>NC_044591.1:1697625-2057750 GCF_901933205.1 Camarhynchus parvulus
GTTCTCTTAGTTCAGTTGCCTGCTCTTGCAAAAGGTGTCCTCCAGGTGCCTCAGCTCCCTTGTAAAAGCCAAGATTATCTTATTTAAATTAAGGCAGAGTCATTAAACCTCCCACAACTCCCAAGCTGAGATTCTCAGCTGGGAGCTGCACTGATCCATCCTGCCCTGTATAAAACTGGGAGCCCAGGAGTTACGGGTTCATATACCAATTAAAGGTCAACAGTATGTGTAAAAACCCAGACAGTTTTATTGTAAAATGAATTCCACAACAAGATAACCCCTCCTGAGATGGATGTTGGAAAGTTCCCTTCCAGTCAGGGCACAGGAGGAGAGGAAATCTCCTCTGCACGTGATTGTTCTTGATGCTAAAGGCCACATGGCTGGAGAGGCTGAAATTCCTTCCCCATTCCAGGTGTCCCTAGTGCTTGATGTACCAACAGCATCCCCAGATACTTCAGCCTCTCTGGAAAATCCAATTTTTAGCAGTTTAAACCTTCCTTACCCAGCCAGAGATCTGTCTTGGCCTTTTATTTTTCCAAGCCTTGCTGGTAATTAGGGAATTTCCACAGCAGGGAATACCCATAACCTCAGTCCCAGGATTCCTGCTTCTCAGACACAGGGATGACACCCCTAGGAAGGGATGATGATGGTAAGAGCTTTTCACAGAGCTCTGTAAAGACCCCAGCCCTGGACCCTCTGCTCATCTCCTGCTTGCTCCTGCCTGGTGCCAGAGCAATCCTTCAGCTGCCCCTGGATCCCTGGCAGTGTCCAAGGCCAGGCTGGATGGGGCTTGGAGCAACCTGGGATCGTGGAAGCTGTCCCTGCCATGGCAGGGGTGGCACTGGATGGGGTTTAAGGGCCCTCCCAACACAAACCACTGTGGGATTCAGGGCTGTGCCAGCACCAGGGTTCCCAGCACACCTGTCCCAAAGCTAAAGACAACCTTTTCCCCACAGATCCAACCTCCTGAGCTGTTTGTGTGAAGCAGCTTTGGAGGGGCACATTTGGCTGCACTGAGGGCTTGGAGCAAACGGAAGGATTTAATCAGGACATCAGGAATACAAATATGTGACTTGAATCTGTCCAGATGGCTCAATGGGCTCTGGATGTTTTGAACAGATTAGTTAATTAAAATAATTAACCATGGAAGGGCTGGGAGCTGTGGACATTGTACCCTGGAGAAGTACAACCCTTTTACTTCTCACTCAGGGGGGCTGTAGGAAGGAATGAGCATGGCCTTGGGCAAAGTGGGCAGAGACAGGAAGGAATTGGGAGTTACTGGGAGCAGGGGCTGAAGGCTCTTGGTTTGCTGCACTCAGAACCTCTCCAGTCACACCATCTGCCTGCCCTGCCTTGGGAATGATCAGCCTGCTGTTACTGAGTCATTAGTCAGAGAGAACAAATTTCCTCCGCCACCCTAAGGACTGATTTTCATTACTCCTCAGTATCCAGCAGCTTCCACTAAAACAACAGGGAATTCCTCTTCCCTGAGCACCAGGATCCCTGAGAGATGCTGGGTATGAGCTATTCTGAGGAGCTCATGCAGCTGAAAGAAAAGCTGAGACCTCGTGAGAGTCCGTTCCTCTTGCAGCTCTGCTCAATCTCTTCCAAGGAAACTCACTGCTGTCTCTAGGATAGCAGAGGAGAGGATTCCATAAAGCTGGACCAGAGCAGCCCCTGGGAAGTGTAAGAGGAGAGAGAACTCTTCTCTGCTGCACTGAGCCACCAGCAAAAGAGCAGCAAACAAACTGCCTTGCCTCTTTAAAGCCATCCTGGTGGGAAACCCCAGCAATTCCAGCTCACTAAAGCCTGTTTTCATCTTCAGTCTGAAAGCCTGAATTCCTCTGCTGGGCAGGTGGTGCTGGAGATGGGAGGGGAACACCTACAACATTGTCAATAAAAACTTTAAAGGCAAATATAGAACTATATTTGTATTTGTCAGAACAAAGTGCAGGGGGAATTTAGGACAAAAGGAAGTGTGCTTGGCACCAGAGCAAATACATTTTTGCTTGTTTTAAGGAAAGCAGTGGGGTGGATTTATTGGGATTCTTTAGGTGACTTGCCCCAGACATATTTGGTTGACTGATCCCAGTCAACCACTTGACTTTATGGTTGCTTTGACTCACCGGGAGCCACGAGCCAGCTCAGCAGAGCTGCAGGACTCCAGTGCCATGCTGGGGATCTCCAGAGGACAAAGCTGATGGCTTTGTCCAAGGGGATCCATCAGCCAGTCAGCTCAGCATGTTTGGAAAGGTTTTCAAGCCCAAATACATCCACAAGTATCAAAAAAGTCCCTGAGAACAATCAGTTGTGACAGTTAAACTGCCAGGGCAGTGCTGCTGTTGGATACAGAGGATTAAGAATCCTGGTTTCTCTCTGGTTTCTGCCAGGAACCTAGCGTGTCCTGGAGTGGGTGCTGCCAAGGGAAGGGCAGGGGAAGGGCAAGGAGAAAGGAGACATTGCCCAGAATGCCAAGTGAAGGGCAGAGGAAGGACAAGAGGAAAGGAGACATTGCCCACGATCCTGGCACCCCACTGACTCAGGCACAGGCAGGACTCAGTCACAACACTGATATCACAACACTGGTATCACAACACTGATATCACAGCACTGATGTCACAACAATGACGTCACAGGGACAAGCTCAGTGCAGCAAGATAACACTTCATTGCTCACTCCAGAGTCAAGAACTTTCAGATCCCATCTAGTGTCCTTCAATAAAAGCTCCTCCACCCATCCCAAGCAGCCAACACAGGAGTGCACCTGACTCCAAATGCTCTGCAGGGCTATGGAACTGCTGGAGCTCAGCTGAGTGTCCCTCACCCCCCTGCTCCCTGTGGACAGGGCAGCTCAGCTGGGCCTTCCTCCTGCTCCCCCTCACCAAACCCCCCAAGGATTCACAGGGAATCACTGTGGAGGCAAGTAGTGTGCTGGGGAATGCACAGGTCACTCACACACCTGAGAATTTCACTGCTTTGATGTGTTTTAAGCCCACCAAGTCCACAGAGCAACTTTATTCCCCCAGAGCAAAAAATCCCCTGAAGTTCAAACATCTCTGCAGAGCTTGGTTACTTCAGCAGGAGCAGCAACAACCTTGGAGGGGATCCTTCAGGATTCCCTTTTGGCTAATACTGTCTGTTTTCATAGCAAATGGCATTTTATGGGGGCTGAAGGAGTTCCTGGAGTGAGCTGAAGGTTCTGGAGCTCAGTGGATAATCACAGCTCACCTCCCAGGAGCCCTCACCTGCCCTGGGTGTCACACTCAGAGTGAAACCAAAGGGCAGAGCCAGCTCAGCCCCTCAGGTATTGTTATTTTTTGCTCTCCCTTTCCCAAAGCTACAGTGAAGGTGATGGCCAGGACAAGCACTGGAGTCCAGCCCTGCTCTGAACTGAGCTGCCAGGTCTGGGAGCTGTTGGTGCAGAAGAAGAAGCTCAGATGTCCCTGCTGCTTTTCAAAAACTCCTCAGTTCTGTTTGCTGCCTCAGAACCCACACAGCCCGAATGGTGGCACAGGCTGATGGATTGCAGGGCTCCCAAGCTCTGCTAGGCTATCCCTCAAACTCCAGTCAGCTGTGCCAAGCTGGCAGGCTCCTCTGGTCACAGAGATTCCCACGTGTCACTGAAAGCCTTAATTGTGACTCTGGCTACATTCCTGCAGGACAGAGGGCATCCACAGAATCCCAGAGTGGTTTGGGCTGGAAGGGACCTTGAAGATCCTCCAATTCCATCCCTGCCATGGGCAGGGACAACTTCCACTGTCCCAGGGTGCTCCCAGCCCTGCCCAGCCTGGCCTTGGGCACTGCCAGGGATCCAGGGGCAGCCACAGCTGCTCTGGGCACCCTGTGCCAGGCCCTGCCCACCCTCACAGCCAGGAATTCCTTCCCAATATCCCATCCATCCCTGCCCTCTGGTAGTGGAAGCCATTCCCTGTGTCCTGTCCCTCCATCCCTTGTCCCCAGTCCCTCTCCAGCTCTCCTGGAGCCCCTTTAGGCCCTGGAAAGGGCACTGAGTTCTCCCTGGAGCCTTCTCTTCTCCAGGCTGAACAATCCCCATTCTCAGCCTGGCAGAAAATGTCCTGCTTTCCCCACAGTTTTCTGACAGCTCATGGCAAAGCCCTGATGCTGCCTGGGCAGAGGAGCTGGAAAATCCAGAGACAGCAGGAAACAGAAACCATTTAACACACCTTGACACAGGCTGTGCTGAATGAAGCTAGAATAGGAATAAAATTCTTCTGTTGGATCCTCAGGAAACAATGTCAAAGTGAGGACAGTGAATACATCCAATAATTCAGAAGCTACAATTTAAATGGATTTATTAAAAAATTGATTCAATTCACCAATTGAATTTGGCACCTGCAGCAATGGTGCATCCTGGGCACCAGCAGTCCTTGAGAAACCAATCAAAAATATATTTGAGGAAAAATTGGTAGAGCTGAATTTATTTTGGAAATCCTGACAATTCCATTTGCATTATTCCTCTTAATTGTTTCTATTTCTGCTCTGCCAAATTGAGGGAATAAAGAATTATTCTGCTGAGGCTCAGAGGCTTTGCTTTCACATCATCCCATTGCACAATCACAGTCCTTGTGGACAGAATAAGTCACTCAATTCTTATTTTTCTTCTCATTTCAAAACTCACTTGACTGGTAAAAGTTCTCCTTTCATTGCAGTGATATTTTTTGAGCCAGACTGTAATTTTTGCCTGCAATCATCTTTCAGCCACAACAGATTGATCATTGTCACTTCTGGGGTGGTAATTGAGGGATGTTCCCCTCAGACACCCTCAGGCAATTCTACACCAAGGCAAGAGTTTTTTCCAAGAGTTTTTTCCATCAAACTTTGATATGTTTTGTGATCAATGTTGAAAATTCTGAGTAATCACTGCCTTTTGCTGGATTCATCCATTGCTGAAAATCTCTGCCAGCTTTATGCTCAATTTACTTTCAGCAATTCCAAGAGGAAGATGGAGAAGAGTAAAATACAGAATAGAACAAGAAAACCCAGGAAGCAAATGGAGGAATCAAGTTCTGAAGGTCTAAGGAACAAATGGAGAGCAGCTGTACATTAGTGACAACAGGCAGCACAAAAGTGGGAATTAATATTCTGAATTAGTAAAAGAGTCCTTGAAAGAATTTTAAGGGAAATGTGCCTTCAGAAATGTCCCTCTGTTGCCAGAAATGCACTCCAAGCCACCCCCCTGAAGGAAACAGCTCTTCCATTGATTTTTCAGCTGTTTGTGGAGCTGCTGTTGACTATTTTTTGTTGATGCTTTTCCCAACAACTGCCACTCATTTATAAGGTAGCTACAATTAAATACTCATTTTTTGGTGCCAATCCAAGTGGAAATTATTTAAATTCAATGGTTTAAAGAGTGTTTTAAAAGACCCAGTATAAACCCAGTATAAACATATAATTATCACTGGGAAATAATTTGGACATAATATCTTGGGCCATGGAGGACAAGAGATCCCAAAAATAAAGACTGGATTGATACACTGAATTTGAGTGATCCTAAAAAGAGCTTTGGGGATCCACGTGTCTGCCACTAGAAACCACAGCAGGCCACTAGTGACCCAAAATACTGGACATATTGATCACACCAGGATTATGGAAAATTCTTCAGGATTCCACACAAGAACATGAGATGAGGTTTGGTGTCCATAACCAGAGGGATGCATCAGGACCAGCCTGAAGCAGAGCAACTCCTGCAACACCCAAAGGGGCTGTCACCCTTCCTCTCCCCATCTTGCTCCAGGAATACACAAGATTTGGCAGCTCAAACATCACCACCTCTGCTGCTTTCAAACCAGGTTCTCAGCCCAACTCCACAAAACAAGGTCACCTGAGATTAACTAAAGGAATTTTTGCTGATTTTGGGGACAATGACCTGTTCTGACTCATCCCTCATAAGCTGATGGCAATAATGCGTCTGGGCAAGAAGTCTTGGGCATTTGGAAAATTCCAAGAGCTGTGGAGCAGTGCCATGTCTCTCCTCAGCAATGTGATATCCTATAAATCCACCTCATGGGGATGTGAAGTAGGTTTAAACCCTCCCTTTCCCTCAGTGTCACCAGGGCAGTGACACTTTGTGGTATTTCAGTGACATTCAGCTCCTATCAATAATTCAGCTGCTCTAATTGCAGCATCTCAAACACATGATGTGCACAAGGTGTCAGCAAAGTCAGCCTTCCCCCTGATTAACACTTCTAATTGGCTGCTGCACTGGGATTTGTTTCCATGTTAGCTGAGAAGGTCAGAATGGGAGCTCAAAGGGAGCAGAGAAATAACACAGAATCAATGTTCATGTTCCAGCAGAAGACAGGAAATTAAAAGCTGAATTTTCTATCCTTAATTCACCTGTCTGGGCTCTGTGTGGCCATTCCTGAAGATTCCAGCTGAACAGTACTTTGGGAAAACTCCTTTGCTTTGCTCCACAAAGGGCTGGGATGGGGAAAGCTGCCTGCAAAGCCAACAGCTACAGACCTGCCCACTGCAAACCAGGAAAGAACAGGGGGTGCAGCACCTGCACTTGCAGGAACTGTCCCACTTCCACATGCAAAGGGCTCTAAGGGGGAATAGAAGATCTGTCAAAGGCGATTTGTGATGCCAGTTGTTATGTTCCACGGGAGAAAGATGTGCTGGCATCCCAACTTTGCTGGCTCTGCAAAGGAACAGTGAATTTCCTCGGTTGGACTGGGTTTGATGGAAATACAGACCACCTGTGAGTCACTCAAATGGGGCACTGGTCCCCTCAGCTCTTCTGGAGCTGAAGGAGAAGCTGCAGTCCCAGGAATTCAGCCCTGCCCAGGGTAGCTGGGGGCTGTGAACACTCTACACACTCCACAGATGATGTGGGAATCCCCTGTGGAAGGATACACACGTGTTCAAGGCACCAAGGGCGAATGGGAAAATCCCTCCTGTAGATCTGCAGGAAATTGTGGCTCTCTGCTTGCTCCCAGTTGTGGGAATTAATTTGGGCACCAGCCTTATGAAATATGAGTCCTGTAAAATGGTTCTCCCTGCCTTAGAAGCAGCTGAGCATCCCCAGGCTCCCACAAAGCACATCCAGCTCGAGCAGTGTGTGTGTGCTGGAGTGAGGAGGGACATCAGCCTTTGAGGTTTGTCAGCCACAAAGCAAAAACAAACTGTAAGTTATTAATGGCCTCCTTTGCACTTTTCTTTTGGAAAAGCTTTTTCGGTTTCTTCCTCTGTTCTAACACAGTGACACTGCCAGCACTCTCTGCTTGTGTCCCAAAGGGAGAAAACATATTGAATATGTATTTAATGTGGGATTCTTGGAGCTCCCAAATCAACAGCAACGAGGAGCACAGGAGATGGAGCCACTGATGATTCCAGGGCTGTGGAAGCCATCCCTGTGACCTCACAGCCCAACAGACAGATGCAATTGTTTCCACAGGCCCTGGATGTTGCCCTGAGGGGAGAGGGGCTTCTCCTGAAGCCAAATTCTGCTCCAAGCTCTTGTTCCTCTGATCCTGCCCATGGGGAAGTGGCACTGCTCACTGAGAACAAATGAAACAAAGGAGCAATGACATACTGGCAACCTTTTTTTGCCTTTCCAACTCCCCAGGGTTCTTAATTAATCCACATTTTGTAACCACAATTAATTCTTTGCTGCAAGTCTTGGGAATACAGTGGGAAAAGCCACAATTTAATGTGTTTGGAGAAAAAAAGCCTGACTCACAGAAGTGCCAAATCAATTGGATTTCACAAAATTCAGACTTTCCATCTGCTTGTGGTATTGATGTACCTGACTGCCTTGAAGCTGTCTTCCCTCATAATGGGAATTTTGGTCCCTTTTCTGAGAGCTGACAGGAGGGTGGATCCAGGCGGGGGACTGGTCTCTTCTCCCAGATGACAAGTGAGAGGACAAGAGGGAATGGCCTCAGCCTGTGCCAGAGGACATTTAGATTGGATCTTAGGGAACATTTCTCCATGGAAAGGGCTGTTCAGCCCTGGCACAGGGCAAGGATGGCATTCCCTTCCTTGGAGGGGTTTAAAAGCTGTGTGGATGTAGCACTTGGGGACATGGGTTAGTGGTGGCCTTGGCAGTGCTGGGGGAACAACTGGCCTCAAGGGTCTCTTGAGAACTTTTCCCCCCTCACCAATTCCACAATTTTAAGATCCATCCCTGCTCCCCCCTGGGCTTCCAGCCATGCATTCTCACGGCCTCTAAACCTGCAAGTTCATCCCTAACTGCTGCTGCTGTGAAACTGCCCATTCCTGACTTGTTGCTGACTCCTGAGCCTCCCTGAAGATGCTCCTTGAGCAGTTCTGCAATATTCAAATATTAATTCAGATTGCACAGAACAAACTCCTCTGGGAACAAACAGCAATCAGGATAATCCCCTGCAGCTCCACAACTTCCTTGGTCTCTAACAGGTGCTGTCAAATAAATCCACAGAATAAATCAGCCCCTTTGTAACCATGAGGAAGGATTTTATAACTGCATTTGCTGAGTGGGAGGATATTTTTCTCTCTGCTTTTTTACTGACAGTCAGATAAAATCACACTAATCAAGAGAGACATGAGATGGAGGCCTTGGGGGTGAATTGCTGTTTATACTGAGGGCTCCTAATCCTCCACTCTTTTGAGGATTCTGGTGCTACAGCAAAGAGAACCAAGCTGTTTGGATACAGACCAGTTTTCATTATGGATGGACCAGGAGATGCCAAAAATACTGATGGTGCCTTCGTAATATTTTCATGCTGAGCACCTTTGCATCAGCTATACTTTATTGTTCTTTCACAGCTTGTCTTTCTCCTGGGAGGACACTGACAGGGACCTCCAACAAGGGCAGCTGCAGGGGTGGACCTGGTACCCATAAAGAAAACACCTGTCTCTCTATATCTTTAAATATCACTTTGTATTTTTTTGTTATGCTACTGCACTGTACTTGCAGCAAAATCCATCTTTGCTTTCTTGCCACTTTAAAAAATATTGCCCCTGGATATTTCCTTCCCCATTTTTGTTCCTTTTATTTCTAAAACGTTCAGCAGAATGCACTGTATTTCTTGCCATGGTCTGGAAAATGGATCAGGCAATGACACCTACTTAACATACATTTTTCCTCCCCAGAGCTTTGCAGTGAGATGAAGGAAGTGTCAATTCCTTCTGAAGGAGAGCAGCACTGGGACTGACTGCTGGCAGCAGGCAGCCAGGATGCAGACACACAGCCCTGGGAGATGAGCAGAGAGTAACTCTGCAAACCTTCTTCATTCAGTGAAATGTAAATCCTGCTCCTCTGAGGAGAGTGGACAAGCTGCTGTGATCCAGGCAGGATAAAGCGTGCAGGGCTCCAGGGGTTTTCATGCTTCAGGAGGGAGAGGGTCATGAGAAGGAGGGTCTCTCTAGAGAACTCAAAAAGAGAGGGGTGACATGGACTAACTGACAGGAAATGTCACCCCCGTGCTACCACTTGGCATCTTGGGGACTTTCATGCCAGCAACAGATGTCAGAGAGCAAATGAGTACTGGCAGCTCTGGGAGGGTGAGAAAATGGATGTGGGAGTGTGGAAATGCTGACAACCCAGAGAGATGCAAGGATGCATGGGCCATGTTTAACAGCCTCCACTAAACCCCCTCCTCCTGGGAAGCCCCTGTTTTGTTCCTCCAAGGGTCTGTTCTTTCTGCTCAGCACCAAGCCCTGCATGTGCTGCCAAGGGCTGTGCAGAGCTCAGTTATCATGAATGAAAAGAGTTGAGAACAGTTGGGTATTTATAGGCTTAGCAAGCTGGTGCTCCAAAAAATCTAAAAGCTCTTCAAAGTGCCTGTAGCTCCAGAGCAGCACTGATGGTCCCTGCCAGCTTGTGGGGACACTTGGGAAGAAGAGCCAACCATGGAAGTATCCCAAGCTTTGTGTTGGGCATCCTCCAGGTTGCAAAGAGGAAACAATAAATTAAAACATTAAGATATGGAAAAAACACAATGGCATGCCCAAGATTTCTGTGGATATGGATACACAAGATAAGATCTGCCTAGTTTTCTGTGGAAGAGGTCACTTCTTCTGTGGAAGAGACAACAACGTGGTGACGAGTTTAAGATAATTGAGTAGAATATTGCTTAGATATATTGCCAGATGTTCTAACAGTGGCTTATCAGTAATGACACCAGACAGCTTTGAGGCACCTAAATGTTTCCCTGATATACCAGTGAATCTCTCCCTGTTTCCTGGAGACACACTGTGAAAAGGCAGCAGGACCTGGCAAACCAATCATTGCTATCACAGAGCTTCTGTAATTCCAAAGCAGTTCCAGCTCCTGCAGCCCTGGGGACCAAGGTACAAGGGCCAGGAGCCTGTCCCTGCCTGAACCTGAGCACTGTGGAGGCTCCACCAAGATAAGATAGTGGCTTGCTGGGTGCGTGTTTGAGATCCACGTTTTCCAGGCGCTGATCCCACCTCCCCAGGATCCACACTCACAGGGCTTGGCACTCAGCTCTTTCCAACCCAAACCATTCCATGGTTCTCTGATAGCAAAGCCTTTCTTGAGGAGTGACAGAATTTTCTATCTCCACTATGAGATATGTCAGAACCAAAAAACCCCAAACATATCCAAGAGGAGAGGTAGATTTTCATTGTTTTGGTCAGTGTTGAGCACTAGCTGGGCCAACAAAATCCAGAGGGAAGTGGGGATAACAGTTCTCTCCAAGACAGTAAAGAGGGACAACATACCTAGAGGGGCTCTCTTCAGTCCCCAGCTTCCCCAGTGCAGTCAGTGTGGGGTTACAGTGCTGCAGGCAAAGAATGATGGAGAAAAAATGAGAATATGAGAACTTACCACAGAGGAAAGGTCCATGTTCACCATCCTCCTGTCATCCAGGTCGACTGGCTGGAGGCCTGCGACGTTGAGCTGGACAGAGGAGGTTCTGTAAACAAAGCTCAGCAGCCAGTCCCCCCTGGAAGCAGAGAAGAGTGGGAATAATCTTGTTGCCCAACCAATGCCATGTGGAATCAAAGAATTCCAGAACAGTTTGAGTTGGAAGGGACCTTAAAGCTTATCCTGTTCCACCCCCCACCATGGGCAGGGGCACCTTCCACTAGATCAGGTTGCTCCAAGCCCTGTCCACCCTGACCTGGAACACTTCCAGTGTGTTACTACTCAGACCATGAGGAGAGTGGAAGTGCTGGGAAGCACAGTGATGTCTGGACCAAGACCTGCTGCAGGTCTGTGTGATGTAGCAATCACACCAGGAATGACTTGCTGGATTCAGGGCAGGTTCCTGGGAAACAGGGGTGCAAGTCTCAACTGAATCCTGATCCACGGCTGTCGTGTCTTTACCTGCAGGGAGTTTAAAAATCTGACCCTTCTGTTTATTTCTGTGTTTGCTCAGAGTTTGCACATTGGCATATTTCATCTTTTTAATGTACTGGTATGTTCTCCAGGCCATAAAGCTGTAAAAGTGATGAGACCTACAACACTGATGTTGTGACATAAATATTGACTGTGAAGCTCTTGGGAGTGCTCCTGATTTATAGGTGCTGTAGAAATACATGGCTTCAGTGACAGAGCTAGGAAGGGTTTGTTCCCACTCGAAAGCAGTGCCATAAGTCACTGTGACAGTTTCAGGGTAGACTGTAGCATGAGGAGAAAAGGAAATACAAAACTCTTCTGAGCTGAGCAACAGCATAAAATCTGGGTACCAAAATGCCACTGTAGTCTACAGAGCAGATTTAAGTGGGACATGAGTGAGATTTGTGCTCTGTGATGGCAGCAGGTGAAATGCTCCTGGCAAAGGTGCCCATTCCTGGCTACTCCCAAATAATCCACACTAGGAGTTCTATGCAGAGCCCTGCAAAACCTTTACAACACATTCACACTGCTCAGGTGTTGGTTCTTTCAAAAGCTGAGCCAGTCCAACTGATTTGGGTGAGGTTTCCCACTGGGAATTCGCAGCCCTGCTGTTTAAGTGGGAGGGGACAGCTCCAAGAGCTGACAGGGCTCTTACTTGCCCTGTCCCTTCATTCCAAAGCCGAAGGAGAACAAGGACTGAAGCTCAACAACTGGGCTCAAATCTGATCTCACAGGAATTCTACTCAGTGTAATTCATCCAACCTAAAGAGAGTTACTCCTGAAGTGACAGAATGAGGCCACCCTTTGTGCAAGCAATAGACCAGAGAAATCAGAATCAGGTGACGCCTTACCACAAAATGTTTGTATAATCTTTCTCTCTACCTCAATCCTCACAGAAATTCCCCAAATCTCTCAATTCCCTCCTCTAGCTGCCCCTCATGTTGCCTGAATAACCCTCTGGACACACACACACACTGTATTTTATTCCAAGAGCACAGGCAGGCTTAGAAACTGTAACAAATCTTTTTTGTGTCTCTGTCTGTGTGTGTGTTACAGGAAATGGATACATTGAGCAGTGATACAGTGAAATTTCTTTTGCAGAACACAGACAGGAACAATATTTTCTGGGTAAACTCAGTTATATGCAATGATTTCTATGATTTGTGGTTTCTTGGAGGAACTCAGAGCACTCCCAGGCAAGCAGCTTTTCCTTATGGTACAGGAAGAAACACTGCAAGTGGTGTTTACATCTGGCATCCCTAAAAATTCTGGGATCCAAAGAGGACAAAAGCAACAATTCCCCACCTAGCTGAGAGATAGGACTGATAATTTGTTGTTTTAACCTTGAATACTTTTAATTAACTTATTTAATTATTCTTTCTAAGTTAAAACACTCTGTTAGAATCACAGTAACACAGCACTTCCCCACCTTCTATGTACGTGTGTAGGCATCCATGCAGATGCATGCATGGAAAACACCAGCAGCATTTTCACCTGCCCTTGACCCAAGGGCTCATGGCTTTGTAAACTGTCTTGACTTGAAGATTCTTTGCTAATTTTCTTGCCTGGTTATTTCTCAATTTATTTCACCATGTTCCTAGTCTTCCCTGCTTATTCCTTGGTTTTAATTTCCCCTTATCTAATTGTGCTGGTAAGCAGTGTTCCTGCCACAATTATCTTCCAAGACACAGTCATTAGGTTTGAAGCTGTCACTAGACTACTTAATAGCTTTTCTGAGATTGCTTCAGCTGTTTCAGGCCTCTGAACCTCCCTCTTCTCACCCAGCAGCTCCCATAACTCTGCACAACAGTTGTCTGCTTTTATTTCCAAAATGTTTTTCAATGTGGTTTTAAAGGGCTGGTATTTGTTTTGAAGGCAATCTTTGTATTCTTTCATATCCTTACTAAATTTGCTACAGCTATTCCAGTTATTCTTCCTTTGCAAGTTCATGTGGACTATCTTGACCAGAAACCCACTCCAGATATAAACCCCTTCAATTTGCTTGAGCTCCTTCCCTTCCATTGTGATTTTCACATATTTTTCCCCATAAGCAGCCACAAGTGAACTGCATCTTAAAGGTTTTATAGATTCTAATTCCCATTCTTTAAGTCAGCAAACTTAACTGCTGTATTTACAGTCCTTCACACAAAGCTGAGATTTAAAGGGCCTTCAGAATACATCAGATTACACACACAAACCCAGGCACTTTAGGCTGTGAGTGGTAGAACTCTCTATGAACACAGGTTTCCAGTGGCACAAAGAGCCAAGAGCTCTGTCCAACAGCTCCAGGTGCCTCCTGAAGCTGCCATCTCAAATGGATCTGAGGCAGAGGCCTGGAGGGATGAGGCTCTGGCACTGCTCAATCAATGTCCTCACCAGCACTCATAAAATGCTTGAAAGGGATAATGCCCCAAACCATTTCCAGGCTAACAAGGCTGGGCACTGAGCTCACACTGACCTGCAGAAGCCATTTATGATCCTGCCTGACACCACTCTGGTGAGAGCTCTCCAGTGCTTGGCTTCTCCTTCCACCGGAGCTCCCAGTAAGACAACGTCTTCAATGATCCCCTGTGAGTCTGTCGAGGTGAAAGCAGAACAGTTCAGATTTAGAAGATGGATCAGAAAATATTCTTATGTGAAGTGTGTTCAGATGTGCAAAAAAATAATAATTTAGGTGAAAATCAATTTGATTGAAAGATAGAAACAATGGAAAGGAGGATCATAAATAAAACTTTGCATATATCTTAAGTGTCCACAATTCACCTGGAGTTAGTAAATGTGAAAAACTGAGATCCTCAGACAGGGCAAAGGACCAAGCACTGGGAAGGAGAAGTGGCCTGGCCTCTGCCCACAAAGGTGCTGTTCAAGCAGCAAACCTCTGGAAAGGTCTGGAAATCCCTGGAAAGATCTTTCTGCAGACTCACTGATGTGGGTTTGCACAGAGCTTTGAAACAGGTGAAGGGGTCAGAGATCCCACAGAGTGAGCAAACGTTGTCATACATGAAGCATGAGGAGCTCTTCCCATAGCTGATTCTATGAAGAACATGACCTGAACATGCAAGGGGAAATCCCAAATTGTTAGTATTGATTTGGAAGTAGCAACAATGGAGGCACTTGCCAATACCCAGTGAAGATCCATCAAACTGCTTTGATTTCCTTCTGCTGTAACATGAATGCCCAGGGCCTGATTTGCTGCACAGCATTGTTAACTTTTAAGCATAATAAATCTTCCTCACTTACCAGAGGAAGCAGCTGGGCTATTTCAGGAGGAATAATGATGGAATGAGAAATATTGGGCAGCCCTGCTACTTTCCTAAACTCCTGAACAATATATCAGTATCTTCCATAAATCTTTGTAAAGAGAGATGAAGCCTCTGATGCCGCAGCAGTTAAATGGAAGACTCATGAGCAGAACATTCCTAATCCATACTCAGCACCTGTGGGAGACCAGGCTCCATAGACCTGAGCTAAACCCAACATTTGAGGGAGAGGTTCTGCCTGGGCACTTTTCAAATGTAAATCACTTAGCTTCCTTTCCCTGATGGCAGTAAAGGATTGGAGCTGCCTGCAGTGCCTGCATCCTTCTTTGCCGTGTAAATCCCATGCCTGACAAATCCAAATGAACTCTCCTGGAATGACTTCTTATTGCAGAGCAATTTTTGCACCAATCAAAAAGAGCAAAGAGCAATTCAATTTTGTGAGTGTAATCTGTGAGCAATAAAGCCCTGTTCCCATAATTATGGGCAATGAAAAGGAAGCACAGAGTCTTGCGGGAAGCTTGTCCCAACCAAGGTTCTAAATTCCATGTCCGTGGTGTGAGCCAAGTGAATAAACAAGCAGCTAATTCATCAGGATCCTGAATATTTGGCCAAGGTGTTGGAAGCTTTTGTTTCTCCAGTCCTTTGTCCAGCTTATTGCTTGCTCAGAACAAAAAAAAATGTTTAGCCTTGGCTGAAAAATGTTAATTTTCTTTGAATGTTGACAGGATAGAAAACTGGGAACAGATCACTGGCCTGCAGAGCAGCTGAGGCTCAAGATAAATGAAATCTATTTCACAGTTTGTAAATCTTTTAGATTATGAAGAACAATAAAGTCTGTAAAAGCAGTGAAAAAAAATTACTTAATTAACCTTTTACCCTCATAGAGAGTGGCTAATGAATAAAGAGTTTTATAAAGGAAAATTTCCATTCAAGTCCAAACAGGTGAGAACAGAGTGAGAATGAGAGGCCAAAATTCAAACCTGATTAAGATGATTTCTCCAGAAAAGGTGTGGAAGAAAGAAGCTGTCCCAGAGACCATAACCAATCCTGGGAGCTGGGCTTTGCTGTGCCCTAGGGATGCAACTCACAGGGAAAGGGAAAGCACCTCAGCACATCAGTCCTGACTGGAGGGAGAACAGCACTGGAATTCAGCTCTGGCTGTGTACAGATGTTCCAGGGCAGAGCTGGCAGCAGTATTCCCAGGACTGAGCACAGCAGGGATCACACCCCAGTGGGATACTGGTCACATGAGCTGTGATCAGTACCAAACAGTGCGTGACACCTCACCCCTGTCACACACAGCTGGGTTTCAAGGTTTGGTCTCTGGTGGTAACAGCTATTATCAATTTGCATTAGTTTGCTAATTGCTAAGTATTTACTAAAAGGCATGGGAATCACGATGAAGAAATCAGAGCAATGATCCTCCCACGCAGTAACGTGTCTCTGATGGCTCATTGACTCCAGCTCCTGCCATAATGGCATTTTCTGGAAACCTGCTGAGCTCTGGCTCCCGAAGTGCTCCGTGATGAAGTATCCAAAGGTTGTTCCACTGCTTTGCAGAGAAGCATTTGAACAGAATCTGTGTTCCTGCCATGGTGTTTCACTGGCCAATCCATCATTAGCTCTTTGTCCTCAGAAATGCCAGTGCCATCTGGATGCAGAGCCCTGCATGACGAGGCCGTATGTTCCTTTCGTGTGAGACATCCAAGTCCAAACCCAAATCAGTCTCAGCTGTCCCAGGTCCCAGCTCTGCTCCTTCTGTGGCTTGCTCTGGAATGTGCCTGTGAGAGTGCCTTGGCAATCTGTGCTAAACATGCTGCTTTTCATCTCACAAACAGCTCAGCTTTCAGAATTCAATTAAGGAACTGAAAAACCAGTGTATGGTGGGAGCTGTTCAGATACATCACCACAGTGCTTGGATTTCTCTGCAGTGGCAGCCAACCTTCCAGACCCCTAAGGATTTCCTCCCTAAGCTATGGGCTCGTGCCATTCCAGAGCCTGCAGACTGAAATAAAAACCTGGAAATACCTCAGCCCTTGGCACTCTCAGGACACAAAATGTGTAGATCTAGGGCCAGATTAGGATCTCGGTTCTGGCTCCAGTGTAACTCCATAAGGATTATTCTGGATTTGATTATATTTATTTTGAGAACAGAATTCCTGTATTTGAAGACTTTTATCTTAAATCAGAAGTGAAGTTCTGGCACACAGCTGTCAATCCTGACCTTCTCCATCCTCACTTGACTCCGTTCCCACCTTCTTGGACTTTACTGGACATTTTCCTTTATAAAATTCCCTAGTTATGATTTACTGTGAAGTAAGTGGTTAATGAGTTAAATTGCTACATGGGGGGAAGGCAGGCTGCACACACTCACTGCTGACTCAACTCCAAGATACAATTTTCATCAACTGATCATAATGATTTTACTCTTTTTTTTTTCCTAAATTAAAAATAGAAATCTATTAATAAACAGAACCACAATGGGTAATAAATTGGCAGATGGTTTTATACTTGACTTTGGGGGAAAATTACCATGAAAATAGCAGATGACAGTGGCATTTCAGAGACTTAAATGGAAGGCAGGACTCAGGGAATCAGATACAAGAGCTGCAAAGAGCTCCCAAGAAAGGCAAAGCATCCTCTGCTGGGATCAGGCAGTGCACGGGCAGCTCCAGACTGATCACAAATGTCACGTTGTTGTTCACAGACCAAAATGATCCACTGAAACCCCTCAAGTGAAGACAGTGGATTTTTTCTGCTGGATTGGGGGAAATGACAGAAGAATTTGGCTCCAAAGGCATTTAAACCTTGGGGTTTTTTGTTTAATTCCTATCCTAAAAGAGCCAAGCTGTATTCTTCCTCTTGGAAGAAAAATTTTTCCACCAGGAGTAAGGAAAATAAAAGAAAAAATGGTTAGAAGGTGAATGTTACCTTTTTCCTGAGCCATTTCCTGCAGGCAGAAGTAAATGACTCTGGCACCCAGGCTGAAGCCAATCAGTGTGACAGGTCTCTGGCCCTGAGAAAGAAGGAGAGGAAAAAAATGCCACCAAATGGTGTTTTCTCTGGAAAGAGATCAGGCTGGGGATCCCTGAGAGCCTGAGACACAGAGCACCTGCTTGTGAAATAGTGGAGCAATTTGGTCAGTTTCAAAGGGATCAGGTCTTCTCAAAGTTATCCCCAGTTCAATATGGAGAATGCTACATATTTGCATTTTGTATGTTTTGATCTTCAGAAAATCAACTGAAAACAATCTAGTGATCAGAAGTTACAACAAAGGGGATGTTTCAAACAGAACCAAAACAGATGCTGTCCTTGGTTTGAAATTTCCAAATGAAAACCTTATTCAAGGAAGAAAATTTTCCTAGAAATGTTTCAATACGCAGAAGAAGAAGCTGTAATACAAAAATACTGACCACTTCCAGATTTCAGGCTGAGTGGCAGCAGCAGCATGCAATGGTTATAAAAGATGATGTGGCTTTTAAGCTTTAAGCTTTTATTTTGAACAGCCTAATAAGATTTTCTGTAAGATTAAAGGGAGCCTAATCCCAACATCAATGAAAAATGGTCTTAGTAATATCCAGGGAGCAGGCGTGCAATTGACACCCCAGACATCTCATTAACTAGTTTTAGACTCTCCAGCATACTGGAATGTGTGTTTTCACAACAGCAAATGCTTAACAGGCAAGAACAAATGCCCCATAGCAAAAGAAAGGGCTAGTATGAAATAAAGTTTATTGAATTTTCTAGGATTGGGTTTTTATGAGAAATCAAGTTTGTTCCACCTTTGCTGTTTCACCTTGCTGGGACACACAGCTCTGGGGCCATGGCTCCCCTTGGGCTCCTCTGTGATCAGCAGTGACTGGTGTGAGACAAACACATGGCCAGCAAACACCAGCTCTGGCCCAGCAAATGATGGCAGGCTTTTGGGGGGGCAGAAATGTCTTCTTCTGAGCCTTTTCAGAGAAGCTGTTACTTCTGTCAGGTACCAGCCCGTTCCCCTTCTCTGCAGGCAAAGCCACAGAGCCACTGGGCACTGGCTGTCACCCACTTTTCTCTCAGGTAGTTTTGCAGGTGCCTCTTAATGATACATAAATATTTTTAACACTTTGTATTCTCCTTTCCTTTTCACCCATCCTCACCTCCTGCTCTCTGACTTCCATTAGGTGAGTGGGCCTGGCTGTGCTGTGACAGGGTTAAGTCATGGGTCATTTATGACCTGGATCTCTTCTTCCTCATTGAAAAAAAGCTTTGGTTTAAATGGAACAAATCTCAGCAGGATTTCTCTGATCCACTTGGGACCTCCTCCTTTTCCCCAGTAAGCCAGATATGGTCACCTTCATGCAGCACTCTCTGTGTTTTTGTTGCATTAATTTTTGTCCCCTTAGAAAGATGCCATTTAACCAACATGACTATAAAACTTCACCTCCCTGGGCCAGTCCCTTCCAGCTGTTACTCCTGGATAACTGTGGCCAGTTACCTGCTGTCTGCTGAGCAGGATGTGTGCAAGGTGCTTGCCCACTTCAGCAGAGCGATGCAGACACACTCCCCAGGGGTTGTCAATGACACTGGCAACAGTCAGGAGTGATGCTGGCCAAGTCAAGGCTGTCACAATCCCTGCAACACATAGAGGTTCCTTAGAAAACATCAAAAGCAAGAGAGTTCACTGAAATTAAAGGCTAAGCCTAGGAGCTTATGTAATTTCCAGCTCTTCTTTCCTAATAGCTGTGCTGAGAAATGCTTTGCTGGACTAAAGATAAGAAAGAATCTGATGTTCTGGCACAGGGGGAATGTGTGCAACCCACGTGTTGGGCTGTTTCTGTAGAGCAGTAAATGTGTAATAATAGAGGGAAATAACAGTACCAGGTGAAGGAAGGTGTTTCCAGCTGTAACTTGAATAGAATGACGCAATGACATGGTGGCTCAGCAGTCCAGGAAAGCACAGCTAAATTACAGGTGTGGTAGAGGAGGTTCTCAGGTCACTTCTGGGCAATGCCAGCACTGCCTCCTCCAAAACATTCCTTCTTTAGGAAAGCTCCTTTAACACTGAAACTGCACAAGAGCCACTCAAGCAGATCTGACAGGATTTAGTTTCTTACCTGACAAGACAGTGAATTTTAGGGCTTCTTGAGCCATCATGTTCACAAAACCATTCAGCAGGGAATCCAAGGCGTTGCCAAGCTCCATCAAGTACTTGGATTCCCAGGCCAGGCAGTACTGCTCACTCGAGTGCAACATGCTGCTCCATGGGGCTGTGAAGCTCCCTGGGAAAGGTTGCAAAGATTGAATTCATGTTGGGAGAGAACACAATGGCTGATTCCTGGCAAGAGGAGCCCAACAGAGGATCAGAACAGAACCTGCAGGACACTGGACTATTCTAGCAATGCTACTAATGACAGATCAATACTGAAGGGCAGAGCAGAACTGTCATCTTAATTAATTAAAAGCCTTCCCACACTGTTTCTTCTCCAAACAATGCAGGTCAGGTTGAGGCAGCTGCTCATCAAAGTGACACAAGATCCCCACCATAGTCTGTCTTATTTGGGGACATGTTGATTTGCAACTACTTGCAGCTCCAAAACCACAAGGTGGCAAATTCCATAGAACTCCTGTCCTCAGTCCTTCTGTTTGAAGGAGTGTGTACACAGACAGACACTGCTGTGGAAAATGGAAAATGGATGACAACCCTAGTTTTGTTCTTTAAAACATTCTAGCAGATTGCTAGTTATGGAAGAAGAATGTGTGTCATCTGTAACTCCCTTTTACGGGCAAACAGACACAAAATGTTCCTGGAGGGACACACTTGCCTCTCTAACTGGGCCTGGGAGCCCTCCAGCTCTCAGGATTTGGACCTCTGGCAAGTGAAGAGAGAAGCCAAAGCACAGCACTGTAAAGTGACAACTTCCCTGTGACAGCAAGCTGCAGCCTGGCAAGTGACAGGGCGAGGCATCCTTCTGCATTAATGATATCCAGAGTTAATTATGGTGCTTCTCAATAAACTGGCAGCTGTTCAGTCAGCTGAAGCTGAGTACATTAGCAGACAGGTGACATATTTTATATGACAAGCTACATTGGAAAACAATGCACTACAGACCTTTCAAGGTTTCCCCTGTAAGTCACCTCTGGAGTGCTGTGCTTAACAGGATTTACTTGACAGAACTTTCTTGCCAATAAACCTCATTAGCTGACAGATATGGAGAGAGCAAAACCACACTATTTTCTGTTAATTCCTGGTGGATAAACATAAGGACTCAGAGACACTTTGTACTAGTGCTGGCAATCATCTTCCAGACAGATCTTTTCTGGCAAAACCATGCAACAGTTCCTATCAGAAACAATCCTGCTATGGCTGCTCCCAGTCCTGCTACCACCAACAACATAAATGCCCTCTTTTTTTTCCTCTGTTTGCCTGGGATTGCAGATTGAGTTGCAAAGTCTTATGGTGAGGATTTTTGTGGTTCAGTTACCATGCCATGGAAATGTGGGGCAGACATGGTGCTTTGTGAGCAAAAACACAGCCTGGAGTAGGACACAGCCACAGCTCTTGGAGCTCCTCTCAGCTTCTCATCATGCTCTTACCATATTTGCCAGTGCACAGCCATCCAGTGATTGCTATGGTAATGTGGAGCTGCTTCCCTTCCGTAAGTGGGAGGAATTCAAACTCTTCTATGGCTCCCACACGTTTCTTCATTTTGTATCCTACACAGAGCCAGGAAGAAACACACAGCTCAGAGATGGCACAGAAAGGACACCCTCTGCTAACAGTAGGAGTTCGTTAAGAAATTAAGTGGGTAATCTGGAGAGGGTTTTTTCCCTTTCCAAAACCCTCAGTCAGCCCATGCATTACTTATAGCTTAGTAAGGAGCCAACACGATCTTTCTGAGCTTGTGTGATCTGAGGGAATCGAGCAGAAGGGTTTTTTTTTTTTTTGCTGTAACAGCTGCCTTTCTCCATGGCAGCATCTTTCTAACCCAAAGCAGGAAGTTTTCATTTCCTTCATTAACCACACACCAAATACTCCTTCCCTATTTGGTCACCAGGGGCTACACAGTACCTTAATGAGCACTGAGACAAAAATCTCATGGATTACACCTCAAATCGCTTCCCTCACTCTGCAGAGAGCTCAGTGGGGTCATTAATTGTGCTTGCAGACATGATCCTGTGCCCCAGTGGCTGAGAATGGTGTGGTCACTCTCTTACCAGTAAGACCAGCTCCTGCTGCTCCAAAAAGGGATGCCATGACAGCAATCCCAGCAGTGGATCCTAAAGCAGCTGCTCCAGCACTCCCGATGATGGTGGCAGCTCCTGCAGCAACCAGAGGGGCAGCCAGGCCTCCTGTCAGACCTGAGCATGCAGCAAGAGATATCACCAAACTATTATCCCTTAAAAACCCCAGGCAGGCATTCCTCTGTGCTGGGAGAGTGCTGCTACTGCTGCTGGAAGAGCTTCGTGCATGTCCAATAAAGAGGCTTTCTGAGACCCTCCCCAGGCCCTGAATCTCTGCCCAAATTCTTTGACTGACTTCAGATAAATGAAGAATAATTTCAAAGTCAAAGGAAGACTATGTGGTGATTTGGGGTGAGCTGTGCTCTGTTTGCTCAGGAAATATTGATCTAATCTCACACTCCTGACTTCAGAGTTGAAGTTCTGATCCTCTTATAACATGACAGCAAAAAAGGAGAAAACATTTTTAAGGGGTGACAACCTCAGTTTAATACTTCCCCCAGCTAATGAAGCTACACCGGAATAACTTTTCCAGCTAACTCTTTCGTGTTTATTTTTGTGGGGCTGAAAATACTTTTCTTGGAGTCAGACCCCTCTCTGTCCCTGGTGCTGTCCCCAGAATGCCAAGGGCAGCCTCACCAATCACTGTTCCACCCCCAACAGTTGCCAGACCGATCAGCAGGTATCTTTTCAGCTTTTTCCTTTTTTCCTTCTTTTTTCTTGAGACTTCTGCAGTTCTGTGGGGGAATTAAAAGTACAAAAACTAAGGGAAAAGCCCAATGGATAACAATGCTGCATCAGAATGTGCTTTTATTCTCCTCAGTGTAACTTCCCTCCCAGGAACAGTAAAAAGGAACATGCAGGTGTGGACTGTGACAGCACACTGAGATTTATGAGCATGGATTTAGAGATTTAAATTGAATGGATTAAATGGACCACAGATTTAAATTGAAACAATTTAATTGCTGACAAAAGCAAGCAGATATTACTTACTCAGAAAACCCTTCCTAATAGGGTTGAAGCTTGTAAAAAAAAAGAAAGAAACAGAAAGTCAAAAGCATTTCATTAACTATATGCTGCCTAAGTGTACTAAAAAAACCACAAGAAAGCTAAGAAGAAACAGGGCAAAGTGTTTGAAATAAAAGGGAATAGGAGTAATTTGTACTAACAAACAGAGATGCAATTAAACTGTTTTCCAAAAGCAGTGTTTACTACAAGCTGCTTTCTAATTGCACATCACAATATAATAATATAATAGGAATTAAACACAGTCATCCGTGTGCATTTAAGCTGTATTTAACTAGCTTATCAGAAAGAGGTAAATAAACCAAAAAGGAACAAATACCAGTTATTAGCCACTACTTTTGACTTCTCTCCAGTGTCTTTGTTTTCTCTCTTACAAGAAGTGCTTCCATTTCAGAAGAAAGTGGTAGAAACAGAGGACACTGAGGAATAAATTGTTTCAAGAGGAAGGTTCCTTCTGGCCTGTTTACACAGCAGTTAATCCAGGCCTTGAAATGTGACATTTATCTTGCTTCCAAACTTGGATATTTTCCCTGTTAATCCTAGCCTAATTTTGGATTTTCATTATCCATATAATTGTTTAATCTTTCCTGGAACCCCCTAAGCACACAGTAATTTTGATTAAGACAATTTTACACGAGTCCCAAACAATATGCAGCTTTGTGAGGCGCAGCAGGAGGCGAATGGAGCTCAGTGGGTGAAATCCCTGAGTCACTGCACTCACTGGCAGAACTCCTACGGACCTGCACGTCACGGAGACTTTGTCTCCACAGAGCCCCTCCAAAAAACCATTGCTCATTACCTTGTGCAGCTGCAAATGTGGTGTCTGCAGAGAGAATCACAGAATCACAAGGTTGGAAGAGACCTTCAAGATCATCGAGTCCAACCTGTTCCCTGACACCTCAACTAAACCCTGGCACCGACTGCCACATTCAGGCTTTTTATAAACACATCCAGGGATGGTGACTCCACCACCTCCCCAGGCAGACCATTCCAATATTTTATCACTCTGTGTGTGAAAAACTTTCTCCTAATATCCAACCTATATTTCCCTGAAGCAGCTTGAGACTGTATCCTCTGGTTCCCTCAGTGTTGCCTGGAGAAACAGACCGACCCCACCTGACTACAACCACCCTTCAGGAAGTTCTAGAGAGTGATAAGGTCACCCCTGAGTCTCCTTTTCTCCAGGCTGAACACCCCCAGCTCCCTCAGTGGTCCCTCACAGGGTTTGTGTTCCCAGCCCCTCACCAGCTTCGTTGCCTCCTCTGGACTCAGTCGAGTGTCTCAATGTCCTCCCAAACTGAGGGCCCAGAACTGGACACAGTGCTCAAGGTGTGGCCTCAGCAGTGCTGAGTACAGGGACAGAATGACCTCCCTGCTCCTGCTGGCCACACCATTCCTGATCCAGGCCAGGAGCCATTGGCCTTCTTGGCCACGAGGGCACACTGCTGGCTCATGTTCAGTCTGTTGTCAACCAGTACACCCAGGTCCCTTTCTGCCTGGACACTGTGCAGCCACACCATCCTCAGCCCAGAGCATTGCAGGGGGTTATTGTGGCCAAAATGCAGGACTCAGCATCTGGATTTATTAAACTTCATCCTGTTAGACTCAGCCCAACTGTTCCAGGTCTCCCTGCAGAGCCCTCCTACCTTCCAACTGATGGACACACGCTCCCAGCTTAGTGTCATCTGCAGATTTACTAATGAAAGACTCAATCCCCTCATCCATATCATCAATAAAAACATTGAACAGAGCTTGCCCCAGCACAGAGCCCTGAGGGACACCCCTGGTGCCTGGCTGCCAGCTGGATGCAGCACCACTCAGCACCACTCTCTGGCCCAGCCATGCAGCCAAGTTCTGAACCCAGCACAGAGTGCTCCTGTCCCAGCCCTGGGCTGCAGCTTTTCCAGGAGTGTGCTGTGGGAGACAGTGTCAAAGGCCTTGCTGGAGTCCAAACAGACACATCCACAGCCTTTCCAGACAACATCCACAGCCTTTCCTGCATCCACCAGGAAGGTCACCTAGTCATAAAAGGAGACCCGGCTGGTCAAACACGACCTACCCCTCCTAAACCCCTGCTGGCTAGGTCTGGTACCCTGGCCATCCTGTAGATGCTACATGATGACACTCAATATAAACTGCTCCATTATCTCACCAGGTACTGAGAGCAACACCTCTCCAATTTCTGCAAAGCCACAGCTACTTCTACAGTCCCACAGACAAAGCAGGATTTGGCTAACAGAGAATCATGGAATCCCTGAAGTTGGAGAAGATCTCCAGGATCATCAAGTCCAAGCTGTGCCCAATGCCCACCCTGTCACCCAGCCCAGAGCACTGAGTGCTATGTCCAGTTGTTCCTTGGACACCTACAGGGATGGAGACTCCACCACCTCCATGGGAAGCCCCTTCCAATGCCTGACAGCCCTTTCCATGAAGAAATTCCTCCTGATTTAACCTGAACCTCCTCTGGCACAGCCTGAGGCCATTTCCTCTCATCCTTTCCAAATGCTCTACTTTGTGCCTTAGTCACCAGTCTGAATGCTTGGCTTTGGATAAAATTGCTCCTGGAGCTCTTTATACAAGTGCTGCAGCCAGGCTGTTCATACCTAAGCTGGCAATATCCAGCAATTTCTGTTCTACATGAGGTTCATCAGCTTTGACAGTCACTGCAGTGTGTCTCAGGCTCACAATAATGACAAGAGAGCTGGAACATGTCTAACTTGGAGTCAGTTGGAATAATGAGCAGTTTGAGTTATGTGGGGAGAAAGAGAGTGGCAGCTAAATCCTGCCTGCTGATGCAGTAAATAAAAGGAGAAGTTTGCCTGTCACTGCTTCCCTTCTGGAGCTGCCAGCAGCTGCCTCCTAATGGCTCCTCCATTACCATTATCACTGGATTACCAGACTGCTTTTATTCACTGTGTTAATTAACTGCTGCTTCTGGTATTTCTCTACCCTCACTGAGCTCAGATGTGCAGTTTCTAGCCTGAATCACAAATTATGTTCAGAGAGATAGTTATGGGGAATTTCAGGTGATTTTCCAATAAGGAAAGGTGCAGGAGCACACATCAGCAAGTGAATGTTGTGATGTTTTCCAGTTTCTTACAGAACTGTGTACAAAAGAAAGGTTCTCACCTGCAGGTCAGAGCACATTTGGTTTAACTAACACAGTTTAAGTATTTTGAGCATTATTCTTTAGAGTATTGTACATTTAATCTCATAGGTTCTGGGCCTCAATCCAACATATCCACAGCAGCAAAGGCAGGAGCAGCAAACCTCCTGTTAACAAATATCAGTAAGAACACCTGTGCAGGAGCTACCAAACCCTTGGTTGGTTATTTCTGTCCCAAAACTTCTTGCTGGTCAAAGCTGGAAGCATCCCAAGCACATAATGGTATTCCCAGCCCCAAAATCTGTGAGGTCAAGGTGGTGACAGGTTTATATTTTGCTTCCTTTCCCCATTGACTCCTGACTTCAAACCAAAGAAAGGGCCGTCAGTTCCCCAAAAAATCTCAGCCTTGTTTAAGCACAGCAACAACAACGTGTTCACACTGTGGTCTTGGGCCCCTCTCACCATAAGGATTTTTCTTTTCTTTTTATCCAATAGACATTTACTCCCATGGCTGCAATTTGGGCAAAGGACAAGCCAGGAATCCCACAGCAGACACACAGGAAGCCCACTGGGCTGGCAGCAGGGTTTGAAATCCACACTGTTCTTTCACTGTTATCAGACACAGCTTAACGGCCCAGCACTGAGTGTGCTTTCACAAACTACAGCAAAACAGTCCCCATTAATACCAACCCTTGCTCCTGCACACCAAATGTTTAGAAGTCCACGATCTTTGAGATTATTCTGACTTTCCCTTTTTACAGTGTGCTATAAAGTTAAGCATTATTTAAACACAGCTGTTACTGGAAGATACCCATCACATGCTGGACCCCATGGTAAACATCTGACCATGGCAAGGGTGTTGATTAAAGACTTTATTAGCATTCAGGGTAATCAGAGAACCCGTTTGCTGAGTTGACAGATGAAAACATTTCCCTTGAAAGTCCACTACAGACATGTTTACTGCCTTAAATATTGCTAAACCATCACACAATTCCTGCCTGATGAGAGGAATATAAAGATACTACGTTTCTTATAGATACCAAGAATCCTATGCTAATAACATAGAATTATGAGCCAGGTCTGTACATATCTGAAGATTCAGCCTGTTGCCCTCAGAAATTTCCCTTCAATAGGAGTTAGCCAGCTGTCTCTTAAAGATGCTTAAAGACAAATCCAAAGACAGTGAACAGCTGAGGATCTAACCCTGATTATCTGTAGGAACTTCATTTTGCAAGAGGCAGTTCTATCTGAAGGATATTGAGCCAAGAGACAAGAAGATATGTGTGATGTATTTATGCAAAATCCACAGTCTCTGAGAAGCAACTGGAAAGAGGAAAGGAGGCAGCCCAGAGCAGAACAGCCTTTACCAGTGTGCAAGGCCAGGTCTCACTCTGATTTTAAGAATGCTGAGCTTTTCTTCTTGTCAGTGTCGTGAGGGCTCTGCAACCCTAATCAAGCCATAAATGATTACTGTAATCATTTAATCTACTGTAATCAAGCCATGTGGGGAATAATCAGAGACTGGACTTAGGCACAAGTAATTACCGCTAAGTTTTTGAGCACTGGCAGTGTTTTTTGATCCCATATCAACCCAAATGTTCTTACTCTGACTCTTCCTCTTTTTGTTCCTTCAGGCTCTCAAGCAGAGATTCCTCCAGGACTTCCAGATCTTCCAAGGGAATTCTCAGCAGCCAGCTGACACGGCAGATCAACACCCTGGCTCGAGCATCATAGGATCCTTGAAGAGAGAAAAGCCCAGGAAATCAGTCTGATCAGTCTCATGACACAGTTTAGTGAAGGAGCAGAGTGCTCAAGGAATGTGTCACAGAGCAGCTCCTTCCCCCAGGCCCTCCTTTTCTTCCAGGAACATGATAAGAGACTGATAAATGGGAAATCCTTCTTCCCTGCAAACAGAGCCACCACACCAGGTAATGCCTCTGTGGCAGGAAAAGGATCTCAAATCCTTTGGTCTCCATCCTCTGTGGTGGAGGCCTGCTGGCAACTTTGCAACAGAGAAATGCTGCAGCAGGACCACTGCTAACTGGAAATATCAAACACGCCTGTGTGGGTAACTGGGCACAGCCCACCTCAACTGCACCACTGCAGGAAGGTGGCATTTTGTAAAAATGCACCCCCATGCAAAAGCTTTATCTTCTCCTTGTGCAGCAAGAGGCACTCGGGAGTGTAAAGCTACACACTAGCTCCCCCAGCAGCACCAGAGACAAATGTTTGCTTTTACACTCCCTGCTGGAGATGCAGGAGTGCACTCAGACAACAGAACTCAATACTCCTGGTTTTATAAGCAGGTGCTCTTCAAGGAAAGACATCTCAGAAGAAAAAAACATCTTAAATATAATAGATTTTAAATTATTTGGGCCAACTTTTGCTTTTTTAATATGTTTCTCTCAGCAGCATCTACTACTTCCTGATGTTTGGCTTTTACAAAAGGTTCTTGGTGCACTCTGGGATGAAAAACACAATTGTTTTTCTCAAGGTGGGTGAAGATACCAGCAAGACCCAATTACAAAGAATTATCATGTTTGTGATACCCGCTGCACGTAGATCAGATAGGGCATTGGGCAACCTATTAGGATTGCTTATTTATTACCATCATTGCCAAGATACCAAACCAATTCTATAGCTTTAAATGACGCTCTTGATCAGGTTTGTGCGTAGTTGAGAAATGAGGACAGGATTTATCTTCACTCCTTCCCAAAATGTGGCACGTCCTGCAAGTCCACGCAGGTGGAACGAGCCCCCTTCTTTTTTCTGCCTGCTGACACTGCTGGGCTCCTTCCTCACCAGCCTGGTGGGAAGGCAGCGAGGTTTGGAAAGAGATTGCTCCTAAATTCCAGCTTCACAAAATAAGTGGTTTTGCAATAACTGACTTGTCAATTTTCCATTAAAAATAAAGCAAGAACAAAACTTGTTTTGTTCTGCAGTGCAACAGGCTATCAGCAACCAGTGAGTTCTTTCCTGTGAGGACATGTTAAAACACAGAGATTTAAAAAATGCAAGAAGTGATACAATCCAGGCTTCTTTTAGAAATGAACATTCTGTTCAGCAGACAGTCTTTATTTCATTAATTTTATCAGACTAATCCACATAATGGATTGCAAGCCAGAGAATTGTTTTATGTGTAATATAATATATGAGAAAAATCACATTTATTTATAATGGGCTTCACAGGACACTCTGGAATTTATAACCTGATATTTTTTTTTTTTAGGCAAACAGCAGAAAATATTTTAGGCTGAGATTTTCATAACAGCTTTACTGCCTTCCTAAAGGAAGAGATCACCTGATTCCCTGGAAACATTGGAGAAAACCCACTCTACTCCACCACCATTTACATCTGCTTGGCAATGTATGGTGTGTGAAGGTAAGGAGGTGAAGAGCTGTTCAATTTTCAGTGGGTATTATTAACTATTCCTAAAAGAAGAGTTGATTTTCCTGAAGGGGATGCAGGGAAGGAGTGTGCAGCTGTTGCCAGAGAGGAAGCTGAGTTGCAATAGGATAGTACCTTTTTGAGCACTTCAAAGTATCAGATGTAAACTCAACTATATTATTTTTACAAAGAAAAAGTAAACTTACCATCTTGAAGAGAGAATGATAAAAGGTCCTAAAGAGAAAAAAAAAATAATATTCAATTTAAAATTGATGATGGAGGTCTGGAGGGATCAAAATGGAGGCATAAAACCCATCACACTGACTGAATTACTGCAGCAGCTCAGTTCATAAGAGGGAAGCAGAAAGTTACAATTCAGTGAGGCACCACAGAGCAAAAGCAGTCCAAATTCTCTGAAGGCCAGTACAAAGGGCTGGACAGAAGCAGATAATGCTTGGTATATGCTAAGGCATCCCACATTTTTTGTTATTTTGTTATGACCCTGATCTTACACTAGACTTTAAAGTTTGGAGGAGCAGGGCTCTAATCCTCCCACTCTAATGCCTTCTGCTTCCTACAGTCACATATGCAACATCACTAACAGGTTTGAATGTTCCTCTAATGGCCCCTATTTTCTTTGGCATTCTGGGAATTCACAGCCTTGGGCAGTAAGGCTGAACTGGCATGAAGTTCTTTTGGATTAAGTGAGTCAAAAAACTCAGAATTTATGGACATCTGTCAAGATTGAGGGACTTGACTCCCGTGTTGGCTCTTTACCATAAAAAAATGGAAAAACAAATCAATTCAATAGATGGCTTCTATGGATAAATCCAGGAAAAAGAGGCCAGTGTTTTTACAACTGTGTTCTCCTCTTTTATTGCCACTGGACAAATTCTAAGCTCTTTATGTGACTACATTAAGTACCAGCTCAGCTGAGCTGCTTCCCTCTCCTACACACAAATACAGCACAGCTGAATTTTACACAGAATCCTTTCAGCCCTCTGGGAACACAAAAAATGCAGCCAAAGATGTAGGAGGCTGCCAAAGAGTTTATGATTATTAGTCCTCTAAGCTCCCAAGCACAGTTTGTATAGTAAAAACGTCTCTAACCTGAGAGTCCTACACATGAGGAGTGCAGAATGCAGAACAAACCATCCTGAACCAACCAGAAGAGGGACAAACTGCAGGCTGCTCCCCAGGCTGGCTGGTGGGGTGTGGGAATTGGAGACACCAGTACAGAGGGAGAAATGTAACTGGTTTCCCAAAGCCTGAGTACTGGGAGTGCCCAGGGATCAACTATGTGGGCACCATCACCTCCTCTCGGGGTGCATTTCTGGGGGAAGGGTTGGCACAGAGGTGTCAAAGCCCAGCAGAAGGTGCAGGGCTGGGAGCCTTGAGCAAAAAGCTGACCAAGCAAAGGGCCTCGAGTCTGGAATAAGGTGAAGCTTGTGACCTTGTTGCCACAATTTTCCACAGACTGCCATAAGCAGCCTCTGGAAGAGGTGATGGTTTGTGGGCAATGAGCTCTCCCTGAGGGAGGCTCAGGGAGCTGGAGCTGTGACTGAGGTCCCATCCTGTCTGCCCAGTATCACCTGTGGCACTTCATGTCAAACCACCCCAAATAAATCTGGCCTAAGCATGTACACATGTGCCTTTCAAAAGGTCAGGGAGGCACGTAAGTAAACAGGTGATAAACTGCAACAACTGTTTTTATGGCATCTGTGCCAGTTAGCAAACTCAAATTTAGGCTGAAGTTTAGGCTGTGCACATACTGCACATGCAGGCAGCTGGAATCCTACCAGCAGTGATTAGATTAGTTCACAACTGGTTTGTTTTCCTCCCTAAGCAGCAGTTGTTATATTGCAGCCTTATTGTGAAGTCAGTGTTTTGAATCTCCATGAAAACTCCATGAGAAGACAACCACCCATATGACTGAGAAGCCTTACAAAAGGAGGGAGACTTAATTCAGTCTTTGCCAGCTTTTTCTGAGTTGATGCAAGTTCAAAACCCACTTCCTTAACAACAGAGAGCCTCAAATCCACATTAAAGTGAATGTAGGTAGGAAACCAATGGAATATGGGTATTCCAAGTTTGCTGAGAGAAAAAACATATTCGTAGTAAGATTTTTCAACATGTAATCACCTATCACAGCTTCTACACCTCTTTAATTACATTGCCTTCCCATACGACACCCATAGCCTGCTATGACTACTATCTTTAAAGGATTCAGTTACCACCATCTGCCTGTGACACAAAAGACACAAAGATAACAATCCATAATCCTCAGATGTTCACTGAATCAATGGTGATCTAATCTCCTGACTTCATGGATCATCTCTTCAGATCCTTTGACATGAAGAGCTTTCAGAAAATGCAGCATTAGCGCCAGCAAGGCCCTGCCACTGAACACGCCGAGCAATTAAAGCAGATACTTAATAAACAGTAAATATTGCATCAGCAGCTGCTGAATACAAAGGAGCACTAGAACCATAAAGCAAAAGATCAATAATTCATAAAGCTTGTCCCGTAGCTTGCTTATTTCCAGGTAAGAAGGAGAAAGCTGATCTCAGCTTATTTTTGATGTTTGCCACACACCAGGGTTTTTTTCCAGACACACCTCTGCTGCCCTGCTCTACTGAAGTCTTTCATTCTGCCTCTCCTCTGACAAAATCAATCATCTTGCCCACATGCAGATGACTGTGTAAGGGATTGCTGCTGTGGTATTAGACTGATAGTTATTCCTCATCTTCACTTTCAGCTGATCAAAGCTGTCTATGGTTTCTGTATTCCACCAAAATCCAGGGGATATCCTCAGCTTCCTGTCAGGGCAAACTCCCGTGTGCTCCCACTGATCCAGAGCCACTTTTGTACAAGCACATGGAGCCCTCATGCAGCATAAGCTTGGAGCAAGCACAAGCTAAATTTCATCCTTAATAAACTCAGCAGCAACGCAAGGAAAACCTGCCTCAATGCAGAGAATCCATCGTGAAGCAGAGAGAATGAGGGAAACAATGCAGGAAGCACATCAAGGCAGAAAGAATGAGTGTGGATGTATTGAATTTGAGGAAACAACATCCAAAGAGCCACTTTTATTTTAGAAGATCTGCTCCAAATTATTAAGATCTCTGTTGCTGTCCTTGTACTATTGTAGGACTTTGGTCACTGGAACAATTGGACCAGGAGAAGATCCTCTGAGGCATTTCATGGACTGACAGGAGAGAGAAAATGTGGCTGAGGAAATGGGAGCCAGTCAAGGTGACCAGAGAAGTTCAGTGCTCTCTGATCTCCCCTAACATAGCCGAGTTCTCACATCTGCTGTTCTGCCAGGCCATTGTTCAAGGTGAGTGTGTGATAGCCCTTAATCAGCCAATATCAGAGCACTGGGTGCCCTTGGGGTGTCTGGCTCAGGGTGACAGTACCCATGTTCTGTGTGGCACCAGCAGCAGCCTAACGCTCTCTTCACCCTGCACGGTGTAACATGAGGTTGGATAAGGAGAGATCTTCCCCAGCAAAAGCAAACGCTGCCAAAATGCTTCACCTCTTTTACCTTTCCACCAGCTTTTACAGCAGAACATTATGGACCAGTCCCAGTTTCACTTCCTCAGTAAAGGAAAATAAAGTCACAATAATTTGCTTCTGGTCAAAATGTACTCTGGGAAAAAGACTTTGGAAATTGTGCTCCTTGGAGCATGTGTGTGGAGGTGGTTTGTGATATGTATATAGTGAAGGGGCTTTCAAACAAGGGAGAATCGTGTCTACTGTGTTCGGGGTGTCACTAAAATCTGTACAACACTTGTATGAATGGAGACCACTGCAGTAACACAATCAAAGTAAAAACTTTGTCAGTTCTCTGTTCTGTAGAGTGAAACCATCAAAGACACAACTCAGCAGACAGTGACCATGCTTCATGTTCATCATTTCCATGAAGTCTTTATGGATAGACTGCCAGTCCCCCCACAGCTGCTTATAAATAAATGCCTATCAGAAATATTGGTTTTATTTCCCTGACTGCACAAACAGCACTTCAGCTGCAAACAGACAGATATGACAAACCTCTTTTGCAAAGCAAACAAAGGCAAGGGGAGCACAGGGACTTACCTGGGTAATGAGAAGTGGATTTTCTTTCAAGATTGGATCCTTCAGCAAAATTTCAGTGAAAGTTTCTGTGCCCTCACCTCCCAAGCCATCAGCAAAGGCTGTCATGGCAGGTAAGACAGCATCAGGCAGGTCCAGCCACTTCACAAAGCCCTTGATGAATTCTGTCCTGAAGGAGCTGTAAGGCAACAGAAGCAGTTAAGGCTTCACAATTGGATATTTCAAGGCTTTACAATTGGGTATTTTTGGAAGCTTTGAGCAGTGCTTGGTTTCAAACATTGGTTCAAACAAAAATCAAAGCATCAGGAGTCAGACGAAGGTGAATTGCTAAACCAACTGGCTAAATAAACAAGGAAACAATCTGAGTGGGACTAGACCTTGCTTCAGAACATGCTTTGATGTCTGCAGTGTTAACAGATCTGTTTTGTGCTGAACTGTAAAAGCCTTACAGGTGCAAGAGAGAAAGGATCTTCCACTCCCCAAACTTCAGAGGACCCCGCACAGAGTGTGATACCAGCTCTGGCTGAGCCACCACCCAAACTGCCCCTGGCCTGCCCAGGCCTGGCTCCACTTGTACCTTTGCTCGTTTTCAGGGAACAGCCAGGCGAGGGATATCCCGCAGAGCGCGGCGTACGCGAACCTGCCGGCCTCAGGCAGCTGCCGGCCCCGCAGCGCGCCCGGCTCCCTCTGCCCGCCGGGCTCAGCCTCCTCCTGCTGCTTCGGAGCGCAGCCTTCCCCCTTCTCCTCCGCAGCCATCTTCACCTGCAAGTTCAAGGAGGAAAAAGCAGCAGAAAAAAACCAACAATAAACAGTTGGAATCCAGGAAGTGAGCAGAGAAATTGCCTTTGTTTTCACTGCTACACTTGCTGCTGGAATTAAGTCAAGTCTGACCAGGTCCAGCCTGTCTGTCGCCCCCAACACACTGCTGTGACCAAAGAAGACACACGAACAGGACACAGATGAACAATCCATCAAATTGTTCATCAATTCTCAAACTTTGCACAAAATTAGCTGACAATAAATATCTCAACCTGCAAAAGGACAAGTTCCCTTTGGGATGCAAAAGGACTGGGCTCCACTCAGGCCTATCAGTCCCATATTTACTGCAAAAATAACATGAAAATAAAAGCTCTGCCCCTGGTGTAGGGATCAGCACAGCTGCCTGGGAAATAATTTTCCTCTCTCATCCTCAGCCCAAATTGCTCCTGTTTGTTTTGCTGACAGCATTAAGAAAGTTGAGTCCAGCTGCAGCTTCTGTGAAGGACTTTGATGTGTCCCACAGTCCTTGCTGAGCTTTGTTTGTAACATTCCTCCTCTATACAACCTACCACTGCTCTTTCCCTAAAAATAAGATCCCTGCACCACACAGACCGTGAGCTGGGCCAAGGCAGTATTTTTCAGAGTCTAGATGTGCACACACTTCCAAGTGATGGGCTTCCAGCTGCTCCCCTGATGGTGCCAGCAGCAAACTGAGACCTCAGGCAGAGGTGACAACAGCTAGCTCATTTCAAATTCAGCCTGGGTAACGACCTGGTCCAGGGCTCACTTCCATCACCTGGAATTTCTACTGATTACCTTAAGATCAAATCAGTTTCTAAGGGGCTCAAATCACCCATTTCATTTTATAGTTCAAATTAAAATATTTCCTTTCTTCCACACCCTGGCTAAATAGGAATTAGGAGCCCATGACACTACAAGTAACTCCCAGGGAATGCAGACCATTTATGGATCGTTTTAGAGCCCTAAAAGAAAAAAACTTCAACAGGAGCTGCTCTTTTTAAAGAGAATTCATTATCTGCCTGCCATCTGTCATGGTCCTTTAGGAAATGTGTCTCTCCTGCCTTCCCACTCAGAAACTCGAAACATCCAGACTTCCAGACCAATTTTCCCAGGAATAATCTAATACTAAAGTTTCAATAATTTTACAATTATTTGTCACGTCTGCTCACCTCTGGTCACATTATGGGAGACAGCACTGAAAAAAAAACCCTCCCCTGACAGATTTATTGATTTCTTAACTTGGGCTCATACAAAAAGTGAAGCAGCTAAAAAAGATCCCTGAGCAGTACAACTGTTTAACCTAATTTCCTAATAATAATACATGGAGCAATAATGGAGCAACACCACAGTGGGTCCTAGCATGCAACAAATAATTCAGAGTGCTGAGTAGCTAAAATTCCCAGAGAAAGTTTCTGGAAGGCTTTGCTCTGAAGATGTTCAGATCAATGTACTTCCCTCTACACAGGTATTTTTTTCCTTATAAACAGGTAGGAAAAAATGGGCTTGGGATTTTCAGAAATACAGTGTAAAAAAGGGCAGTGATTTACTAAAGAAAACTTGGGCCAAGAAGTTTTGCCACAAATCCAAGATGAGGGAATTGAGAGTTAAAAACATATTCTAAAAGTTATTTATTCCAAAAGTTTTTAAGTCTCATGGCACTGGAATTCCGATCCCTGCCTCAAACAATGTAGTTCAGCAATCAACAGCATTGCCATAATCTGAACTGTCACTTGAAAGAGAATTTTTTTATCACTTCCACCTCTCATTTTTCAAACAAAGTCCTTTGTTTTCTTGAGAAATGGTGTATTTTATACAGCAAATAACACAATCCTGTTTGGAAAGCTGAAAGATAATTCCTTTGGGGATCGAAAGCTTTACGATACACGTGTTCCCTGCAGCTGAAAGAGGAAATAGAGACGGGCTGGCATCGTGTTTGTCCTAAACTGTGACAAAGGCAACCAAGCCATCATCTCCATAACCTCCCAAAGTTAATGAGGCATCTCATTAACTTCAGAGGAGCGGTTGTAGGTAATTATTCAGACGGGGCTGGCCAAAGAGTTCCGTGTAAGGCACAGCGGGGACAGCCCAGCCCAGCTGTGGTTACACATCACACACAACGCTGTGACTGGGGAAACATTTGGGCAAAAGAGATTTTTTGGGGACCTTTACATGGCTCCAGAGGTGCTGGGAGCACCACAGCCTCTGCTTTTAATCTGTAGATACGAGATATAAACACGGAATGCCGTTAATTGAGTTCTGTCTCAATGCAAGAACATATAAATGCGTTATGGATGGGCCACAGGGATCAGAGCCCGAGGGGACAGGGAGAAACCCAAAGCTTAAATAGTTGGAAAAGTGAGCATGTTTAATTCCGTTAATCCTAAAGTTGGCACAGCAGCGGCTTACAAGCGATGTCCCCTCAGTGAAGTGAGCAAAGCTGCGGAGAGGGAACAGCACATTGAGAAGCGTGAAGGCAGCACCTCAGCTGGGGAAGCTGTGAGGGCGGACACCGCCACAGCTGCCCGTGTTCACGTTTACCACAAGTTCTTCACGTCTGAACTCTCTGCTGCTCCAACACGGGCACTTATTTACGGAAAGCGGCGCTTCTGGCTACGCTGAGGGGAGGGCAGCAGGGGCCAGAGCAAGGGAGCGGCCTGAGGGAACGGTCCCGCCCGCTCGCCCCTCAGCCCGCGGCGCTGCCCCCGCCGATCCCCTCTCGCACCCGCCCGGCCCGGCCCGGCCCGGCCCGGCCCCGACCTGCCTCCGGCCCGGCCGAGCACCGCGAACCGGGAACCGAGCACCGACTACTGCCGCCAGCGCCCGCCCCTTCCTGCCCGGCCCGGCCCGGCCTGGCCTGGCCGCCGGCGTTGCGCCGTCGGCTCGGCCGAGTGCGTGGGGAGGGCGGGAGCTGCGCTGGGCTGAGGGCATGAGGGGATCACGGAATATTCTGAACTGGAAGGGACCCGCAGTAATCATGAAGCCCAACTCCTGAAGTGAATGGCTCACAGAAGGGATCAAACCCGCCATCTCGGTGTTGCCAGTACTATGCTCCAACCAACCCAGCTGATCCCGGGATCGCCTGAGGGCGTGGTGAGGGCTGAGGGCATGGCGAGGGATGAGGTGATGCTGCCCAGCCCCATTTCTCTTTATAATTCCCTCTTTCTCAGGGCACAGTGTATTACTCAGTCACTATCTGAAATCAGGAGCTAGCCAGGTAAGGTAAGCAGGCCATGGGACTTCAGAGATGAAACTTTCTAACAAAATGACCAGCCTGAATTACACTTGAGTGCAAGCAAATCCTTTACATTTTGGAATAGGAATATAATCCCATTAGCCTTTTCTCTATAAACTTAATTGCCGCTTCAAAGTCTTGCATGGTTATTGAGCCTAATTCTCTTGTCGGATGGGAACGTGTTCAAAAGATAGCAGATTCCACAGCCTCATGACTGCCACCAGCATGGGTGAACTCTGAATCACCTGGGTGTTAGTGGCTCTCGGGCTGAAAAACATTTCAGTGGAACTGCTGAAGGAAAACTTAGAAGGTGCTGCACTGTAACTCTGTGGATCCATAAGGATTACTTCAGAGGGCCAGTCTCGCCCTGGAAATCACACTTCTGTATGCTGCCCTTTCCTGTTGATGGGGTTTTTTTGGCTCTGTAGAAAGCAGTGTAATAAAACAATTCTTTTGGAAGGGTAGGTGAAGCATAATAAGAGATTTCACTGGTTATGTTCATTCTGTTTTCATTTCTTCACACTCGTGCTGAAAACATACATTTGCTTGCAGGATCCCTTGTGAGTGATCTGTTCAGGCCAATATTAATTCATTTGTTACAGACTTTTACAGTACCAGTCACCCACTGGTGTTGGTGAAGGGAACTCGACAAGAATATTCTCTGTGAGCTTTAAGACTTGCCCAGTGTTTCTAAAATTATTTTCAGTGCAGCTAAATATCTGGTCCAGTCTTTATATTTGGAATAATACAGTATTTGGGTTAAAAACTACCTGCCTTTTTTCCCAGCTGGAAAACTTTTTTTCTGGTTGGTTATTAGCAAATGTCATATGTATTCTGCAGTAAGCTTGTTGCTGTCCAAAGAGATGAGAAAATCCAAAGGATTTATATCCCCTGAAGGCTCCCGTTCCTGGCAGAAAACAAACCTGTGTTTTCCAAGACTTTAGCTGCACAAGAGCTCCTTCCCTCTTAGTCTAATCTGTTTTATCTGCTGTGAGACACTCTGTGTATTTATATACTGAGCAACTGCAGGACATCAGTTTCCATTCTTATCAAACACAAATATTTACCTGATCCAAGGTCTCCTGAGATCCTTGACACTCTTCAACATGCAGTTTAACTAGAGAAATCTGTTTTCCCCCTCAGTTTAATTTTAGTTGGGTTTCAGGGTATTTTCTAATCAACTAAGTATTTTTTTTAATGAAGGAACTCTCCAACACTTTACTGCTTTGCTTTACTCACCAGCTCAGCTCTGCAGACTCCCTAATACTCTTTCTCAGCTGCAAATCCTGTCAATAAGGAAACTAGGAATTGTTTTGACATTAATTGTCAATGAGGAATTGAAACAAAGAAGTCAATGAGCAATTAATATTATTTAAATTTAATGGAGACATTCCACACTCGGTGTGGTGCAGCAGTCAGTGGATTTCTGTTTACCTCTGTGAGCATCTTCAAGGGCAATGTAAAGGGGGAAAGAAGAGAGGTCCTGCAGGTTGCCCGATAAAGGAATTCAGGTGAGAGGAACTATTTCAGTGCTAAATAATGTGGGGGATTTGGAGGGTCATGAGGTTTTTGAGCCTTACCCTTTGCAAGCCACAAACCAAGATCAGGAGCGTTGATTTTGCCTCTTCCTCTCCAATTTCGTGTGTAACTTCAAATGACATCAACTGACATGCCCTTTCCCATCCCTGCCAGGGACTGAGGTGATAATCTGGGTTAAAAAAACTCTCTTCCAAACACCGACTCCCTGATTTAGCAGCCTTATTTCCCACTCTGTCCCAAGGAAAGGTGTCCTTGTTTTCAGAGTGGGAGCAGCAACCCCGGGGTTTTGCAGGACATCACCTCCCAGGTGTTCCAGATAACATCCTGCAGGACTCATCAGGAGAGGACACAGACATGAACAAAATGGCAAAAGCAAACCAACACAATTACAAAAAGTGTGAAAACATAAATACCAACATATAAATAGTTCATTTTGTTTGCAGTAATGAGATTTAACAACAGTGTGCATTGGCATTGAGCCAGCTCAGCCAACTGTTGAATTTATTCTCTGAGAGATTGTTTTTAAGTCCAAAACTCACTGGTGTGCCCAGCGTGCACCTTGGCCCAGCCCCTGATCTCTGAGACAGGCAGGTTAATTGTTTCAGGCCACAGTAACAATGTGGATCTCTTTGTCACAGGAGGCAGAGGAGTCCTTCTTGCACCTGCAGTGGAATTTAGGAGTGCAGCAAAGCACCATAGACATGAGCAACCCCAAAGTAAGCAGGAGACAAATTACCCATTTCACCCTCCCTGAGTACATGAAGGGGAGGATGAGTATGGCGAGGATCACCCCAAGCAGCAGGAGCAGCAGGAGTCTCTGCACAGCCAGGCTGCTGTGTGCTGGGCTGCTTTCCTCTGGGTTCAAAATGTCTTGGCTGCTCTGAGTCCAGCTGTTGCCATCCAGCCCCATGGCACAGATGTACACCTCAGGGTTTGAGTCCAAGCGCTCCAGGATGTCTTCTTTATTCTGGAGTGTGCGGATCAGCCCTCCTGACACACAGGTGGGTTTTCTGCAGAGAGGGCAGGTGATTGTCCAGGTGCTCTCCTCTTTCCTGAGGATCAGCTTAAGGCAGACGGCACAGAAGGTGTGCTGGCAGTCCAGGAGCTTTGGGACTCTGTAGATGCTGTACTTGTTGAAGCAGATCATGCAGTCCATGTCCAGGGTGGCTGTGTCTGAGCACTGGAGGTTCAGGTCCAACGTGCTCATTTCGGGAGAGTTTGTGTCCGTTAGCACAGCAAGCGGCCGTGAGTTTGGAGAGTCTTGTCCCAAACCTGCTGGTTTAAAGGCAGCAGGACCGTCTCTCTCTGTTCCTGAAGGTCTCTCCATTTCTTCAGTATGCTCTTCAGTGAATCCCACTCTCTTCTTATGTTTTGAGTTTTGTGTTACAGATCCTGCTCTGCTCATTTCTGCAGCACCTCCTGCCACGGGTGCTGGACTGTCTGCCTCAGCCTGCAGTACTCCAGGAGCTGACAATTTGTTTTCCTTGTTTGGCTTGTCAGTGGATTTCTCCATGGAGATAAACGTCGGTGCAGCTTGTCTCCCCTTAGCTGAAGGATTTCCTGAGTCTCTGGCTCCTTTTATGTGTTGCTGTATTCCTGCTGTATGCCTGATTGATTAGTGAGAGCCTTAAGCCAGTCATGCTCTTACAATATGATGTTTTTATGACATGGGGACCAGAGTTAATGATTGACTTCCCAGCCAAGACAGTTTACAATGACCGATAATATCAGTGGGCAATTCCTGTGCGGAAGCAGACTCCATGGCATTAGCAGACCACTCTGACAGCCAGACACTACCATTATTATTAAATTAGAACTCTCTTAGATGAAAGCAATTTCATTGTTCTCCAAACAGTGCTCTGCTAGACAGTGACAGGCTTGGGGGAATTACCTGTTTCTGACATTGGTGTGCTGAATGCAGTGCTTTGATTAAAGCATATGTGTCAACAGTTGTGGGCTCTCTGGGTAGGAAGTTTGCTCTTGGTTTAAAAACACTTACTACCTGACAGCACCAAGTGAAGAATGAGATTGAAATTACTAATTTGACTGTTGAATGTCCAATTGTTATTAGCTCTTTTATCCTAGGGTATCTCTTTTTTCAGCCTAGGATAACTCTTTTGTCCTGTTTGTTTTAGTCATCAGAAGGTTTCCAGTACAAACTGAAGCATGACTGAGGTCCACAGGATCTCTCAGAGTCCATGAAAGAGATCAGAAAACTAAAAGCAAGACCAGTGTCCTAGAGGGTGGAGCCATCTTATTTCCTGTGGTGCTCACCAAACAACCTCGTGCACTTGGGAATGCCCTTCTTGAGTGATTTTGTGAATATTCATCTCATCTGAAAAAAATGTCTGAACAAAATCCCTCAGTCTCTAATTTCTTTCTGCCTTTTTATTTGAGCAGTAAAATACAGATAGTTTCTCAGCAAGAATCCCATGAAAGGAAGGGAAGGATCACTAATCCCAAAAAGCCAGATGAGGTCAGTGTTAGCAGCAGAAGACACACAGTACCACACTGGTAGCCTCAAGTGCACCTGAATGCTCACACTGCCCGTGCCCCAAGTCCCAGCCCCTCCCTCCCAGAGAGGAGCAGCAGAAAGAAATGAAACAACTGAAGATGAGGAGGGCAAGGAGTTCAGGAAGGCTCTAATCTCATGAACCCGCTGGAGGGGGATGAGGTGAGAAGAACTTGTTCTTATTTGCTGAGAAATAGAAGGTTTGTCGTAAGCAAACTTCGTCAAAGGGCCTGAGCCCTCCTGTGTTCCTGCTGATGTGGCATATGATGGTGCTTGATGGACTTTTGGATTACCCCAAATTTTAGGGACCTGAGTATCTCTCAGTTGCAGAAGCTGGTATCAAAGTGCAGGAATGTCTGGAAGTAGGCTAGTGAACTGCAAGACTCACTTATCTTTAAGAAGAAAATTTTCTTTTGCATTTCATATAACTCTTTGTCAGCAAGTTCATGCTGATAAAAAGATCCAGGAAAGCAGAAAACAGACTTGCCACTATTACAATAGTTTAGAAGCTTCAAATTTGTTCTGTCAGTCCCCATGTCCAAAATGGAAATGTCTTAAAATCTCCTGATTTGTAATTACTAGAACAATATAAAAACACCTTGCAGATGTTGGAAGTTGGAACAGACACCAAGAGGGACAACTACACTCCTAACATAAAAAGTTTAGAACTGGTTGGGATGAATCTATGCTCCATGTCTGTCTGCTCTGTGTTCTACCAGTGGGTGAGGGTGACTTGGCTGTCTTTTGTGCTGGAAAAATAGTTTTTTGTTGTCCTCCACTGACAAAGTTTTCAGCCAAGCCCTGATTCTGGCTCCACTTTGTCTCTGGTGTCACGAGTGATGCTCCCTGGCTGGCATGTGCCTTGTGCTTATCTGAATTGCTCACAGCCCATTAATGCTCCTCTGGCTAATTACTGTCTCATTAATCATTTGCAGTCAGTGTATGTACTCACATTGTTTTCCCTCTTTTAGTGTGTTTGCATAACAAAATGTGTTTCTATGAAATGCTTTATATGGAATTGTTTATAGCAGGAAATAGATATAAAAGAGCAGTTGTGTCATTCCTAGTAAAATCCTCATGTGCCACAAGCCAGACATCCCAGAAGATACTGAGGATACTGCCGTGAGCTTCTCCCTGTGCTGAGCTGTGCTTCAGGCTGTCCTGACTCTGGACAAGAGGAACAGAAAAATGACATCCAGCTTAGAAATCCCTGGGATGTGAAGCCTCTTACTGCATTCCTGGGACTGTTCTGTTAGCGTTCCTCACAAAGCTGTTGGGATGTGCCCTCCGAGCTAGGAATTAGAAATGCACAGCAATGCCCTGGTGGCTGCTGCTGCTGGGCAATTCCTTTAACCAGTTCCTATGGGACACGTGGGAAAGCCAAAGAGCAGGAGGATGGTAGGGAATCCTCCCCAAGAGCCCTGCTCCAGACAAATCACCCATCTTGCTGTGCCCCTTTTCCAGCATCCTGAGGCGTTTCCATCAGTGCTAGAGGAAGCAAGACACGGAGCCTCAGTTTATTACACTTATCACATTGTTATGAATAAGAAGCTTGACTAGGCCAATATTCAAGCAGCAATCAATTTATTATTTAATATGATAAAGTATGAGCAATACAGCGCTGGGTACAGTGGGGGAAGTTTTCCTTCCAACTGCACACCAATAATTGAGGGTTACAGGTATTTATAGGGGTACTCATCAGCTTTTTCAGCAGTTTCTATTCCAATTTTTACTCATCAGCAATTTTTATTCCAAATTATTACATCACAATTCTATACACTATTGTGATTTTAGTTTCTCTCAGGATGTGTATCAAAAGGAGTATTCCCAGATGGTGGTGGTCCAGTTTCCGAAAGAAGGAAGATGAATCCCATCTGGTGGAGTCCAGCTCCCCAGATGTGGGTCCACCTTTTAATTGCAGAGACTATAAATTTAAAAACAGTGATGTCCAGCTTCCATTGGTTGAAACCATAAATCCTTGAGGTGATGTTCATCTTCCTCTCTCAAGCTGTTTTTCTCTGCTTCAATAGGGCGTGAGATAAGCATATTTCCTTTATATATATTCCAAAGCTATAGTTTCAAGGATACAAGTAATCTTCTAAATTTATACTTCAAAAGGTTATTATTGCAGAGCTCTTTATGGATTAACTACAAGCAAAAAGCGACATCCTTAACGCTTTAATTCCAATGCTCCTAAATCAACCAGGGTTAATTGCAAACAAAAGATAGGTCAAAAGGCCTTTTTCCATGCTTTATTTTCCTCAGTTATTATTAGAATTCACAGCTGTCCCACTGTCGGTGTCTACACATTTCGCACTCACAAATACAGACGTCGCCTGTTTGTACCTGACACGAAACACAGTTTGTATTTTACACATTTAATCATCGCTGTCTCGGCTCTGCTCCTGCCCTGCTGCTGCTGTCAGCCCCGTTCTCCTGGTGCCACCTCGCGGGTACTCCATCTGCTCAGCTCCCTGTTTGCTGGGGGTTCATTTCTGGGGCTGAGCAACAGGATTGGGGCTGAGCAGCGGGATTGGGGTTGAGCAGCGGGATTGGGGCTGAGCAGCGGGATTGGGGTTGAGCAGCGGGATTGGGGTTGAGCAGCGGGATTGGGGACTAGCAGCGGGATTGGGGACGAGCAGCGGGATCTGGGATTGAACAGCGGTGATTTGGGGCTGAGCAGACACGGTGTGCGGTGGCGTGTGCCGGTGCAGAGCGGCAGCACAAAGCGCCCACCCGTGAGGGTAGGGCCGGGAGCTGTGCCGGGCAGCAAGGAAATGCTCTCGGCCGGGGGGAGTGCAATAAGCAGAAGAAGCCAATTAGCGGGAATCCGGCAGCTTTTGGTACAACATCGGTGATTGTGGCGCCTCCCCAGCCCTTCCCCGCGGACACGCCGCTCCCAGCGCTTGGCTGCGCCGTCCTTCCCTTCACCGCTCCCGGTTTTCAATCCGCAGCCGCAGTTTCCCCCGGGACCCCTCTGTGCCGTCTCTCCTTCCTCTTCTTCCCCATCCTCCTCCTCCTCCTCCTCCTCCCCGGGAGGCTCCCCGCGCGGGGGGGCGCTCACGTGACCCCGTCCCGGCGCCGCGGTCACGTGAGTCGCGCCCGGTTGCGGTCACGTGGCGCGGCCGGTGCGGCGGCCCCGGCGGGGATGTCCCGCAAACAGGCGGGCAAGGCCCGGCCCGCCCCCGCCGCCAGGAAGGGCCGCCGGCCCCGGCAATCCCCCGCCGGAGCGGCCCCGGGCCCCGCTGCGGGCGGCAGCGGCGGCTTCGCCGGGCAGCTCCGGGCCCTCGGCCTTAAGCTGCGGGAAGTGCCGGGAGATGGGTGAGCGCCGTGACGGGTGTCCCCAGCAACCCCGGGGACTCTCCCGACATCCAGCCCTGAAGGCTGAGCGCTTCCTCCTCCCCGGGCGATGTGAGCCCGTGTCCCCGGGACCGAGGGCTTTCAGTGATCCCGGGGTGGGAGCCCGTGTCCCCGGGACCGAGGGCTTTCAGTGATCCCGGGTTGGGAACCCGTGTCCCCGGGACCGAGGGCTTTCATCGATCCCGGGTGGGAGCCCGTGTCCCCGGGACCGAGGGCTTTCAGTGATCTCGGGGTGGGAGCCCGTGTCCCCGGGGACCGAGGGCTTTCAGTGATCCCGGGGTGGGAGCCCGTGTCCCCGGGGCCGAGGGCTTTCATCGATCCCAGGGGTGGGAGCCCGCGTCCCCGGGGCCGAGGATTTTCCCCTCCCGGCTGAAGTGGGCCCTGCGCTCCGCAGAGGGGAGGATTTCCCCGCTGTGCCCTCAGTGATCTCTGCTGTTCTCTGCGGTTCTGCAGGGCCTGACGGCTCGGCCAGTCCCAGCCCTGGCGCCCAGGGGGCCGGGGGCTCCAGTGTCCAGCGGAACTGAGCATAGGAAGGGCCATAAATGTTCTTATGGAATACTTTCACCCCCTTCTTTTCTAGAAGGTGAAAAGGTAGCAAACGTTCCTGCTGAGAAGTTGCTCAATGGGGCATTTGTTTGTCCTTCGTTGCTTTATGTCCCTTGTCAGGTGTCAGTGTGGGACAGTTGGGCCCAGCAGTTTTACTGTGACACGGTCACTCAGACCCAGCCACTGAAGGCACAGGGAGCGAGCGCTCCTCTGCATTCACAGCCTTGCTAAACCGGGCAGAATGAGCACAGCCCCTTTCCCTGTGACCTGTATTCCTTCTGCTGCCCCAGGCACACCCTCTCCTCATTTCCCTCTCTGCAGGAACTGCTTGTTCCGGGCGCTGGGGGATCAGCTGGAGGGGCACTCCCGGAACCACCTGCGCCACCGCCAGGAGACCGTGCAGTTCATGCTGCGGCAGCGCGCCGACTTCGAGCCCTTCGTGGAGGATGATGTGCCCTTTGACAAGCATGGTATGGGCTCTGTGGGATGTCCTGGGAGGCATCCTTGTGTCGTGCAGCTCCTCACTAAGCAGTTCCCCATCCCAGAATTACTTTAGAGCTCCTCTCTAGTTTTCAGAAACAGGGACTTTACATTTATGGCTGTTGCGATGCTGTGGGAAGGTGAGCGGTTTAATCCTCATTGAATTTGTCCCGGACATTATTTAAATTTGTGAGAAACTTGGAGAAGGAAAGAGAGACCAAAAAGGCAAGGAGTAAAAATTAGGTGTTTTCAAAAGGAACTTAAGAAAAATTGTCTCGTTTTCCTTGAATACTGGTGAGTATTTGGCTGTTTTGGTGAGTGGCTGATTACTTTGGGTTTCTTTCTCCTTGGCTCTCAGTATTTCCTTCTGGGAAGTGAGGGGAGGATCCAAACCAGAGACAAATACAGCCTTTGATGTGCCAGGTACCATGGAGATGATGCATGAAGGTAGTTTGGTCAGTCAGTATGTGGCACTTCTTCTGAGGCCTTACTTTGTTTAAGGATGGAGTGCTTTTTTTAGAGATCTCTGTGATCGTTTAAATGCATTACCTCATGTTGCAGCCAAATTCTTGTTTCATAGGTGGAATTTCCCTTCCAGAATTTCTTGGGCTCATGTTCAAATCTCACCCCTCATTATCCCTCCACTGCTTTTGGAAGTATCAGAAATTAGGTTCCAACTCTTGTGAATGTTTTTTCCTTTAGTTGCCAATTTGGCCAAGCCTGGTACTTTTGCTGGCAATGATGCTATCGTGGCCTTTGCAAGGAACAATCAAATGAATGTGGTTATTCATCAGCTCAACACTCCACTGTGGCAGGTGAGACACAAAGCTTCTACATTTTTGCCTAATTTTTACCTGAGGGATATAAATACTGTGGAAAATTCTTGATTTATTAACAAAGAGCATTAGCTGCAATGATCTGGGCATGGTGCAGAGCTGTGCCTGGTTTTTGAAGAGAGGAAACTCTTGAGATTTTGGTTAGGAGTAGAGGGCAGGAAAGAAAACAGTGAGTGCATGAGAGATGGGTATGTGGGGGCAGAGCAATGTGTTTTACTTGGGTTTTAAGCTATGACCTTCAGTGCCATGCTCTGTCTCCTGAAGGTCAGAGTACATTTGAGCTGAGTTTTCTGCTAGGAATCCCAGAATGGGTCAGGTTGTAGGGGACCACACTGGATCATCTGGTCCTGTCTCCCAGCCCCAGCTTCCTCAGCCTTTCCTGGGCAGAGAGATGCTCCAGGCCCTTCCTCATGTCTGCAGCCTCCACTGGCCCTGCCCCAGGAGCCCAGGGCTGGACACAGCACTCAGCTGTGCCTCCCAGGGCTGGGCAGAGGGGACCTGCTGCCACTGCTCCTCCCAGTGCACCCCAGTGCACCCCAGGGCCCCCTGGCTCCCAGGACACTCTGCTGGCTCCAGGACAGCTCATTGACCATGGGACCCCCAGGTCCTCCCTGCAGAGATGCTCCAGCAGGTCACCCCTGCCTGTGCTGCTACTTGGGGTTCTTCCTCCCCAGGGCAGGACCTGCACTGGCCTTGCTGAACTTCAGGTGGTTCTTCCCTGCCCATCTCCAGCCTGGTGAGTCCTTCTGAAGGGCAGCACAGCCCCTGGAGTTTGAGCTAGGCTTAAGGAAACCTGTACAACAAGATTCAGGAAGGTGGAAATGAAGGTGTAGCAGGGCATGCACTGTGTTGGAGTGAAGCTCCATCAATTCTGAGTGGGATGTGGAATGCCAAGGTTTCTGACAGATAGAGAAATGAGGTTTTAAAATAATTTTTAAAACCTTAAAGTGGTGTTTAATCAGCTCATGGAAAGCACTGTGTGGTGTGGTTTCCTCTGACAGAGGGACACTGAAACAAGTAATCCATCAGGTCCCTTGTTTTCTCTTTGTTGTTGTTTTCCATGGCAGGTGGAATGGGTCCATGCTCAGTCAGCCTGGTCCCTGAGCAAGTGAGAACCTGTATTCAAGCCAGGATTGTTTCTGGCCTCTGTTTACAGACAGAACCAATGAAGTGTATAGATTAAACAGGGCAATAAAGATAAAAAACCAGATGAAAACTGTCAGTAGCATCTTAACTACATTTAAAATAGCTTCACGTGGATTCCTGAAATGAAACAAGTTGAAACTCTCATTTATGGGCAGCCATGGGCAGAGGGACAGGTGGGTGAAGTACCTGCAGGGGAGGTCACAGGGGTGGTTTTCATGTGTTGTTCCTCAGTGTTCTCACTTACTGCAATTTTGATGTCCTTGATTCTTTCATCTCCTCTCAGTGACCGTGTCAGGGTGTCAGTACAGAGTTTGTGATGAGGTTCTGTCCTGCCTGAGCAGTGCTGTTAGTGAAGGGTTGTCTCAGGCCCTTCAGAACAGTGTGAGTTAGGAGAACTGTGAGTAGTTGTACCATCATGAAAAGCTCTTGGCAGGTGGACATCTCTGCACGGAATTTTTTTGGTCTTTGAACACCCCTTAACTTTTTTGATACTGACTGTAAGTTATAGAATTGCTAAAGTTGGAAAAAACCTTTCAAATCATGGAGTCCAGCTGTGGACTCAAGTTAGCTGAGATTTGTAGGTTATTTCTTTGTTGGCATTTTGGATAACAGGCTGGCTTTTTTTCTCTCTGTTTTTAATCTGCAGCTCTAATTTACTTACCAGTTTCAGTGTATTCGTAGCATGAGAGAATCCTGGGTTGGTTTGGGTTGGGAGGGACCTTAAAGCTCATTCAGTGCCACCCCTGCCGTGGCAGGGACACCTTCCACTGTCCCAGGTTGCTCCAGGCCCCGTCCATCCTGGCCTTGGGCACTGCCAGGGATCCAGGGGCAGCCACAGCTGCTCTGGGCACCCTGTGCCAGGGCCTGCCCACCCTCACAGGGAATGAATTCCTTCCCAATATCCCATCCATCCCTGCCCTCTGGCAATGGAAGCCATACCCCCTTGCCCTGGCACTCCAGGCCCTTGCCCACAGTCTCTCTTCATCTTTCCTGTTGGCTCCTTCAGGCACTGGAAGGTCACACTTAGGTCACCCTGGAGCCTTCTCTTCTCCAAGCTGAACAATTCCAATTCTCCCAGCTTTCCTCATAGGAGAGCTGCTCCATCCCTCTGAATCAATGTGGTGACCTCCTCTGGGCCCACTCCAGAGTGGAAAGAGGCTTCCCTAATGAGAGCTAAATTGGCTCATTTTCAAATCTTTCAAGAGCTTTGGGATTTGTTAGATACCTATTCAAGCTCTGGCAGAGGAAAAATGTTTAAAACAAATCTTACCAAGTTGCAGCAGTGGAATAATTTAATAGAATAGAAAGCAGGAGTTAAGTGTAACCAAGTGTCGAGTTGGAATCTGAAGGTGAGCAAGTGTAAAATATAAAATAGATGAATGGAGAATTATTTGTTGGAAAACCTGATGTCATTAGTGCAGCACAGACCGCAGGCAAGGCTGAAAGGTGCCTTGGTGTGTGGTCTGGGAGCTGAGATAAGGCAGTTCACAGACGTAAAAGGGTTGGGAAACTCTGGAGCCCTAAGCAAGGAGTTCTGGTCCTTTGCTTGCTGACGTCTGGAGAGCTTCGGGTGAACTTGGGCTGGCAGGTCAAGCCAAGCTGGTCTGCAAGTGCAGTGGGATTTTCTGCATTCCTGGCAGGAGCTGGAATGCTGTGTAGCTCTTATCTAATAGTTCGAGACACTGATAATCAGGGTAGGAACTATTCTCACATCAGTACAGATAATACTCAGAGCAGGAATTTTCTGTGGAAATTGCTGTAACTTGGCGCTGATAAAGCAAAGCAACATTTGGTTGTTAACATTGCTCCTGAATGGAGTTAATACATTTTCATGGATTTGCTTTATTTTAAAAACAAAACACAGCTGCTTGGAATGCTGTAAAAACAGCATCTTGTCCCAGCTGCAAATCAAAATTTACTCTGAGTGACTGTTTCCACTGTTGCTGTCACTTGAATGGCCTCTCTTCCCTCGTATTTGAGAGTAAAATGACATGGTCCATTCCCTGGGAGCTCTCGCTGAAGCTGGTTCTGGGAAGATGATCAGAAAACAGATAGCTCCTGTGGAAAGTTTAGGAAATAGTTCTGAGCTTTCCAGAAAAATATTTTCATTCCACGTTTTGTTTGTTCTGGTGTAACTGCCCAATATTTTCCATCTGGCTTTCATACCTTCTTCTCTTCCTCTTTCAAATGCTCAGCAGCCACCTACTTGCCTCCTTCCCGGTGTTTGCCATCACTGCAAAAAAACGAATACTCTGAGAAATCTGGTGCTGAAGCCGATTGCAGATGCTCATTTGCAGTTTGTTTCTTTTGTTGAGATCCGGGGCACGGACAGGAGCGGCGCCAGGGAGCTGCACATCGCCTACAGGCACGGCGAGCACTACGACAGCGTCCGCAGGCTCAGCGACGACTCGGAGGCGCCGGCCCACCTTCGGATGGAGGTGGGCTCTGCTGGAATGAGCCGGCTGGGGGTGACACACAGCGCTGGGCAATGCTGCCACTTGATTTCCATGCTCATTGGGGATGGAGGGAGGAGCTGGGTCGCCGTGTTGTGCTGGGAGAGCAAAGCCCTGAGGTTGTAGCTCATGCTGCTGGCTCTCTCAGAGGGGCTGTGAAGGAGGATTTCAGCCTCTGGGCTGGAAATGAATTCAAAGCTGATGCTGTGATGTGGGCTGTCTGGAAGCAGCCTCATCTAAATGATGTAATCATGCACCTCAAATGGAAAAACAGAGGGAAGAGAGGAAAGAGCTGGAAATGCAACAGCTGGATGTAGTTGTCTTCCTCATATCTCCTTTTTTGATGTGAGGAGTAATTGTGCTGTGCTTGAGGTTCTCTGCACACAGCTGAGGTGTGGTATTGTATTAAAAATATTCCATTTAAAAGCTCATTTATTGTGATTCATGATGTTGTAGTGCACTGGAGTTTGTTCAGCAGTGCAGGAGGTGTGGGAAGCTCTCAGCCATGGTGGAAGTTACACAGTTTCCAAGAGGGTTTGACATAGTTCCTGATAAAAGTGTGCCATGATAATTACTGTTGCTAGGATGTCAGACTTGGTTGGGTTGCATGCTTGTGTGATCTGCTGGGTGTGTGATCAGTGTGATCTGCTGGGCTTTGCTCTTCTTCAGATGCTTTGCAAGAACGATTCCAATAAGGCAGAGGAAGTGAAGCCACAGAAGGGCAACTCTGAAGATGAGACTGAGGTGGAGATAGAAGATGCTGTACAAAAAGTGTGCAGTGCAACTGGGTGTTCAGTAAGTATCAAGGAGCCTTTCTGGGCTTAATGTTCAAACCTTGATACATGGAAGTAGTCCTGGGAAAAGTTCTAAAAACCACTCATTCTGTACAAACTTGAGTACCATGGCCATCAATCAGGGTGCATCTCATCCTAGAATCAACCCTTAAATGCAGGTGAAATGCCAGCTTTTTTGTGGATGCTTGATAATTTTAGAAGTTTGTCTTGAGGCTGTCATAAAAATTCACTTGGAAACAAATCCTGTAAGTTCTGAAATCCTTTGGGGTATTGAAGATCCCAGATAATTGGATAATCTGTGACTCTTGGCTGTTGGCACTGTGCAGGTGCACAGAACAGAAAGGGCCAAGAGGGAAGCTTACACTGAAAACAGCATATTCATTTTTTCTGATAGCTTCAGGAATTTAAGGTTTTCCCCCTCACCCTTCCAGAAATGAAGCACAGACCAAGTAAATGATCATAAAAGCAGCAGCCCCCTCTCAGTGGTGCAGGTGTTGTTTAAGTGTACGTGGGTCAGAGATTTGAACTTCTTCAGTGTTCTCCTCCCCTCTTGTGGACAGGACATGGATTTAGTAAGCCACGTTCTTGAGGTGGAGGACTACAACGTGGAGTCTGCAATATTTGCCATCTTGCAGATGAAGGAAGGGGAAGGAATAGGTGAGTGCACAGTTTGTCACCTGGGGCTTCAGGTGACCGTGATGTTGGTGTTGGGGGCAGGAGAGGTGAGGTTTGTGTGCTGCCACTTCAGCCTCCTGTGCTCAGGAAGGTTGTTAGTGAGGGCAGCTTCAATCCAGCGTCCAAAAAACCCCAGGATTTCTGGGAAAAAGAATTGGCTGACAGTGCAACAGCTCCTGGATAGAGCATGTCTGAGGAAAACTCTACTGTTGGCAGGTGCTGAGGAGCAGCAGGAGCCCCCAGGCAGGGAGCAGAAATCCTGCAGCAGGACGTTGTGGGAAGAGAATGGAACTGGTTCAAGAATCTTTGGAAATCAGAGCTTGCATCAAGGTGAAGCAGAGAACAACAAGGGACAAGCTGCATCCAGGGAAGAGAACCGAGCCAGCAGAAACCCAAAGGTGTGTGAGGGGCTTGACAGCAATGTGAGCACCCCTCAGTGATTGGGGGATGCCTTAGCATTGCTTACTCAGCAGCTCTCTTCTCCTTTCAGTTAAAAAGAGCTTCTGCTCACTGCATTTTGTCACTGGTGCAGCTGTGAGTGCTCTGCCACAAACATTTCCTGGTGACATGCAGCACTCTTCCCTAAACAACTCAGAATAAAGTCCTGATAAATAGTTAGGAATGTCCTCTGGCAGCTGCCTTGGTATCTGCTTGTCTCCTTTATTACTTTTCCCCAGCTGAGCAGAGCACGTGTGGTTTGAACTTTGTGTTTTCATCCTTCCCTTTCAGGTGGCCAAGAAGCAAAGGAGGGAGCAGCAGCGGCTGGAGAAGAAGAAGCGGCAGGAGGAGAGGCACCGGCAGAAGGTCCTGGCCACCAAGAGGGACAGTGCAGACACCAGGACAGAGACAGACCCAGCCAGCCATGTCACCCTGGTCAAGGCCATGGCAGCCCTAAACATATGACTCAGTGCTCTGATGAGAAAAGCAAATAAAACTGATGAAGACAAAATTCCCCCAGGAGAATTTCCAGGCACCCGTGTTTATCTTGAAATCCATCTCTGCTGGGATTTCCAAACACAAGAGAACTTCCTCTTCCTTTGCTTGTGGGGAGGACAATTGCTCATTGATTCTGCATCAACCTGTGGTGAGAAGAGTTGTTTAAACTTAACAGGAAGTAGAGACTTGGGTCTATAATCTTGGAGTTACATGAAGGTCAGGACCTCTTCTTCACGCAACGGTGTCAGATTTATTTTGACATCTCTTGATGTGCCTGGTTTTGTTTTGTTTTGTTTCTTTTATTTGGTTATGCCTGGAGGAGCTTTATTTTACCTTGCTGTCAGGGTGTCAGACAATCTCTTAACAAATCTCAACTCAGGAATATCTCTAGTGGATCTTTTTCTATTTAAATTCAAATAAAGTAACAAAACAGAGTCCCAGAATCCTTTCCAAAGCAAAGTGTGTCAGCCAGCACTCATGTCTCAAACATGACATTCCTCTTTTGTTTGCCATGCAGGAATACAGTGACAAGTTTTAATCTCACTGGAACTGCTGGCATTGCACTGAGCAGGTTCAGAAGCGATGAATGCATGGAGGGAGATGGGGATTGCTGCATCCATGCTTGCTGAAGTTTGGGATCAGCTCCTTTAAGATGAGACCTGTAGGGGGCAAAAATACCCCAAAACAATAATCCCAGTGGACTCATGAGAATGCAGAGCTTCCTATCTGGTAAAATGTGACAGGAACAAGCTTCAAGTTTCTGATGAGTGTTGTTACTTGGACGCCTGGAATCTTGTCCCCTTTGCCCTGTTCCAGAGCTTTTGGACTACTCCAGGGCTTTAGTCCAAGTCAGGGGCTGGATAGGTGTCAGTCTCCAAATGAAATTAGTATAGCCAAAGGACCAAGAGTCCTGGGAAGAGGCTCCCAAGCAGCAGTGATCCCTGGGAAACCTGCCTATTTCACTTCATAAATCAAGCTTTTTTCCAGGGTAGGTTTTTTTCTTCTTAAATTCCATTTTAGTGAGGTCACCAAGTAGGATGCACAGCTCAACTCCTGTGATGTTTTCCACTGTAGGACTGAGAATTTGGATAGAGGTGAAAGGACTGTGGGATTGATCAGCCTTTGATTTATAGCTCGCAGTGTTTCAGCTCCACTCAGGTTTTTGGGCTTGTAACAAGCACTAAGCTTGAAGAAAGCACATGTGCACTTTCACACTGAGACACCTCATCAGCCAGGGCAGAGGTGAAAGGGATTTTTTAAAAGTAAGGAGTGTTGCATTTGAAAAACTTGTCTGTGCTTAAAAGTTTATAAATCAGCATGGAAATATTAATGGGTTTTTTACTGAACTGCCAAGAACTGGGCTGGTACTTGAAGAATAAAAAGGAAGGAGCTCTCCTGTAAGAACTGGTGGTGTAGGAATTCCTTTTTCCTCGAGACAGTCATTTTTACAGTAGTGGAAAGGGAGGTGAGTCACAGCTTAGTGGGGAGAAAGTGCAAATTCTTTCAGGGGGTGATAAATTGTGACAGCAGGTTTGGCAAGGCAGTGCAGGTGACTGTGTCACCCGTGTGCTGCCCTGTCCTGTGTTTTGGTCTGAAAGGCAGGTGTGTTCTGCAGGTTTGAAGAGATAAGAAATTGCAGTTTTGCACTGTGAGTAAGAGGTTTGATCTCAATGAATTGGGGTTTTGTCCTGTGGAGCCAGAGCTGAGAAGACATTTGTTGCCTGGAGCCTGAGAGCTGTGAAGGCAGTTGGTCTGGAGGCTGAGGAGGGAGCCCAAACCTCAGCCATGGGTGCAGGATGAAGGGAGGGTCTGCAACAGCAGCACCAGCAGCAGAGGGAGAGACTGGCCCACAGCTCGTGGCCTCTGATACGTGAACAAAATCTGGGGCTGAAAATGCTTTCATTTCCAAGTGTAATATGATTAAAATAAACTCTTAATGTGCTGGGGTCATAAATCTTGAGAAACCAGTCAAATTCCTTTTATCTTGCCAGGGTAGCTTTGTGCCTGCACAGCCATTCCATAGCCAAAGGTGTTAAAACTGATTTTGTCTGTTTCATGTTTTTCCCGTTGAAATTTCCACCTTCCCAATATATTTTTTTTTCCTAGGGAATCTTTCTGCAACATTCTTCACAGAACTCAGTTTATGCAGTGAATTTGCTTTGCAAACTGGTGGTGGGTTTTCCTGGGAGGAGGAAGGGAGGCAAGAGAGCAGAGCAGAACAACTGTGATTCATCCATGGTGTGTGTTTACTCCTTGGTGGAGCTGAGTGCTCCGTAATCCACGGGCCAGGGGTGGACAATAAGCCCTGGATGTTCCCCTGGGCTTTGGGGAGGATGACTGTTTGTTCTTAGCAGCTGGCTGACAAATAGGAGGGTGTTTTGGCTGTTGCTGCAGCAGGGTCACTGTGAGCCTCTCGAGGGCGAATACGCAGCAGGAGGATGTAGAAAGCCACTTTCCCTGCCTCCTATCTGCCTCCATCATCTTCCCTGGACTTATTTTCCCAAATCCTGCCCCTGCAGGTCAGGAATTCAGTTGACCTGGAAGTTTTAAGCATTTGGCAGGTTCTGGCTGACCTCCATAAGCATGGCTGTGTATGGAAAGGTTTCTGCCTGTGCTGCTCCTTTTCCTTGTTCCTACTTAGGAGCTGCCTTCTGGTTTGTCTCACAGCTTTGCCACGTCACCCATGGCCTCCATGTCTGCAGAGCTGTGGGAGCTGCAGAGAGGGAGAGAAATTGTGCATGAAGGATGATCCATAATCCAGTGTGGGATAAAAGAACAGAAAAGGGAGAGAAATTTGGCATGAGGAATGATCCATAATCCAGTGTGGGATAGAAGAAGGTGGCTTGTGCTGGTGTTGAGCTGTGGGGTGGTTCCTTGGAGCTTCCTGGGTGCAAGCACCAGCCTTAGAAGGCAGCATTGGCTCTGTCTCAGCTTCTAGAATCCTTATTGCCTGTAGAAAATGAGAAGAAATGAGTGGTTTGGGGTTGTAAAGATACCACATTTACTGTAGGAGCTTGAGGCAGGGGTGCTGTTGCTTGTAGTGAAACACTTAACCAAGGCAGGAGCCCTCAGCACTGATGTGGAAATCAAATAAATTACCCTTAAAACTCCTTTATTTTAAGCAGATCACATCTCAGAGGCAGCATTACAGCTGGAGGTGCCTCCATTGAGGCCCAGGGTGCAGGCAGCCCTGGCTCGTTAGAGGTAATTAGGGCTAATTTGGGATCATGTACAGCTGTGGTGTGGGACAAGGTGGCTGCATGGAGCTGCAGCCTGAGGAGACATCTGTGTGCAAGAACCCGAGCCTCTGAGACCCCCCCCCTGGGCTCCCCTGTGCCTTCAGTCAGTATTAATTGCTTAAACAGTCGTTAGAAGTGGGATGGGGCTGGATTGTGGATTCACTGCATAAACTGAGTTCTGTGAAGAATGTTGCAGAAAGATTCCCTAGGAAAAAAAGTGGGATGAGGCTGAGCTCCTGGAGAGAAGCTGGGCTTGGAGCCTGCTTTGGGGTTGGGGTGCAGCAGCCACTTGCTGTTTCTGTGGGCTTTTTTTTCCCTCTGGAGCTCTTAAGATTTACTGGTTGGCTGCTAGAATGTCACTTCTGGTCATTTTTTAAGAAAAAATGTATGCAGGAAGGAACATTTTCTTCAAAAAATCATCCCTCAAGCTCCATGCTGTTACCTACCCCTTCCACCACTGATTTCCCCAAAAAACCACAACACTGGCCACAATTTTGAAACGTATCTTTATTTGCAGGGTTTACATGATTTTTATGAGTTATTCAACCATGGGAAGCAGGTTTTCCCTGTGCTAAGGCTCTGGGGAAAGCTGCTGGACAATTCTTCAGTGCCACAGGGCTGTGCCATGTCCTGCCTGGCCACAGGGAAGGCAGAGCCCTGATGGTTCCTGGCAGGTTTGGAGCAGGAGCATGGCAGGGGTGCTCAGCAGGAGGGTGTGCTGCCCCTGCACTTGGAGTTGGGGTAGTTGCTGTAGGATTTGCGGTAAGAGCTGGCTGCCCTCTGGAAGCACTCCACAGCCCTCTTGTCGCACGCACACGTCCGCTTCTGGCACGAGTTCCCATTTCCTGGAAGAAAATTGGGGGGCATGGAGGCAGGTGAAGGGTGTGAGGGTCAGGGGGTGTTTTATGACCGTCCCCAGAGCCCCTCTGTTGAGTTTGGGGTGTCTCAGGTGGTTTCGTGTCTGGGGTGTGGAGCATTCACTTCACTTTCTCCCTGATGTGTCTGTGGGTGTTTGCCTGGGTCTCTGGGATGTGCAACACTGAGCACTCAGCGCAGCTGTGCCAGGTCCCCATCCAGCATGGGAGTGTCCTCTCAAACCCTTGGTGTTTGGCCTCTTGGGAAGGACAAGGCCCCTCCTCAGGGAAGTCTCCAAGCTCTAAACTTCACCATAATCCAGCAGATACTTATTTGCCTTATTCCCGGCACTTTTCCTGTATTTCCACCCACTTCACTGTGTGTGATTTCCAGGCCAGGATGATCTAAAGGGGATGGTGGAAGCCAAGCTCCCCGAGCGTGGGTGGCTGTGCCTCCCCGCTCAGAGCTCTGCCCCCGCCCCGCTCTCACCGCAGGTGATTTGGTTTCTTCGGAAGTCGTGTTTGTAGGTGGTCGTTTTGGGCCTGCAGCCGGCCGCGACCAATTTCTTGTAGCAGCAGTCGTGGGCGTGGCAGCACCTGGGGGCATGAGAGCCGAGGTCAGTGCAGGGGACAGGTGGGACAGCAAGGTAAGACATCAACCACTGCATCTTTGCTGCCGGCAGCTGCTGCTGAACCACTTCTACAGAGGCTTTAAGGACAAGCAACAATTTTCTCATTGCTCTTTCCACCCTCCGGAGCTGGAACAAGATTGCAGTGCTGTACCCAGGGAGGTGAGGAGGGCTGGGGGTTCTGCCTTGTCCCAGTACCTGTCAGTGGCATCCAGGGGCTGTTTGGAGCCGCCCCAGCCGCAGTAGCAGCCGTACCCGTTGTAAGCCAGCGCTGATTTCCCGGTCTTCTGCTTAATCATCACTGCAAACTGGGCCAGGTTGCAGCTGGCAAGGGTCAGTCCTAGGACTGCAGAAGGGGGGTTAAGAGCACCAGGAAAAGCAAACTCCCATCCCACCTTTCCACAGCAAGAATGGGCATCTCACCATCCCCATCTGGCTGTGGACAGGGCCTGGGAGCTTTCCCGGGGTGGGAGCTGGTGGGGATACTCACAGAAGAGGAGCAGCGAGAGGAGCTTCATCCTGGCAGTGGCAGCTCTGGGGTTTGGTGAGCCCAAGGTGCTGCTGGTCTCACCTTTTATGGCTGTGCACCCTGAGCAGGGCCCCTCCTCTGGGGAGCCCAAAGTGGGCAAATATTGACAATGCTCACCATACTGGTCCCGCTACTGTGCAGCTGTCCTGGCACTGCTGGAGGCTCTGGGATGCCTTATGTGGTGGAGGTCTTGGCAGGAGGGTTTGGATGTGTGGAGCAGCCTGGGGCTGAGCCTGTGCATGGCTCTGGGTGTCGCAACATTCCCAGTGCTTCCCTGAGTAAAATGAGAGAACTTGAGGGAGAACAGGAACCACTTAGTGTGAGGGGTCCTTGCCCATGGCAAGGGGTGGAATGAGGTTGTCTGAGGTGTCTGTGATTCCATGATCCATTTTCTTCCTGGATGACAGTTTTTTGATGCCTTGGCTAGAAAACACCGTTCTGTGTCTTACTGTTTCCATCCTGACTTAGCTGGGCAGGGAGAAAATGCAGCCAGTGCAAAGATTCCTCCCCTTCCAAATTGTACCAGAGTGGGTGAGATGCAGCACTGGGAGTGGAGGAAGGTCCCATGGTCTCCAGAATGGCTGTGGCTGGAGATAGAGCTGAGCAGAGGCCATGGTTGGTGGTTTTTTTTGATAGTGGGGCTTTCTCAGTGCCCAGTTCCCCCCTGCATGTGGGGATGCTCCATCCCTCTCCCCATGTGTGCTGGGCACTGTGTTTTGCTCTCAAATATCTCATGGCATGAGGTGTGTGGTTCACCTTTATTTAGAAGCAAAATAAGGCAAATTGCAGAGAAGAAAAAATGCAAGTGATGTATGATGGAAGGTGGGGGAAAAGAAGCTGCTTGTGTCTTTTGCTCAGGGAGAATCTGATTAAATTGGTGGTACTGAGCAATCAGTTAGCAGGTATCTTCTGGCAGAGATTGCAGCTGCTCTGTGGTGCTTTTTGGGGAACCCCAGCATGGGCTGGCACTGAGGCAGGAGAGGAAATCCCCCCAGGGCTGGTAGGGAAACTGAGTCAGGGAACAAGGATGCAACTTGTGTGGGAATCGGAGAGATGCTGAGAGAAGGGAACTCAGCTCAACAAAATCTCTTCCTCCTCTGGCATGGGTCCTTTGCCTCATCAGCTCTCTGGGCTAATTTAAGTAGTCCCCTAGGGTGGTGTTAATTGGCTAAACCAGGATTTGCTATAATTCAGGATTTTCCAAGTCCACAACCAGTTCTATCACAGGGGAATAAGGGATATTCTTGTCCATCAAACTGGCTGAGCTCCACTGAGAGCCTCTCCACCCCAGCCCCTCTACCTGTGGCAGGTTTGCAGGACCCCTTCTCCAAATGGGAAATAAGCCCTCCCAAGCCAAATGCCTCCTGGGAAGCTGTGGATTTTGTTTCATAGCGTGAAAACCACAACTCTTGCAGCCCAGTTGATTGCAATGCTCTGAGGGGGTGCAGCATCCGAGTCAAACCATCAGCATTTGGAGGATTTGTATGAATGGATTTGTACAGCCGGATGTCCAAGCAGGAAAATTCATGGATGATTAAAATTCACCCGGAATTTACAAAGTGAGAGTGTGATTCTGTTTGTCCCAGCCTGCAATCTGTCTGGGATATCCATGCTCTCGGTGAGGCTTTGATTCTTGATTTATGCCCTGCAATTACCAGCTGCTGGGCAAAGAGCTCCTTCCTCCTCTGCCCCGGGATTGCGCACGGGGATTCCCTGATTCCCGGGTGGCATCGCTGATTTCAGGGCTGTTTCCTGGTGCCATTGATTGCAGCTATGGGGCAATCCAGGGTGGGAATTCCAGCTGGGCATCAGCCCCTGAGTAAAGTGTTTTGTTGCTGTTTCTGTGGCTTTATTTCCTTGCTGAGCCCCTCTAAGGCGGTTTGGAGCCGGAGACCTGCCAGGGTCAGCACCCCAGGGCGCAAAACCTGGGGATGCTGAAGTGGGGGGAAGCAGCCACTGCCTGAGCTGCCTTTTCGTAAGGAATGTGCTCAGGGTTGCTGCAGAATTGGGCCAAAACATTCTTTTCTGGTGAGATCTCTGTTTTGCTCAGCACTGGGTGTGAGGCAAGCTCCGGGCCAGGGTGTCACAGCAGAGATTTAGGGGATCACAGAATGTCTCGAGCTGGAAGGGACCCACAAGGATCATCCAGGTCCAAGCCCGGCCCTCCCGCGCCATCGTGCCTGCCCCCAGCCCTTCCACCAGCCTCATTCTCCCTCTCTCAGGAAAACTGGACATTTTCAGAGCCTGAAGGTTTAGAGCTGAGTTGGGGCAGTTCAGGGGTGAGTTGTGTCACCTCCCAAGTGTCATTTTTGCTGGGTACTTCAACAGAAACCCTGTCTGAGAGTGAGGGGTGGTCGCTGGGCTCAGCTGAGTCACTGCACGCTGGGAACCGGCGCTTTGGGCTCTCTGGTTTTATTTTGGAGCAACAGGAGGGAATTTGCTGAGAAGCAGGAAGCGGAAGGAGCGGACAGGCTGCCCAGGGGGACGCTTCCCATCCCGCCCCTCACGGGGACGAGGGGCAGGGGTCCCGTCCTCCCTTGTTTTGCTGCGCTGGACATCAGGGAGCGCCGCTCGCCCTCCTCGCATGCGGCTTCACCGGAGGGTTCCCGTCCTCGCCTGGAAGCCAAAAAGCCCCGAGGGGGAGCCTCGCCAGGGCTGGGAGGCGCTGCCGGCGCCGTCCCTTGGCCGATCAGCCCGGAGATGGTTCCGCAAAGGGAGTTTGTGCTTCAGCAGCGCCCGGCTCGTCCCCGGCACCCGGCGCGGCGGCGGAGCTGAGCCCGGCCCAGCCCGGCCCGGCCCAGCCGGGCCCGGCACAGCAGCATCGCCCTCTCGCACCTGCAGGCGCCTCGCTGGCAGCGCGTCCCCGAACCTGCGGGCACCGACAGCGAGCCTGAGAGCTCCGAGCAGCCGGGAAAGGGGCCACGGAGAGGGGATGGTGCGGGAAGGGGCATCCCGAGCCCCTTTGGGCGAGCACTCACTGCAGGACGGGATCCCTGCCCGGGCCGCAGACAGGGGCTGGGCCGGTCCCGCTGGGCACCGCCGCGCTGCCAGCCTGGCATAGCAGCAGGCTCGGAGCAGGCAGCACCTGCGGGAGGAGCAGAGCCTGGGCTCGTCGGGAGCGTGGCGCCCGGACAGCCGACCAATCTATTTCCTGCATGTGGCACCGGCTGCTGCCGCCCCAGCTGACACAGGCTCTGCCAGCCGGGCGGGAGAGCCGCCAGCTCTGCCTCCTCCTGCTCTGGATCGCCCAGAGTCTTCTGTGTCCTGCCCGTTCCCACGCCAAGCCTCTGCCTCCCCGTGCAAGCCCTGCCTCCCCTCCCGGCTTCAGGAACGTCCCCCTGCTCTGGTGCCGTCCCACGGACCGGGCAGCTGTCCCTGGCACCGCCCTGCCCACTCCGGGATGCAGTTAGGGATGAACCCTGCATCACCTTCCCTGCTTCCCGAAAACCTGATTCCTTCCTGCTGCTGCCAAGCACCCGGTCTGCATTTTGCAAAGCTTCAGCGGGGGCTGCTGGGGTGGGGCAGAGCCCCGGGGTTACCCAGCGTGAGCCCTCTGGGGCAGCGTTGCCTGTACCGATCCACCGAAGCCCTCGAGGTGCCCCATCCCCTGTAGCATCCATGGGCAGTCAGGTTTCCTACGGTGCTTCCCTCGAGTCCCGGTGTGAATGGGCGTGGGTGCTTCCCGTGCGCTGTGAACACACCTAGAGTGACCGTAAAATGTGATTTTTTTTTTGTGAGTTATGTGCCTATGATGAGGCCTGGGGAACTGCGGAGGGAAGGAGGCTTTGCTGGGAGTCCCCCCGAGGAGTGCACAGGAGTTTGGGGATGAGCCTGGCTCCCGTCTGTGGGTCGGGGATGCACTTACTGCAGGCAAACAGCATCGTCAGCACCAGCAGGACCTTCATCTTCCTCTCACCTGGGCCTGGGAGGAGAAACAGGGCACAGGCTCAGCCAGGCAGTGTGGCCAGTATGATAGGAGCAGCCGTGAGAAGCTTCCTCTGAAATCGGATCAGCCCCAAAATCTGGAAGGAGGAAAGCAGCTGTGCCTCCTCGCACCAGCGTTGCTGCCTCTTGGCCGAGAGCGAGTGGTGTCACCAGCTGAGCATCCCGCAGCTCCTGTGCCAGCCCTCAGCACCTCTCACCTCCTGTGCCACCCCTCAGCACCTCTCACCTCCTGTGCCACCCCTCAGCACCTCTCACCTCCTGTGCCACCCCCTCAGCACCTCTCACCCCGGGTCCCGCCCCGCTACCTTTGGTGCCACCCCCTCAGCACCTCTCACCTCCTGTGCCACCCCTCAGCACCTCTCACCCCGGGTCCCGCCGCTTTTGGCACGCAGTGCAGCTCTCCCCGCTCACCCAGGGCGCAGCGCTTCCATTTGGAAGCGATTTCCCTTTTCCTACCGGCACGGGCCGCTCGCTGCCCCCTCCCAACATCCCCCCCGGATTTTTCTTTCCGCAGCAGCGGAGTGAGGCGGGGGTTGCTCTCACCAGGGGCTGCTCACCGGGGCTCTTGCTCGCTGTCCGTCTGTCCTGCCCTCCGTGCGCAGCCCGCGAGCTCCAGCTGGAAGCTCCGAGAGGACTCGTCTGTCCCCAAGCCGGGAGTGCTACGCCCCTTCCCCCCGGCCAGCCCCCCTCTGCCGCGGGCTGCGGGTGACGCAGGGGCCGAGCCCGAGTTCTTGGGAAGTTTTGGGAAGATGTTGCTTATTTACGGGGATTTCTCTCCCTGCCCAGCAGCAGCTCTCAGAGGACCGGGGACGTTGAACAAGAGCATTGTTTATTTCCGCGCTGGTTTCATTTACAGCGGCTCTGCTGTGGCCAGCACAGGCAGGGATGACGGGCGATCCCGGCGCCGCATCCCAGCTCCGCTCAGCGGCACAGCCAGTTGGGGTAGAGCCGGTAGCGTTGCCTGTAGCTCCTGGCGCTTCTCCTCAGGCACAGCGCCAGGCTGCGGTCGCACTCGCAGGACAAGAAGGAGCACCGGGAGCCCTGACCTGCGGCACGGGGGGAGCCCAGGGTCAGTCCCAGCCTTGGGGGGGATGGCACCCCCTTTTCCGGGGCCCTACTCACTGCAGGAGAGCCTGCCGTGGTGCCAGCTGTAGTAGTAGGGGTGTGTCTTGGCATCGCAGTGGTACCTCAGGAGGTTGTTGTAGCAAGCGTCATGCAGCTGGCAGCATCTGCACAGCAGATTGAAGCTTTAGGGCATGGAGTTTTCTCCCCCACACGGCACAAATTTAAAAATATTGAAGAACGTGTCTGGGCAGGGGGTTTTTAAGTGGATTCTCACCTGTCTGTGGCGTCCTTGGGCTGCCCCCTGCCCCCCAGCCCGCAGTAGCAGCCGTAGAAGCCGTAATACAGAAAAGCGTTTTTCCCTGTCGCCTCTGAGATCATCTGGTGCAGCTGCAAGAGGCTCCCGTGGGCTGGGAACAAGCCTGGAGGAGGGAAATCAAGGAGACCACGCTGATTTCCTGCCCCCCAACAGCAGCTCCATCCCTCCAGCCCCCAAACTGGCACCAGGGTGGGGATGTCTTGGAAATTATAACGCAGCAGAGAGGAAATGTGTTCCCAGCTTGGCACGGGAGAGCTGTGGCATGTCTGAGAGAGCTGGTGATGGGGAGAGGTGGAGAAATCACCAGCCTGATCCTAATTTCAATGGATGTAACTGCGCAGAGAGCCTTGGGACTGAGAGAGGACACTTACCCCACACAAACAGCACAGAGAGGCCAAGGAGAGAGTTCATCCTTCTGACGGCTCTGGGAGAGGAAACCAAACCATTCCCTGTTATTCCAACCACCTTCTTTCTTTCCTCATCATCCAGGAGCAGAGGTTCTCCCTCTCTCCAGGGAGTAGGAGCAATGAGGGGATAAAGATGCCCCCTTGTTTCAGCACAAAGCATCAGGGATGGGAAGCAATGGGAATCACATGGGGGAGAGGTGGGAAAAAGTAGAATCAGGAGAAAGGGAGAAAAATTGGAGGGATGTTCAGCCCTCAAGGGCTGCACCCACTGCTCTTCTTCTGGGCTGGCATCTCAGGCAGCATCTCCTTCAATGCTGCTTCCCAGCATGGCACTTGCACAGCTTCTGGTGAAAGGAGGAAAAGAGGGAAAGCAACCCTCCATCCTCACTTACCTTGGGAAAGCCCTGCTGGCTTGCAGTGCCCTGCAGCCAGCTGTGCTTGCTTTATATATCTTGCTCCCATCTGCCTGGGTCTCCTTTGGCCCAAAACTCGCTGACTGGGCTTCCCTGGAAAGGAGAAGGTGCCATCCTTCCCCTTCTGAGGAATGCCAGAAATCCCCTGAGGGCCCAGCCCCGGACCCCACGCAGGCAGGGGTGGGTGCTGGGTGGGATGAGGTGGAAGAGCAGCGTCACTTCCAGCCTGAGGAGGAAGCAAACACTCTGCCTCAGTCAGAGATGCCTCCTCCTCTGCCCTTCCCAGCACCAAGGAGCCACATCACGGGGGAAAAGAACAGCTCTGGTTCAGGCTGGGCATGGACAAGGCAAGCTTGGGGCTTTCAGGGAGGTGTAAGGAGGCTCAAGGAGAGTTATCACTTCTTTGGGCAAAGTCTTGGCAACACTGAAAGCATCTCTAAATGTGCAGTTCCCAGAGTCACGAGGCTGGGCAGACACTGGATGATTATACCCTCACTCACCATGAGAAAACAGAAGGAAAATGAATCTTCTGAGGTGAGAAAGTCCAACTTCCCTTTATTTCTCTCCTTGTGGTTTTTCCACCCCCTCATTACACCCTCCTGCAGGAACCATTCATCATCAACTGCCCTCCCAAATTAGCACTTGTCTAATGTAAGTGATCAAGGCTTTGAAATCTTCTTCCTTCCTCTGTGGATGATTATTCTTTAACCCTTATTTCCAAGAGTCATGGAATCCCAGACTGATTTGGTTTGGGAGGGATATTAAGGAAGGAAGGTGATTTTTCTGTGTCTTTTGTGCTGGAAAAATAGTTTTTTTGTTGTCCTCCACTGACAAAGTTTTCAGCCAAGCCCTGATTCTGGCTCCGCTTTGTCTCTGGTGTCACGAGTGATGCTCCCTGGCTGGCATGTGCCTTGTGCTTATCTGAATTGCTCACAGCCCATTAATGCTCCTCTGGCTAATTACTGCCTCATTAATAATTTACAATTAATTTATATACTCAGGCCGTTTTCCAGCTTTTAGTGTGTTTGCATAACAAAATGTGTTTCTATGAAATGCTTTATATGGAATTGTTTATAGCAGGAAATAGATATAAAAGAGCAGTTGTGTCATTCCTAGTAAAATCCTCATGTGCCACAAGCCAGACATCCCAGAAGATACTGAGGATACTGCCGTGAGCTTCTCCCTGTGCTGAGCTGTGCTTCAGGCTGTCCTGACTCTGGACAAGAGGAACAGAAAAATGACATCCAGCTTAGAAATCCCTGGGATGTGAAGGCTCTTATTGCATTCCTGGGACTGTTCTGTTAGCGTTCCTCACAAAGCTGTTGGGATGTGCCCTCTGAGCTAGGAATTAGAAATGCATAGAATCCCAGATTGGTTTGGGCTGGAAGGGACCTTAAAGCCCATCCAGTGCCCCCCCTGCCATGGGCAGGGACACTGTCCCAGGCTGCTCCAAGCCCTGTCCAACCTGCCCTTGGACACTTCCAGGGATCCAGGGGCAGCCACAGCTGTTCTGGGCACCCTGTTCCCCAAACTTCTAGTTCCACATTGGGATAAATGTGTGAATTACAGCCCTGTTGGGACCATGGCAGTTTTGGGGTGTCAGGCAGATGTTGTGGCTCTGGGATGCAGAAGTGCTCCCCAAACTGGGCAGCCACCATTGCAGTGCCTCAATCTCAGCAGCCCTTACAGAAAAACACCATGGAGAACCAGTTTGCATCCCTTTTATTATATATGATAGCTTTGCTGGGAAATGAAATCAAGAGAGGAGGAAGGTACACATTAGAGGAAGCTGGTGTGTCTTTCCAGGAACTGGTGGGTCTCCTCCATGGTGTGTGTGCCCTTCTCACCCCGAGCTGCACCTCACAGGGAGCCTCGGGGGCTCTACCTTTAGTGAGCCCCCAGCCCAAGCTTTTCTTGCTGGGGAAAAGCAAAACCTGGAGCTCTGTGTGCAGATTCGCCCCCCTCAGCACTGGAGCTTGCTGCCTTGGCACTTGAGCTTGAAGTAGAAGCGGTAGGAGTTGTTGTAGGAGTGCAGGGAGCTGGCGAAGCACGAGGCCACCGCGGTGTCACACAGGCAGGTCTCTCTCTGGCACCAGCTCTGCTCGGTACCTGCGGGGGGAGCACGGAGCCCTGCGGTGCCTTTCCCCCCGGGGGAAGGGGAAAGAGCGGCGTGTGCCGGGACTCAGCCTGCCCACAGCCTCAGTGCCCGTTTAATCAGCACAGCCGGGTGGGAACGGGGCTGGATTCGGCCGGGGATGCTCCCGTGTGTGCCCTGCTCCGGGGATGGGGATGGGATGGGGATGGGATGGGATGGGGATGGGATGGGGATTGGGATTGGGATTGAGATGGGGATGGGGATTGGGATGGGGATGGGAACTGGGATGGGGATGGGGATGGGATGGGATGGGGATGGGCTGGGGATTGGGATTGGGATTGAGATGGGGATGGGATGGGGATGGGGATGGGAACTGGGATGGGGATGGGATGGGAATGGGGATGGGGATGGGGATGGGGATGGGGATGGGGATTGGGATTGGGATTGGGATTGAGATGGGGATGGGGATTGGGATGGGGATGGGAACTGGGATGGGGATGGGATGGGATGGGATGGGGATGGGGCTGGGGATTGGGATTGAGATGGGGATGGGATGGGGATGGGGATGGGAATGGGGATGGGGCTGGCATGGGGATGGGATAGAGATGGGGATGGGATAGGGATTGGTATGGGATGGGGAGTGGGATGGGGCTGGGGCTGGGGATGGGGACTGCAATGGGGACGGGAATGGGACTGGGATGGGGCTGGGGGCGGTGCTGCTGCCCACTGCCTGGTCAGTACTCACTGCAGGTGGCGTTCCCGTCGCTGGAGGTGAAGCTGTACGGGGTGATCAGGGGGCTGCAGCTGCCCTCCCTCAGCCTCCTGTAGCAGCAGTCGTGGGCTTGGCAGCACCTGCGGGGACGCCAGGTCAAAGCGTGGCCCCCAGAGCCTCTCTCGGCACAGCTGCAGGCCAGGGGAAGGTCCAGCCTCAAATGGAAGGCGACCAGCAAGAGGAGGTGGCACGGGAACGGCGGGACCTGGCTGGGGAACGGTGCAAAACCCCCCAGCGCCGGGAGGCAGCCAGGGAGAGCCAGGGAGCGCCTCCTCGGGAGCTGGGGCAGTGAGGCCGCCCTGGTACTCACCGGTCGGTGGCATCCACGGGGCTCCCGGAGCCGCCGATGCCGCAGAAGCAGCCGTACCAGCTGTAGGACAGCAGGGCGCTCCTGCCCGTGGCCGCCCGGATCATCCGCTCCAGCTCCAGCACGCTGCCGCCGGCCCGGAGCAGCCCTGGGAGCACAGCGGGGCTGGGCAGGGCGAGACCCGCGGGCATCCCTGCACCTCGCACCGGGCACGGGCATCACTCTGCTCTGGCACTGCCCAAACCGGCGCTTCCAGGAGTGGAGCCACGAGAGGCTTTATCCCCTCCTCCAGAATTGCAGAATCGTGGAATGGTTTGGGCTGGAAGGAACCTCCAAGCCCATCTGGCTTTGTTCCACCTCCTGCCATGGGCAGGGACACTTTCCACTCTCCCAGCTTGCTCTAAGCCACATCCAGCCTGGCCTTGGACACTTCCAGGGATGGGGCAGCCACAGCCACAGCCTCCTCTCAGGGAGGATGGCTTTTTCAGTCTGGCTTTCACAACCTCTGGATTTAGTCTGGCACAAGATATTTTGCCCTCTAGACTGGCTCTGCTGTGCTGCAAACTGCAATCCCCCATCACCAGGATCAGCCGTGGGCTTGACACAGGCAGGAAAGGGACAGGCTCCAGGGCCTCCCAAAGAAATCTGGACATCCCAAAGGCTCCCCCTCACCAACCCCCAAAACTGCAGCAGCTCTACACAAAGCACTGGAGAGAAACTGCCAGATTTAAACAAAAACCTGAACTGTGCACAGAGGCTCAGGGTTTGGAGGTGGATTCTGGCCTGGCCAGGGAGAGCAGGACACTTACCACAAGCCAGGAGCACGGCAAGGAGGAGATTCCTCATGCTGGGCTGCCCTGCAGAGGGAACAACAAGGATGGGTGATGATCCAGGCGGGACAGAAGCTTCTCCAGTGCCCAGAGGAGCTGGGTGCACCCGGGCAGTGCCTCAGGTGACGTTGCTGTCACTGTGGGTGCACAGCCCTGGAAGCATCCCCGGGTGAATCCTGGCTGCTCTGTATCCCAGTTTGGGATGTGGGGCTTGGCAGGGATGCAGTGGTTTGTCCTGCCTGGGCTGCTGGAGCAGCTCAGGGGCTGCAGCCTTCCCCCCCACCCTGAGCTGCCTGATGAGCACCAGGGCAGTGAAATCCCCTCTTCTTACCCTGCCTGGACCTGCAGTGCAGTGCTGCCAGCTCAGCAGGGTGGGTTTATATCCCTGTGAGGCCCACCCCCTCCTCTGTCTGTGCTGATGGTGTCAGTTGTCCTAAGCCAGGCTTGCCTGGAACAGGGAGCTGATTCCCATCCTTCTGTTCCCCAAAAAACAAGAGTTTTCCCACTGCAGTGAGCACCAACTCTTCCTCCATCCTCTTGCTCATCACTGGGCACGAGTCCATCTCCATCCCTGCATGAGGCCACTCAAGGCCTTGGCCATGGCCATGGTTTTAAAATCCATGGGATTTGGTGGCTGGAGAAGTGGGACAAAAGTGATTTACACTCAGGATGGCACCTCAGAGGCCATTGAATCCTTGTTCCAGGTGTGGAGGCAGCACTTTGGGCTCAGTATTTCCTCAGTTTTGCCAACTCAGTCCCTGAAGCCCCAAAGATGCTTTCTCTTGGCTCCTTCCTTGCTGCTGCCTCCCCAAATCCATGGCTGCATCCAAATCCAGCTGTGCCAAATTGCAAGGGAGAACAGCAAACACCAGGATTGCAGTTCCTGGGTCTGCAGCTTTCCTGTCCTGCCCTCAGGTTTTCGAGGCAAGGGGTCTGTGAAATTATACCACCAACAGCAAAGGCTGGAAAAGCCATGAAAGGAAAGGAAAAGCCATGAAAACCCAACTTGGAATGCTTTGGGAATACAGTTTATTTAATTACCATAGCCCAAACACAATACAGAGACACAGGGGAGACAGAAAAGCAGAGAAGATAAGGAACAAAAGCTGCTGTTTTCCCTTGAAACCGTGGGGCCAAGAGCAAACACAGACACAAATGCAGGTATCAGGCAGTATGCAGGGCCCCACCCTCAGGGATTAACCACGCTCCTGGGGAAGGGAATTTGGGGCTGGGAATTGTGAAGAAATGACCTCCAGACTGGTCTGGAGTCAAGAAGAGAAACCTTGGTTGAAATTCCTGAGAGCCACCAAAGCTGACACTGGAAGGGATGTCACCTCTCAGCTGCCCTCCAGGGTGGCAGAGCTGTCTGTCCCAGGGTTTTCCTTCCCTCTAACCCTTGATTTCCTGCTGCACGTGGAATAAAACCCCATCCAAGCCTGGTAAGGATGGGGAGTGACATCTCACCTGCCTCCCCACTCGCCATCTGCACAAGAAACCACTCCAAAATACCCCAACCCCTGCTTTTCCCACCTGGCTTTTGAACCCAGGGCATCTCTAATAATAAATTAATCAACCATTTCCCCCCCTCCTCCACAAAATATTTCCAAAATTGCAGAAGGTTTTCCCCACTGTGGTAGTTGCTGTCTGTGCTGCCCCTGCTTTGCCATTGCAGGCCCTTGGATTTGGGGGGGAAATCTGAGGTTTTGCTGTAGAGTTTTGATAAATCTGTGTGGAAAGCATTGTCCAGAGACATAAATGGAGAGCAGAGAGCTGGGGTCATGTGGATTTGGGATCCACACGTGGTTTTAACCAAATCCCCTCATTTTAAGCCCTCCTTCTCTGTGGAGGACCCATTCAGGGGAGGGCCCACATGAAGCTAAACCCTGTCTTTAACTAACCCACCAACTCGAGGGCTTAAAAACCACCCGTGGAAGTTATTATCCCATTGGAAATGTGGAAGTTTTCACCCTTCCTATGGAGCAAGGAGAGCTGGCTATCACCCACCCATCTGTTTGCTCAGGCCCTTACTGAAGTGCAAATACCCCGTGTGCTTTGATCTGCAACATTGCTAAACATCCTGGGCTGGGGTGAGCTGATAGGAGGCTATTTCCCTATTTATTTTATTTCTTTTTAGTGCACAGGTTGGCCTTGATCCTCCCGCCCTGCAGGGTGGAGACCCCAAGTTGATGGTGGAAATTTCTTGCTTGTTTCTTGCTGCCTTCGATGGGCATCTGGCAGTGGGAGCAGCAGCTGCTTAAGTAGGAGTGGGTTTGGAAAGGGACTAGTGGGGGGAGATGGGAAAGGTTGGTGTTATGTGGGGTGTTCCCAGAAGGAAAACTGGGATGTTTCCCAGAAGGAAAACTGACTCAGGGATCAGGGGGGATCAGGAGGACTCCCCCTCCCTCCCAGCTGCAGCTTTCCCAGCACAAAGAAACTCCCCCAAAAGAGTTGGTTTAGGTCCCCTTGTGATCTTGTGTGTAAAGTGTGATTTTAAAAAGGTGTTTTCCTCAGAATTCATCAATTTGGGGTTATTTGTCTGGTTTGATTCAGTGGTCACTGAATCACAGGGAGGTTAAACCCAGTCTTGTGCTCCCATCCTGCTGCCTTTGCTCAGGAGGGGCTGTAGCACCTTGGTTTCAAACTGTTGGGGCTAAACCCCAAAGATTTGGGTGTTTCAGCAGGGTGACACCGCTGTGGTTTTGCTTTGGGTGAGTTGGAGGAATGGGAATTCCTGCAGGAGGGCTGGGACACCCCAGTGCCAGGGTCACCTCTGGCTGGGGTTTGTGAGAGGCCCCGAGGCACCCCTGCTCTCCCCACTCCATGTCTGGCAGGACAAAGCTTCCAGAACCTTCCCAAAGTCACGGGGCTGTTCCTGTGCCACGCCAGGCCTGGGGCTGTGTCACAGCCCTGTGCAGAGCCCACAGCAGGTCACAGGTGTCCCTGAGCCTGGGACATCCCCGGGACCCCCTGGGACAGCACAGCTCTGGCTCCTTCCACCCGGGACAGCCTGGTTGTCCCCATCCCATATCCACACCGGGACACTCCAGCTATTCCCAGCCCTGGGTCCACCCTGGAACATCTCAGCTGCCCAATCCCTGGGCCTGTCCCTGGACATCCCAGCTGTCCATCCCCTGATCCTTGGGTCCATCCCGGGATGTCCTGACTGTCCCCCCACTATTCCCATCGCTAGATCCACCCTGGGACATCCCAGCTGCCCCACTCCTGCCTGTTCCCATTTCCATTCCCATCCATCTCTGTTCCATTCCTACCCCTGTACCCTTTCCCATTCCCGTTCCCATCCATCCTGGTTCCCATTGCTGTTCCCGTTCCTATTCCCATCCCTGTTCCTATTCCCCATTCCCATTCTCTGTTCCTGTTCCCATTCTCATTCCCGTTTCTGTTCCCTTCCCCATTCCCATCCCTATCCCCATTCGCGTCCGTCCCATCCCTACTCCCTGTCCCTGTCTCTGTTCCCATCCACATTCCCATTCCCACCCCTATCCCCCTCCTTGTTCCCCATTCCCCATTCCTGTTCCCCATTCCCTGCTCCCATTCCCCGTCCCCATTCCTGCTCCTGTTCCCCTGTTCCCGTCCCCATTCCCGTTCCTATTCCCTATCCCTGTTCCCAGAGGAGGGCAGGGAGCCCGCAGGCATGCCCTGCACCTTGCACCAGGCACGGGCATCACACTGCTCTGGCATTGCCCAAAACGTGGGCTGTTTTCCCCATTCCTGTTCCCATTCCCTGTCCCCATCCCCATCCCCATCCTCGTCCCCGTCCCCATTCCCATTCCCCATTCCCCATCCCCCATTCCCATCCCCAACCCCATTCCCATCCCCATTCCCTGTTCCCGTTCCCATCCCCATCCCTATCCCCATTCCCCATCCCCCATCCCCCGTTCCCATCCCTATCCCCTTTCCCATTCCCCATTCCCATTCCCCGTTCCCATTCCCATTCCCATTCCCATTCCCATTCCCATTCCCATTCCCTGTCCCCATTCCCATTCCCTGTCCCCATCCCCCGTTCCCATCCCTATCCCCGTTCCCATTCCCCATCCCCATCCCCATCCCCGTCCCCATTCCCATTCCCATTCCCATTCCCATTCCCATTCCCATTCCCATTCCCATTCCCATTCCCATCCCCATCCCATCCCCATCCCCATTCCCCATTCCCCATTCCCCCCATTCCCCATTCCCCATCCCCCATCCCCGTCCCGCCCCCGGTCCCCATTCCCATCCCCATTCCCATTCCCATCCCCATCCCCATCCCCATTCCCATTCCCATTCCCATACCCATTCCCATCCCCATCCCCATTCCCATTCCCATTCCCATACCCATTCCCCATTCCCATTCCCCATTCCCATTCCCCATTTTCCATCCCCATCCCCATCCCCATTCCCCATTCCCATCCCCATTCCCCATCCCCATCCCCATTCCCATTCCCCATTCCCATTCCCCATTCCCATTCCCATTCCCCATTCCCCATTCCCGTTCCCCATTCCCCATTCCCATTCCCATCCCCATTCCCCATTCCCCATTCCCCGTTCCCATTCCCCCATTCCCCATTCCCATCCCCATTCCCCATTCCCCATTCCCGTTCCCATTCCCCATTCCCCATTCCATTCCCATTCCCCATTCCCCATTCCCCATTCCCCTTCCCATTCCCCATTCCCCATTCCCATCCCCATTCCCCATTCCCCATTCCCATTCCCCATCCCCATTCCCCCTCCCATTCCCATTGCCCACGGGACGCGGCTGGGGCGGGGCCGGCTCGCGCCGTGGGCGGGGCCGTGGGCGGGCGTGGCGCGCGCCGGCAGCGCCGCGGTGGCCGCGGTAACGGCGCCGTGAGGCGGGCGCGGGCAGGTGAGGGGCGGCGGGGCCGCTGCGGGACCGGCACCGGCACCGGCACCGGGGGAGGGAGCGGGGGCTGCTTCTGGGGCTCTGCAGCCGCGCTACAGGGCCGGGCTCGGCCGGCGGGGCTGCGCTCCTGCCGCGGGCCCGGCCGTGGGCTCGGCCCCCGGCCCAGCTGTGGGCCCGGCCGGGCTGTGGCAGCCAGGGCTCTCCTGGGGCTGGGCCAGCCCGCACCAGGACAAGGGCACTGGGCAGGGACTGATGCCCAGGAAGTTCCACCTGAGCATGAGGAAGGACTTCTTTAAACACCTGTAATACATTGCCCAGAGAGTGTCCGTGCCAGAGGTATCCCAGACCCGTCCGCACACATGCCCTGTGCCCCGTGCTCTGTGCCCCTGTTCCCCGTGCTCTGTGCCCTGTGCCCGGTGCTCTGTGCTCTGTGCTCTGTGATCTGTGCCCTGTGCCCCGTGCTCTGTGCTCTGTGCTCTGTGCCCTGTGCCCCGTGCTCTGTGCCCTGTGCCCCGTGCCCTGTGCTCTGTGCCCCGTGCTCTGTGCCTCGTGCCCTGCTGTGCCCTATGCTCTGTGCCCTGTGCTCTGTGCCCCGTGCTCTGTGCCTCGTGCCCTGCTGTGCCCTATGCTCTGTGCCCTGTGCCCTGTGCCCTGTGCCCGTGTCTCTGTGCCCTGTGCTCTGTGCCCTGTGCCCTGTGCCCTGTGCCCTGTGCCCTGTGCCCTGTCCCGTGCCCTGTGCTCTGTGCCCTGTACCCTGTGCTCTGTGCCCTGCTGTGCCCTGTGCCCCGTGCCCTGTGCCCTGTGCCCTGTGCTCTGTGCCCTGTGCCCTGTGCCCCGTGCTCTGTGCCCCGTGCCCTGTGCCCTGTGCCCTGTGCCCTGTGCCCGTGCCTGTGCCCTGTGCCCCATGCCCCAGCCCTGTGCTCTGTGCCCTGTGCCCTGTGCCCTGTGCCCCGTGCCCTGTGCCCTGTGCCCTGTGCCCCGTGCCCTGTGCTCTGTGCCCTGTGCCCCGTGCCCTGTGCCCTGTGCCCTGTGCCCCGTGCTCTGTGCCCTGTGCTCTGTGCTCTGTGCCCTGTGTCCTGTGCCCCGTGCCCTGCTGTATCCCATGCTCTGTGCCCTGTGCCCTGGGCTGGCCCTGCTGGCGCAGGGAGGTGGCACTGCATGAGCTGCCCTTTTCCCTTGCAGCCTGGCCCAGCTGGGATCCCGTGCTGTGGGTCGGGGCTGTGCAGTGCCCAGCCTCCCAGGCCCTGGGGGCACCTGTGGGCACGGCCCTCCCTGGCTGTGGTTCCCCATGCCAGCCCTCACCAGACCCCGTTTTCAGCCTGTCCCCTCTGTCATACACCGTGCAGGGGCAGTACAGGCACTCGCGGAGGCCCCACCAGGGCTTCTGCCAGGTTGGTTGGCTGGGGGTTCATTCTTGGCAGTGGCAGCGTCGCTGGGGACATTTGTCAGCGCTCCCGGGCGCTTGGGAGTTGTGCCTCAGTGCGTTGTTGCCTTGGAGTTTATTTGTTAGCGGCAGCAAGGGGGAGGTACAGCCCCTGTCCCTCCCACGGGCTCCTGGGAAGCTGGGATGAGTCACCTGGGCCAGTGTCCCTGTCCCCTTCTGCTGGAGGCTCCGGAGGGACAGGTCTGTCAGCTGGGCTGGGCACGGTGTGCTGGGACTCTGCCTTGGCCACGCTGAGCTGGAGGAGAAGTGAAATGTTAAATAACAAACACATCCCTGGCAAAGTGCCACAGGGGCTGTTCTCTCTGTTGGTTTAGAATAGAATCCCAGAAGGGGTTGGGTTGGAAGGGAACCTAAAGAACATCTTGTTCCACCCCTGCCACAGGCAGGGACACCTTCCACTGTCCCAGGCTGCTCCCAGCCCTGCCCAGCCTGGCCTTGGACACTTGCAGGGATCAGGGGCAGCCACAGCTTCTCTAGGCACCCTGTGCCAGGGCCTGCCCACCTTCACAGGGAAGAATTTCACCCCAAGATCCCATGTAACCCTGCCCCCTGTCAGTGGGAAGCCATTCCCCCTTGTCCTGGCACTCCAGGCCCTTGCTCACAGTCTCTCTCCACCTTTCCCATCAGTTCCCTTCAGGCACTGGAAGGCTGCAGTGAGGTCACCCCAGAGCTTCCTCTCTCCAGGCTGGGCAATCCCATTTCTCTCAGCCTTTCCTCCCAGCAGAGCTGCTCCATGCCTCTGCTCATCCTGGTGCTTCCTCTGGGCTCTCTCAGCAGCTCCAGGTCCTTCCTGTGCTGGGGACCCCTGCGGGTCATTCTTCTCCCAGAGTTGCTCTTCATCCCTCCTCTGCCCAGCTGTGCCTGGCATTGCCCAGCCCAGCTGTGCCTGGCATTGCCCAGCCAGGTGTGCCTGGCATTGCCCCAGCCCAGCTGTGCCTGGCATTGCCCAGCCAGGTGTGCCTGGCATTGCCCCAGCCCAGCTGTGCCTGGCATTGCCCCAAGCCAGGTGTAAGGTTTTGCCCTTGGCTTTGCTGAACTCCTGAGGTTTGCACTGAGCAATGCACTGCTGGGGGACAAACAGCAGCTGAATGTGACTGTGTCATTTCTGGAGAATGCCAAGCAATCCAAGGTGACCATTTTTTTCCCCCTTGGTAAATGCTGCCACAAAACCCACAGGAATGGAAGAGGTTCCCTGTGGCACTTCTCCAGAACGTTGTGAGGTTGTGACCCGGTGGCTGGGCTGTCTGTCCTGGCATAGCTGAGAGCTCCAGGCACAGCTTCCTCTGGGAAACACGCAGCAGAACGTGGCTTCCTCCTCAGTGGAGGTTGTATCACAGGATCATGGAATATCCTGAGCTGGAAGGGGCCCACAGGGATCATCCTGTCCAGCTCCTGGCCCTGCACAGACACCCCATCCTGTGCATCCCTGAGAGCCTTGTCCAAATGCTGCTGTGGCAGCCTCAGGGCTGTGCCCATTCCCTGGGGAGCCTGGGCAGTGCCTGCACCCTCTGGGGAAAGAACCTTTCCCTGATATCCAACCTAAACTCCCCTGGCAGAGCTCCAGCCATTCCCTCAGGTAAATCATTCTCTGTTAAGCAGAGAATTTTGGACACTTTTGGACCAAGCTTTTGGTCACTGGAGAGTCAGAACAGGTTTCTGTGTATTGAATCAGGGTTTTTCAATTTCAATGGCTTTGAGATACCTTTAAAATATGAAGTGAAGTCAGTCTTATGCCAAAATCCACAAAGGCAACTGAATCTGCCACTGCAGGAACAGTGCAAAGGCCAGAGCTGTGCTCTGAGCTTCACTCATCTCCCATTTGCGCTGTTTCCAGCTTCAGAAGAAAGAAATTGTTCTTTCCATCAAAAACTTACATTCAGTGGCAAAGGGCACAACTCCCCAAAGCTCTGGGTCAATTTTACACAATTCCTGCCAAAGCCAGTCCCTGAAAAGAACACATCTCCCACCTTCTGGGACCCAGCCCTTACTGCACTGCAGGGTTGCAGTGATGCCCATGTGGTACCCATGTGATACCCAGTGATTCCCAGTGATGCCCATGTGATATCCAGTGATTCCCAGTGATGCCCATGTGGTACCCATGTGATACCCAGTGATGCCCATGTGATATCCAGTGATGCCCAGTGATGCCCATGTGATTGATTCCCAGTGATATCCAGTGATGCCCATGGGATACCCAGTGATGCCCAGAGAAACCCAGTGATGCTCAGTGATGCTCAGTGATACCCAGTGATACCTAGTGATACCCAGTGATACCCAGTGATGCCCTGTGATGCCCAGTGATGCTCAGTGATGCCCAGTGATACCTAGTGATACCCAGTGATACCCAGTGATACCCAGTGATGTCCAGAGATACCCAGTGATACCCAGTGATAGCCAGTGATGCTCAGTGATACCCAGTGATGCCCAGAGATGCCCTGTGATACCCAGTGATGCCCAGTGGTACCCAGTGATTCCTAGTGATGCTCAGTGATGCCCAGCGATGCCCATGTGATGCTCAGTGATTTGCAGTGATACCCAATGATGCCCTGTGATGCCCATGTGATTGATACCCAGTGATGCTCAGTGATGCCCAGTGGTACCCAGTGATACCCAGTGATTCCCAGTGATACTCAGTGATGCCCAGTGATGCCCATGCAGTGATACCCCAGGTTTATCTGGCATTACCTGACACAGAGCACAGCGTGGGAGCCTCAGGGAGGCTGAAGGCTCCTGGCCAGTTCCTGTAACTTCTCCCTCTGCTCTGGGCCCACAGGTGCGATGGCCACAGCGGCTTTCCAGGACTCAGCACCAGCTCAGCTCCGCTTCCCTCTGGGCACAGCCACTCTGCTGTGGGCCAGCACCATCGCCATGCACGTCTCCAGGCCCAAATCTGCCAAGGGACAGAGGCCAAGCTTGAGCCACCGTCAGGGCACGGAAGCCTGTCCATGCCATGTGCCAGGTTCCCTGCCGGCACCTTCTCCTTGGGAATTGGTGAAGAGCCGGAGAGCACCGCTCACAAAAGCAGCGTTCCCACCTGCCCAGGTGTCTCCTGGGAAAATCCCAAAGCTCCTGCAGAAAGTGCCTTTGAAGACTTCCTCCTCCTCCTCCTCCCTGAACAGGTACCGGGTGCTCCCCTCCATCAGCCGGAAGGGCACCGGGAGCAGCGCCGTGGAAGCCTTGGCCGAATGGACCAACCAGCTGGAAGTGAGCGAGGGCCAGGAGGATGCTTCAAAAGCCACCAAGCCTTTTTCTGGAGGACAGGGATCTGCCAGCACACTGTCAGGAAGTGGCATTCCCACTGAAGAGAGCTCACATGTCCACTGTTCCCCTGAGCAGTGGGGAGGGCAGGTAAGGCAGGAGAGCCCCTGGGTGCTCCCTGCAAGCCTGGAAGAGCCGCAGGTGCTGCTTGCTGTCCGGTCTCCCTCTGGGCAGAGGTTTGAGCACCACTTCAAGCCCTCTGACAGCCTCCAGACTGTCCTTGCTGTGGCAGGACAGAAACTGTTGGCCAACTACCAACATTGCAGCCTTGAAACCATGGAGGTGCCCCGGAGGAGCTTCTCTGACCTTACAAAGTCCCTTCAGGAGTGCAGGATCCTGCCCAAGTCCGTGCTGTGCATCCGACAGGACAAGCAGCACGATGCAGCAGATCTTTAAGCACACAGAGACACTGTGGTTCTTCTGCTCAATGAGCTGCATTGCTTCTTCCAAAAAACTGAGAGTCTGATGCTTCCTGCACCTACTTCTTAATCTTCTATCTCCCACAAAATCCCCAGGAAGCAGAGTTATGGATATGTAATAGTACTTGAAATAGTATTTCAGAAAATAGTATTTCAGATGGATAAACCTGATTCATACAGAACAGCCTGTGTCACCTGTGCCATCACAAATTTCTGCCTCAGCACCACCAACCTCCAGCCTTTCTGGTCTGTTGAAGTTCCTGATGTTCTTTGAAAACTCAGGTTTCCAAGACCTCTCCTCTTTTCCATGTTTTGGGAAGGTACCACTTCTCTGAATGCAGAAGCACCATTTGGGAAGGTAGAAACAGAACTGGTTTAGCTACGGGACCACTTCAGTAGCTTATCAGTATCCTAAATGTCTTCTCAAGAGACTGAAAAGGAGATGAAACCCCAAACCCATCTGGAAATAACAGTAGTAACACAGGAATGAGTTATTGTGAAGTATTAAATTGCAAGACTGATTGTAAAATAGCTATGAGGACTCAGGTCTTTCTGGGTAACCTCAGTCCAGCTCTAACTGTGACTAAATGATCTTTTTAAGAACAAATAATTATTAATTTGGCTGTCTTGGAGAGCAACAGGATTTTCTCCTTAGTTTTCCTTCTCTTATTTGGCTCATGTGATCCATAGGTAAGAAGAGGTGGATAGTTGATAAGGGATGTTACAGATAATTCCATTTAACCCCTTTGCACTGAAATGAGTTAGTCCAAGGAGCAAGTGCTGCTTTGGGAATTTTTAAATAAGATATTAATGAGATTTGACTGGGAACTGGCTCAAGCAGTAAGCCATCTTTTACTGCACCATTATTAAAAGGCTGGTTGGGTGACTCGGCAGGTTTAGGCAAACACAATGTGCTTGTGCTAAAAAAAGAGAAATATCTTCTAGTTTCTAATGGAATGTCAAAGGCAGTAATTTTTAATCTCCTTTAACAATGGACCACTTGCCACATAGATGAGTGAGTTTAAATGTTTTGAGGCAAACCAAATTTATTTTGAAGCTCAGTAAGTGCCAAACCAACTCTGCACAGGAGCACAAACACAACAGGAGCAGAAAGCTGATTGCTGGTTCTGGCTCAGTGTGGTGCCTGATGCTAAATCAAGTGTTCAGAGTCCAGCAGCTTTGTAAAACCAGTATCTGATGGAGCAGTGGTCCCTGCTGCTGTTGGTGATGGGAATCACTCAGCAGCAGTCATGGATATTGAAACATATGGATGCCTTCAACAGAACCACAAAGTATTTCACTTGGTTTCAGGAAAAGTGACCATTTTCCAGGTTTCCTTCAGAGTTAGGTAGTTAATTCCCTATTTCTGCCTGTTGTGGGTACTGTATTACTCCTATATTTCAGAGTATTTCCATCCTGTGTTAAATAAAACCTTTTAGGCTGAAACTTGAACTTTAAATGATTTACATGAGCTGAGGTTTATCCATCACACCTGCTCTTAAGAAATCTTCAATTTAAAGGCAAATACCTCAGGGGCTGCCCAAATCAGCCTTTGGATGGTCAGCTGCCCTCCACACCAGCCTCCTGAAGTTGATATCTGCATCCTGTGCTCAACACAAGCCTGCAGCCAAGAAGGAAGCACTCTCCATCAGTGACAAGCTGAGACCAGAGCTGGGGAGCACCAGGCAGCTGTGTGAGCACAGGGGCTCTGAGCAAGAACAGAACAATCAGACAATTCAGAGTAACTTGGCTCACGGTGGATTTCTCATGCTGCAGGATGTTCCTCCTGGTAAAGATGGATGAGTTTGGTTCTAATCATCTCACCCAGGCTACAGCATCTCCAAAGATGGGCAAAAAATATCAAGTCTTGATCTAGGCAAGCACAGCACGGGGAAAACACCTCTTTTCTCCCTCAGTTCTTCTCTTCCATTCAGAACTGTTCTGGGGAGATTTTAGCAGCAATTCTAAGTCCAGCACAAGAAGCATGGGGGGAAGAACAATATTTATCTGACCTCATTTATTGTGTGGCATCATTTAACAAACTTCTTAGTGGAAATATTTTAAGAATTTCAGCATTAAAATTAATTCTGTCACAAATACAAAACGTATCAAGACTTTTGGCTGAGAATGTCCTTACTGAGGCTTTTAAACACCAACAAAGTATTCAAGCAAGAAGTCAGCAAAGGGATTGTTCAGTATGTGTTCTTTAATTCCAATTAAAAGTACATTAGAAACAGCACACAGGACCAGCAGCAGCTTCCATGACAATTCAATCCAATACTCTGCTGTCACCAGGTCATTCAACTGTACTAGGAAAGTAGGTGATTAAATCAAGTCTTCCACTCCACACGCAAGCACTCACTCACCTGCCACTTTAAATAGGATTCCAACAGAATAAAAATAGATACACCCCAGAATACAAAAAGTTTAATTTTAAGCTGTTTTTTTCTTCACTAAAGCCTTTATACAAATTGATAAAAGGGTGCACAATTTCCTAAAATTTTAGGTACATTTTAAATGAGCCTTTTTTTACTTGGTAAAAGGATCCATATTCCTGTCTTTGAACAGAATATGATGGCCAAAATTGCAAAGAAAACAATTCAGTTTAAATTTACAATTTATACATTTGTTTTGACATGATTCCCACGCTGAGTAGCAGGCCCATGGCTGCTCATGCATGTCCCATTTTCCCCCCAAACAAAGAGCTGTGCACCCTAAGTTCTGGTTCAGGAGCCTCCTTCTCCTGGAGACTGGGCTGGGGGAGCAGCCCACAGTGTCCAGCTGTGTGCACAAGAGTGGTCCCAACACACAGGAGGCGTCATCCTTCCTTCTCCAGGAGCTGTGAATCCTTCCTTCTCCAAGGAACACCCCGGGGCAGGGATCAACAACCTATTTTGCACTATGGAGCACTTCCCACCTGCAATTTGGCTGAGCAATTTGACTCAAAACTCTGGTACTGAAACATACTGCAACAGGTAAATTTGGTGTACTAAAGGTACAATTTTTTGGTCAATCCAGTCTATCATAATTTGTTTGTTCTTCTAATCCTGTATCTGATGGGTGAAGCCCAACAGCTCTGTACATTACCCATGCTGAGCTTCACAGCATGGTGCATTTAATCACATGGTGAATTTCATTCACAGAGGTGAATTTAATCAGGCAATCCATTAGTACAGTTCCCTTCATACTGCCCCTCCCACCCCACCCACCCACACCATAGCCAGGTTAAACACTTGAGATGAACTTCTGTAGTGTCACCACCACCCATGTCATGGAGAGCGGACATCCCAACAAATCCAGGACAAAGGAAAAGAAAATACTGCCCAGCAAAGCCACATGGCACCTGTGTTTGTGAGTAGGAGCTACTGGAGACATCCTCAGGACAATTTATGGAAGGAAAAGCAGGGCAAATCCATCAGAAAGCCAGAAATGAGTCTTAAAGAGCTCAGGGGAGTGCCAAAGAGAATGACATCCTAGTTTGTACAAGTTAAGTATTTAGCCAAAAACCAGCTGCCTTGTTTGGGGTTTTTAGGTTTTCTTTTTTTTTTTAATTTTTTTCCCTTTCCTTATGTCCGTTATATATTCAGCTGTTGGATTTAAACTGACCAGGTTAATGCTGCACATTATTCCAATTAAAGATAATAATGTTTTTTTTTTCCTTTTACAATTTTAGGTATTCCCTATTGCCTCTCTTTTGGCAAGTGTATTTCTCAGAATTCCAAAGATCATCCCATTTTAAGGCTAAACTAAGAAATGTTAAAAGCTTCTGTAAACATTTCCTCTTCCTCCCCATAGTTGCACAATTTGAAGTCCAACTGCAATTTTGAACATGAGGTAATTTTTGTGTACTCATATCTTGAAGAGTCCTTTTCGGGACGAGCCGAGAGGCTGTGCCAATCCAAACGCTGATCCAATTGTAGTGGGAGAGCTTCCACAGCAGGGCACACACCAGTTCCAGCAGCTATTTCAGTTATTTATCTTCTCAATTTCATCCAAGTCATCAGTATCCAATTTGTTTATCTTTTTGTCTGGGAAAGAAGAGAAATAGGTCAGATTCTTAACACTGAGCAGAGAAGGGAACGCTGCCCTCCTCAGCTGGACCTGAGTTCTGGTTTATCAGGGAATGTTCAGGCAGGTTTTAAAAATATAAATTAAAATTGTTCCCTTTTATCAAAGGCCCATCTGGGTACTCCAGAACATCCACTTCAAGGACTATCCAGGCAGACAGCAAACACAGCCTGATTTATTCTGCTCCTGTCCCAGGCAGCAGGTCACAATCCCAAGTGATGCTACACCAAACACTCCTGCTGTGCTCCTCTGCCACCCGTTTAAGGCTCAACAAACACCCCGAGACCTGCTCAGCATCCACCAAGTGAAATTCTGCAGTGATTCAACAGCTTAGAGAAAGGAGAAAGCCTGAGGGTACGTACTGAAATGTTCCTGGATTCTGTTGAGGATGTTCATGCTGTGCTTGCTGTCCACCATGTTAATGGCCAGCCCTCGCTTGCCGAAGCGGCCGGTGCGGCCGATGCGGTGCAGGTAGGTCTCGTTGTCTGGATTGCCATCCTTATCCACAGGCAGGTCAAAATTGATAACAACAGACACTTGCTCTACATCAATCCCTGACAAAAAGAGAGCATCGGGTTACACAACTTCACTTAAATCTTTCTGCAGCAGGAACAGCCCCCTCACACTCTGAAATGGAGATTTTCCACAATATCCTCATGGGGTGGAAATAAAAACCATTGAGCTGTTAGGGCAGAGAGTCCCACTGAAACAGCCAAAGGCACTTTAATATTCTGGAAATTCTACCAGCACTCAAGTATTTCAGAAACTCTCTCCTTCCCTCCAAAGCTCTAAAGACCACTTGTTTTTTTCCGAGTACAATCCTGTCTTAACTGTACCAGGATGTCAAATCACACCACAAATTCCTACTGGGATAGTGAATTGGATTTCACTGGTTTTCAGTTTTCCGTACTTGGGCACACATTCACTGCAAACCCTGAATGTCAGCAGCACAAGGCAGGCTTGGTGCCAGACTCTCACAGGATGGACTTCTCCATCTCAAGCAGCAGGAAGCCACAAGCAATCCTGTGTTTGCCCACAGGCACACAGTGTAAGGACACCAATTTCTCCCAAGTGGAGCACCTGAGGATGTGAATTCTTCCTGTGAGCTGGCCAGGGATATGTGTTATCTTAGGAAGTGCTGCTTCCAGCCCTCCCTGGGATGCCTTTTCAGGCTACCTAAAAACAGAGGCCAGACAAAATAAAGGGAATAAAAAGTGGGTGTATTTATTGAAGGACCTTCAGGTACATCTCAAGCAGACAAAGCCCCCAAGGGGCCACACTCAAAAATGGACCACAGGTTTTCACTTTTATAAATTTGGTTCATTTGCATGTTGGGGGTTAATCCTTCAATTACAGCTTCAGGTAATGAAGTAATTTATCCCCAGTTTGCTCCCCCCAACTCCCTTTTGTTTAATTTCTTGGAGCCTGAGGCAGTGAGGTGTCCTTGACTGACAGGCCTGGAGAGGAATTGTTGCGTCTGCCCAAAATAGGAAAGCAGTAGCTAACACTGTATGTGGAGTTTAGAGTTCTACGCTAAAGAACTGCAGGATCACAAATACATGAAAAATATGAAAGCTAAAACCCTAGAGCATCACCTGGCCCCATTCCTCCACATCATACCTCTGGCACAGACGTTTGTGGTCACCAGCACCTTCTCCTTGCCCTCGCGGAAGCGCTCGATGACGGCCGCTCTCTGCTCCACCATCATCTCCCCGCTGAGCAAGGCCACCTGATGGCCCTCCCGGGACAGCTCGGCCGCCAGCCACCCCGCCGTCTTGCGAGTCTGCAACACACAGCCAGCCCCGCGGTTGGGACGGGGTTCTAGTGCTGGAAAGTGACAATGAACCTCTCTGGGGGCCCACTGGAGGCTCCGTGCCTCCCTTACAAACTGTATCAGAAGGAGGACAATACACCTCAGCCCCCACAGGAGCCCCTGATTAATAAGACACGCTTTCTTTGTGCTCTGCTCCTTGGATTTCACTCTGCTGGAGACTGACACTACATGTATACACTGAAAACTCATGAAACTTGTCACAAAACCACAATTACTCAGCTTGGAAAATGGCAGGGTCAGACCTGAATGTAGTTGTGAAATCCCACAGAGCTCTGCACAGCCTTGAATTAAACAGTTTTTTGAGCTCCAATTATGTCTTGAGACAGCCTAAAAGCAAACTGCTGCAGCAGATTTCAAACACTTTCATCCTGTCTGAGCTCACTTTGCCTGGCTGTTTGGTGCTGTCAGCACTGATATTTCCCTAAAAATTATTATGGCAGCTTCCAGAAAAAGAAAACCAAGTCTCAGTATGATTCACAGTGAGATCCCAGAGGTGTATCCTCAATTACCTGAGGGAAATGAAGTCCCAGGTACAGCTCTGTATCAGTTAGAGAAGCAAAAGACTTCCCATTACCTCATTATGCCCTATTTTCATCCATTTTCCAACCCCACTTTTTTTTCCTTTTCAGTTCAGAGTTTTGGAATAACGTTCATTACTCTGATCTTTGCTTCAGAGGACTTCAGAGATAACAGTGACCATTCAGGAATAAAGAAGTTCAATGTCGTCTCCTGGATGGACAAACCCAGGGAATCAAACCAGCCAGCACTAACGTGGCTTTCAGGATTTCACTCAAAGATGGAGCCAGAGAAGCCAAAAAGGGCAATTTTGTTCTCAGTTCCTTTCTGGAAATCATATCTGGCTTGGTTTTAGCACTTGCAGACTCTGAGGGGCTCACTAGGACTACCATTCCCTGGAAGCACTCACATGGCAGAAGATCATGGCCTGGGCGATGGTGATGGCCCCGTAGATGTTACACAGAGCCCGGAACTTCTCATCTCTGTTATTGCACAGGACATAATACTGCTTGATGGTGTCTAGGGTCTCCTCCTCACGCTTCAGTTTGATAATGTTTGGGTCAGGAACAACTTTTTGAGCAAACTTCCACACAGAATCCTCAAAAGTGGCTGAAAACAGGAGCATCTGGCAGTCCCTGGGGAGCATTCTGAAAGAGAGAGAGAAATAGGGAGGGTTCCAACATGACACCGTCATCTCCTGATACCCTGATGGAATTCATGCTACAGGCAAAGGAAAACCATAACCCTGGAACCAGTTATTTCATTGCCTGGAAAGACTAAAACCAATCTTACCCACCCATGATCACTCCCTCATGGACCACAGACATCCAGACTTCCCCTCTTAAAAAGGAATGAACCCTGCTCCAGAGACAGGATTTTTATTCTGTAAGGTGGCCAAGAAGGCCAATGGCTCCTGGCCTGGATCAGGAATGGTGTGGCCAGCAGGAGCAGGGAGGTCATTCTGTCCCTGTACTCAGCACTGCTGAGGCCACACCTTGAGCACTGTGTCCAGTTCTGGGCCCTCAGTTTGGGAGGACATTGAGACACTCGACTGAGTCCAGAGGAGGCAACGAAGCTGGTGAGGGGCTGGGAACACAAACCCTGTGAGGAATGACTGAGGGAGCTGGGGGTGTTCAGCCTGGAGAAAAGGAGACTCAGGGCTGCCCCCATCACTCTCTACAGCTCCTGAAAGGTGGCTGTGCTCAGGTGGGGTTGGTCTCTTTCTCCCGGCAGTACTGACAGAAGAAGAGGACACAGCCTCAAGCTGCACCAAGGGAAATATAGGTTGGATAGCAGGAAAAAGTTTTTTATGGAAAGAGCGATAAAGTTCTGGAATGGCTGCCTGGGGAGGTGGTGCAGTCACCATCCCTCGGTGTGTTTAACAAAGCCTGGATGTGGCACTGGGTGCCAGGGTTGAGTTGAGGTGTTGGGGCTGGGTTGGACTCGATGGTCTTGAAGGTCTCTTCCAATTCTGTGTTATTCTGCAAAATGAAACTGCTTGTCATCCCCTGACACTGTGCCTCTATGAACCCCCTGGACTAGAGCTAATCTGTCATTTCAATCTTGTTGCTTCACTGGTGAGGACACTGGTCCCGACTGCAGCCCCGCTGTCTGTGTGTCCCTCCGTACCTCTGAATGCGGATGCTCTGGTCCTGGTGGCCCTGGGTGGCAATCATCACATCTGCCTCATCCAACACAAACACCTTGATCTTCTTGGGATCGATGAACTTCAGTTTGGAACACCAGTCCAGCACGGTGCCGGGTGTGCCGATTACGATCTGCTCCGAGATCTTCTGCCCTCTCTCCACTGCCGAGACAGAAGGAAGGGCTGCTCTAGGGTGGGTCTGCAGACAGGGAAATGTTTCGGCCCTCTCTGACCAAGCCATTTCACCACCTGACTGCTCTGGTGCACCTGAGGAGCATCATTCCCTCATTCCTGTTTGTCCTGTTTCCCCTTACTCACGTTTGTTGCCTCGGACAGCATACGCAAGTTTCAGCTCCGGGTAGAAGTTTCCCATCTGTTCAATCACTTTTCCTGTTTGAAGTGCCAGCTCGTATGTTGGGGAAAGGCACAAACACTGGAGGAACAGAAGGATAATGAGTGAGGTGATCAACATCCAGGGCAACACTATCACACTTGCTTTTTAAAATCCTTGTTGAAGTTTTCTTCAAGACAAAGATGCAAGTGGCTGAACAGTTTCTCAACCATCTTATGAGGAAATCTGATTTAAAAAGTCCCTCTCCAGGCATTGTCTGCTCCGTTGTCACAGTTAACTTCTCTTCCACCCCAAAGCCACTTGGCCAACCCTCTTCAGCCTGCACTATTTCTCTGATTTAAGTCCTCCCAGAAAAATTTAATTCCTCACATGTAGGAAATGGATTTGTAGAAAATTCTCAAAGTTTGATAGAAGGTTAACATAGTATACATTTGTATGTAAACATACATTACTTAAAAATGTTATAAAATAGGATAAACATTGTTGAGAGAGAAATGGAATGAGAAACAAGTTTTAAAAAATGACTTTATAAATAAGAGTAAATATTTTGGAGAAATAGAACTATGAAAGATACATTGTAGTAAGAGTTATGAGGGGTAATTTTAGATGATTAGTTTTAAGGTATTAGTAGTATGGTGTGACAAAAGCTGATAGGCTAAGAAATGCTTATAATGTATTGTAGTTAAGGAATAGTTAGCTTCTGATTGTGATAAGCGTGAATTATAACATCTGTATTATCTCACCCTTCACACACTTACAGAGCAATGGTACCCTGTGTGATGCATGGGAAGGACTGACAGGAACAAGCTTTGAGCAAAATCTACACCTTTTGCACTGAAGGCATTTCGATAAATCCCCAAACCTCCATCCCCTTTAACCATTTAAAGAAATAACACCATGGCTCCATCAAGCCATGAATTTGCATCTGAAGGCCTCCCAGCAGCTCAGGTTCCTCACTAGATGGCACTGCACGGCCAGAGTGAGCCACATCGCAGAGATTACCTGTGGATACTTGTTCCCAGGCTCAACCCTGCTGAGCATGGCCAGGACGAAGGCAGCTGTCTTGCCGGTACCAGACTGCGACTGCGCGATGAGGTTCTGCGGGCTGGGGGCACAGCAGGCACAGCTCAGAGGGTGAAGCACCACGGGGGCACCTGAATCCTGTCACATTTACCCCTGCTCTGCATCCATGGCCAACCTGCCCAGCTACACTCCATGGGGCAGGAATTTCTTCCTGCCCAACACCCTCCTCTGGCATTTCTCAATTATGGAGATTTGGAAGGAGAGCTGTGGTTATCTCTCAGTAATTTCCCATTTCACACTTTTTCCCCAGTGTTTCAGTACCTCACATGTTCCACCTCAGGGTGGAGAGGAAAATCAGCACCTCAGCTACTTCTATCCACCCAGGATTTCTGAGCCATTTTGTATTATTTCTTCCCAAACTAATGAGGAAAAGGACAACAACCTCCCAAACCCCACAGCACTGCATGCTCAGTACCAGCCCTAGGAAAAGGACAAATCCAGGGCTGCTGTCACATAGTTAATAACCACAGAAACACTGTGACATTTCTCCATACCCTGAGAGTTTCTCCATCACCCTCCTCCCACCCAACGCTCAGGAGCAGCACACTGAGCCTTTCAAATCCTTCTATTCTGGTACAGAGTAGGAAGAATGTGTACATACGGTTCAGCAAGCATCATGGGCAGGGCATTCTCTTGGATCTTAGATGGTCTGTTGAAGCCCATGGCATAGACTCCTTGCAGGAGCTGTGGTTTCCTGAAAAGAGAAATTTTTATATCATGACCTATTTAAGTCAATTTAGTTTTCATTTGTGTACAAAAAGGTGAGAAAAACCCTCGAGAAGACATCCTAGAGCTGTCTCTGCTACAATCCCACCCGTGAAACAACTATGGTCAGCATCTGGAACCATGAGTGATAACAGGAAGTCTAGACAGGGAGCTTTGCAAAAACCCCTGGATTTAATAAGTCAGCCTGCCTGTCCCAGCTCAAGGGCAAAGCCTGTGTCTAAGGTCAGCACTGCTTGTTCCAAAGCAGCTTTTCAGACAATCCAGGAATCACAGAGCAGAAAGTGTTAATCCTGTCCTTCAGGCCAGTCCCATTTCCTCAGCCATGCCTAATCTTGGTGCCAAAATTATCACTCCTCGATGACTCAAACGTGGGACAAAGCGTGAGGAACAGGATGAAGGAATCATGAGATCCTTGCAAGGACTTCAGCAGGTTGTGTGGATTCTGTACTACAGCTGAGTGATGCTGGCTCAGGTAAGTGACTGATAATTAGCTCAGTTTGCTGTGACTACACCTTGTGATCTGTGGCTGCAAGCCAGCCCTCACACCCAGAACTGTGTGGTGACACTGCTGGCCAGCAAACTCTCATCTGCTGCTTTCTCTCCAGGGAGCTTTCTACTCTCAGCAGACACCTGTGTAGACAAGGAGACCCCAGAACAACCTAAATCCGGGTTATGGTGCTGGAAATTCTCAGCTGATGACCCCCAAGTGCTCCCTGGATGCTGTGAGTGCTCTCAGAAGGGCTCTCCTTTCCAAGCAGGTTACAAGTCTCCTGCCCACATTTCCCACTGCAGTAACTTCCCATTCAGCACAACATAATTTTGCAAAAATCCTGTATTGCTTTCCAACGATGGCTGGAACAAAAGCTCTTTGAAAACGTAACCTTGTGCTGCTCCAAGCAAGGACAGACAAAGCCCAACTCTGCACCAGTTGCCAAGGATACCCCGAGTCATAACAAAATGAAGACTCAATTAGGCTGGCTGTCCCTGTCATTAACTCCCTGGGATTGTTTGCCTTTTGAAACACAGGAATGAATTAGTCTAACAGGCACTGCAGGACCTCAGCTTCTTTTTGCAGACGCTCAACCACAAACACCAACAGAGCAAAACATCCTGGCATTTCATGGGGAGAAAGCTCTTTAGCTCCCATTTTGCTGCAGAGCTTGTAGAGCAACAAACCTGAGATCAACACAAGCACAGCAATTCCAACAGGACGCACTCTTCAGCATATTAATACATATATCCATCAACCATGCCTTAAACACAGTTATCATCCCTTGAAAGCTGCACTGGTACAGGTTTTCAAAGGGAAGGAAAATACTGGTGTCTCCAGTACATAAATCCAGTGTTGCTGGAAAAGATAAGCTGTTCCCTTTGTGCTGTTCACTGCTGTTGTTTCAGATGGAAACCGCTACCAGGCACCCAGATAAACCAACTCTCCTTGCACTTAAATAATACAAATGACACACTCACTTATTAATGACAGGTTGGCAGTAACCTGATACACAAACCCATGTACTTTTAAGTGATATATCCTATGCAACCAAGGAATTTTTCAGGACATGAGGAGAGGTTCCAACTACCTGATGGGCTCCAAACTCATATCTGCTCTGGCAGTTATAGCAAAACTTCTCTCTCTCAGAAGTTACAAATAAGGCTCCCCATGACAAACTGAAAAATCCAGTTATAAGGGAGCCTATTTAATATATCTGATCCCAGGATTTGACAGCTCCATGCAGAGAAGGCTCTGGTTCATCCCAGCAGGCACTTACAGGCGCAGCTCCTCGAAAGACTTGACAGAGTAGAGGGGTGATGTGGGGTCCCTCTGCAGCACCTCCACCTGATTTGTGGTGTCAACCAGGTTACTGCGGATCAGCTTGTTCAGCAAGGACTGGGCAGCTCTGTCCTCTGGGAAATGAGGTGGAAAATATGAATCCATCAGTCACAGCCCGTTCCAGGTCTTGCTCCCACTGAACTCCTGAGCCACTTAAAAGAGACAAAATCCCTCCAAATACTGAAATTCTTCATTAAAGTGTAATGGCTTGAAGAGCCCAAACCTCCTGGATGAGACATTGAGAGAATCCAGAGATTCCTCCATTTAATGCCCAGGAAGACAAATCAAATGAGCACTGTTCTAAGGGGGACTTTAACACATCCAGATCTCTGCTTATTAAAATTCTTTTAGCTTAGCATCTACCTGGGACAGGATAAGGCCTCCTCAACCCTCACTCTGACATGTGGGCAGACACCTCCCAGGGTTTTATTTTTAAGGAAGGTTTGAGGATAAACGCTACTTTAAAAGATTTCAGAGCTGAAACCAAGGGTTGAGGATAAGAGAGATCCAAATGAGGTTAAACTGCTGCATTTTGGGGTTTCACTACCAAATCTGTTCCTAAAACCACCTTCTGAAAGAATGTGAGCCTTTACCCACCTCTGAGCAGCCACTGCATAAATGCAACTTGTTGGTTGCTACAGCAATCCCAGCTCCAGGTTATCCAACGCTCCTGTATCCAATCCTGCCTTGAGGACACTGCTATCCCCTTATTTCTCTCCACTCTAATCCAGGAGTCTCCCAAGTTATTACAGGACACAATGCCTTTAAAAGTGTTATGGAGGAAGGACTTGTCTTACAATCAAGTCCTTGGGGCAGGATACAAGATCAGCGGTCCTGAGACATAAGGCAGACTTACTTTAAGTACTTACTAAATGAATATAATAAAATTAAACTAAACTAATTTCCTTGCCAAAGTTTTTTTCAGGAAGGCACTTACCTTTCTCCTCATCCTCCGTCTTCTCCACATTGTCATCTGCCTTGACAACGGCACCTGGATGGGAACAGGTGAGGCGGGCACAGGTGAGCTCAGGCCTCGGGGGCAGCCCACGCCCCCAGAGCTTTGGAACATCCTGGGAAATCTACAAACAGCTCATCTTCCTGAGGAGAACTGCCCTGCTCCACTGCTGTGCAGAGGAAACCCAAGCACCAAGTGCAGTTTAGCAACCACACCGAAGGATTTTGCTCACACAGCTCCCCGAGACACCAAAATATTTAGTCTGTGCTGCTGTTTAATCTCAGCTCTCCTGGAATCTCATGATTTACCAGGAATTTACTTTGGCAGCAGTGCTCTGAACCCCCACAGGGAAACACTCCCCCCTTTCCAAGCCCATCTGAGCAGCTGGAACTCACCATTGGCATCTGGTTTGGTTTTGTCATCCTTCAGGTGTAAAGTGCTCAGCTAGAAATGAGGAAAAACACAAAATCAGAGAAGTTCAAATAGAGCTCCATATATTCTAATTCCAGCCAGGAAAACCTGAGCTTTGGATTTATCAAGTATTGCATAAACCCTGCTCAACTGGAAGGGATGAAGACACAAGAGGAACTTGATTTCAAGAGTTTTAATACAACTATTTCTAAGCAGGAGTTTTAACAGAAATACAAGTTTTTAAAACTGTAATAACAACACAGAGAAGGGGTTGTTTTCTGTCCTGTAGCCTCCACTCCCCAATAGCTCTGCTGATGGAAAATGGGAGAAAATCAGCATTCCAGGATGGAAACAGGATCTATGCACTGTCCTGTCTGGCACAAGATGACCCAGGATGAGTTTGTTTCACCACCTGAAATGTGCAGGGGGAGCAGCCCCGAGGCTCTTCCCCACATCCTCAGTGAGTATTCTGTGCCCAAGCACAGAAAAAACAGAAAACAATTTTTCTGAGGTACAAAGTTACATATTTTCATTAAAAAAAAAAAAAAGAGAGAGAGAAAGAGGAATTTTTTTGGATGCTGGAAGACAGAGCTGAGGCTAGGTGAGTGCATGAAGCTGTGCAGTGTCTGGATGGAGGGTGAGGCGGATCGCAAGGACGTCTCTGCCCTTTGGATATGCAAAAAATGGATGAAGGCGAAGAAATTTTTAAAATAATGGTAAGTAAATAAATAAGTGAATATATAAATAAATAAAAATTTGGGGTTTTCTTATAAAGGAAGAGCCCAAGCCCAGGGACAATCGGATACCCCGGGCCCTCCCTGCCCCCACGGCAGAAAATGGGGCGAAAAGGGTTTCTGCGATCGCTGTTTTCTGTGAGGAGGCGGCGGGGGCCGCGCGGCCCTGGGGACCCCGCGCCGCTCGACCAGGCCGGGCCGAGCCGGGCCATCCCGAGCCCCCGCGGGCCCCGGCGCGCACTCACCGACTCGGCCGCCGCCTCCTGCTCGTCCACGGCCAGGGCCCACGAGTCGGTGGCCATGGCCGGCCCGGGGGTGGCCGCAGCAGCCGCGATGGCGCCGGGCGGGAGCGGCGCCTGCGCGCCCGCGGCACCGCCCCGGCACCGCCCGGACCCGCGAACCGCGGCCGCGCACCGGCGTTCCGGGGACAGCGCGTTCCGGGGGCGGCGGTAGAGGGGACGGGGCGTGAGGAGTGACAGCGGGGTGTCTGCGGTGGGGAGGGGTGACACGGGCTGGGGTGAGGCTGTGACCCTGTGTGGGGTGAGGCTGTGACCCTGTGGGCCTGTGAGCTCTGTGGGTGCCTCTGGGTGTACTGTGGCTGTGGGTATTGTGTGCCGTGTGTGTAGTGGGCTGTGACCCTGTGGGGCTGTGACCCTGTGGGGCTGTGAGCTCTGTGGCTGTATGGGGTGAGGCTGTGAGCCCTGTGGGGCTGTGAGCTCTGTGGGGCTGTGAGCTCTGTGGGGCTGTGCTGTGGGCCTGTGAGCTGTGTGTGAGCTCTGTGGGGTGTGAGTGCTGTGACCCTGTGGGGCTGTGCTGTGAGCTGTGTGGGGCTGTGAGCTCTGTGGGGCTGTGACCCTGTAGGGCTGTGAGCCCTGTGGGGCTGTGAGCTCTGTGGGGCTGTGAGCCCTGTGGGGCTGTGACCCTGTGGGGCTGTGAGGCTGTGTGGGGCTGTGAGCTCTGTGGGGCTGTGACCCTGTGGGGCTGTGAGCTCTGTGGGGTGAGGCTGTGAGCCCTGTGTGAGCCCTGTGGGGCTGTGAGCTCTTTGTGAGGTGAGGCTGTGTGCTCTGTGGGGCTGTGAGCCCTGTGTGCAGTGTGGGCCTGTGACCCTGTGGGGCTGTGAGTTCTGTGGGGCTGTGAGCTCTGTATGGGGTGAAGCTGTGAGCCCTGTGGGGCTGTGTGCAGTGTGGGGCTGTGAGCCCTGTGTAGTGTGGGGCTGTGTGCTCAGGTCCCCTGTATGTTGAGGAGCACTGTGTTCAGGGGCCTGGTGCCCTGAATGCTGTGGGGCTGAGATCAGGAGCCGCTATGATCTGGGGGTCAGCCTGTGTCTCACATGATGTGGGGCTCCGTTCCCTGTGTGATGTGGCGATCCCTGGGATCAGGCCCTCCATGTGGGGTGGGGCTGGGGCTGTTCCCCCTGTCTGGTTTGGGGCTGGGGGTCAGCCTTGGTGTCATTTGGTATGAGGCTGCAGCTTCTGTTTCCCGTGGAATGGAGTCCCTTTGGGAGCCAGGGCTGCAGGAGAATCACGCAGACACTGTGACATTTGTGAGGGAACCGCAGCTCCATCTGTGGAACAGGGGTGGAGGTGAAAACAAGGTAGGAGAATGAGTCATGGAGGTCTAGAAGTGACAGGAGCTGCAAGAGTAATTTCTGTCCTGTCTCCTGCTGTAGGGCAGGAGCCAGCTAAGACTTGGTATCAAACCTGTTCTTTAAAGGTCCTGCAATAAAGAGGAGTAAAAGGGAAAGTAGAAATGAAAGAAGTGTGGGAAGAGCCTGTGGGATTTCCTCGCTGGGCTGCTATTCACTTCCTGGAGCCTTGTTTGACAGAGCAGCTCTCAAGGACGATCTGAATTTGTGTTTTTATTCCATGCAGCAGCACCAGTAAAATGGCCAAGCCTGCAGGCATCAGGCACAAGTTCCCAAACCAAGGATTATTTCCCTGACTCAGTATTCCCCCTCCCCTTTAATGGAGACACTTCATTTGTTCCCACAGCCTAAAACTTCCAACTGAGCAGTTATTTCTTTCTGTGCTTAAAAATCTTATCCCAGGCAGGGCTGGACCCTTCACTGCTGCTCTCTTCACACCAACCACGGTTGGTTTGTTCCTTAAAACTAAAGCCTGTTATTATCAAATATTATCATCTGATACTTTTCCATCTAATTCAGTTTCCTGCATAAAGGTGGTGGCCCCATGTCCCTCAGTCTGTGGGGATCCCTCCCCAGCCCCACACATGAACTTTGGGGTCTGTATTTGAAGCTGTATTTGTGGAGGTGACATCATGGCGTTTTTTTCCATGGCAACAGGAGGATGCTGAACACTGGAGCTGAACGCAAGGAGATTTTCAATGGCAACAGAGCAGGCAGCCAAAGGCAAGTCTGAGATGTTAATTAGTTAATTAGGGTAAAAATAAAGATGAATATGGGAAATCCCAGAGGCTGACAGGCTCATGCTTCCAGTTTAATGTTTTCTTGCAGACACACCTCCCATAAATACATTTAATTGGGATTAGTCCCATTTTAGAGAGGGGAAAACAGAGGTACTGAGAAGAAGACAGCTGTGATGAGGCAACATTGGCTGGGGCAGATCCTTTCAATGCCTCCTTTCTACTCCTTGACCTTGGCTGCAATCATTTCTTGGGATTTTCAGGGCTGTGCAGCCTGTCAGTGTGACTGTGGTGGGTGTTTCTCTGTTCTGTCCATGAGGAAGGACTTTTCTCCTCAGTCTCTGGAGCAGAGATGGGCCCCTGGAGGTGTGGGTTTCCTGTGCGTTCCATGCAGGGCCCTTGATTTTGCTGAAGACTCTGCTGTCATACAATTACATATTTATTCATTTAAACATGAGATAAATATTCAGATTAGTTTAAATAAATGCTTATTTATTTAAGTCCAGCGGACTTTGGCTGTGCTGGAATGAGGGAGCTCACAATGGTGGAGGTTGGATTGTGGAATTTCATTAAAATTACCTCTGGTCCTTACACCCCAACAGGTCAGATTCTTCCTTGCCCACACACAAACCTGCTGCAAGGAGGAGGAAGAGGAAGAAGGAAAGGAGGAAAAGAAGGAGGAGAAAGATGAGGAGGAGGAAGAAGTCCCTGCCCAGCCCTGTGTCATCACTTTTTAATCATCACAGCCTCCCAACAGAGTGATTATTTGCTTCTTCTGAGCATTCCAGGCTGAGGAAAATGGCATTTACATACAGAGCACACATGGAGATCATGGGAAGTGCTTGTTGCTGTCCATCCAGCAGGAGACTTGGTTTAGTATTGTTTTTTTTCTTTTTTTTTTTTTTTGGTAAGTTTTGAGCCCATCTGAATCTCCCAGCACAAGAGCACCACACTTGCACACTTGAGTGAGCTGGGTAAGGAGCCTGGAAAGCCTGTCCTGTGCTTGGCCAGTCCCAGAATCCACTCAGGCATGAACCAAGACTGGAAATCTTCCTCTGTGGTGGTTGGTGGTGCTGCTGTTGCCTGGCCCCAGGTGGGTAAAGCCACAAGCTTTGAGATGGCAGTTAGGTGACCTCAAATGTTACTTTTAGCTTGTCCTGTCCCCGATTTTGTCTTGTTTATACCCATCCCATTCCCCACTGCTGCTCCCTGGGGGGCTGGCCCTCATCGATGGTGGGGTGTCCTGGGCAAAGCCAGCCTGGAAAGGATGAGGAGGAACAAACACCTGCTGGAGGCCCCTATGAGCTGTTCTGGGCAGCACTTTTGATCACTGTGGTGATGCAGCTTCAGCATCAGCACTAAATATTAATTCCCCCCAAACAACTCTGTGTATGTCTTCCTGAGGTCTCACACTTGCCTCATCCACCATGTCAGATGCTGCTTTATCTTCTAAACAAATACCTGCTGCCACCACATTTGTTGGTTTGAATCCCAGGATTTCTCCTGGCATATGTTATTTTCTTCCCAGAAGCCACAAGCCATGGTAAACAAACATTTACAGGCACTGGGAACACGGGACCTGCGTTTTTCCGTGGCTGACTTATTTGTCTGGCAAGAGCCATAAATTCTGGAGGGTCAGGGCTGAAGTCAGCCCTGGGAGCTGGGCTTAGGGAAAAATTCTTGATCAGGCATTTGTTTGTGGAGTTTCTTGCCATTTCCTCTAAAACACATCGTTCTTGGGGGAGAGGATGGGTCATTAGGGGTGCAACATGTCTGGTCATCCCGATCCTGCAGCGTGGTTGTGTCCTTGGAGGCCAGGGGGAGAAAGAGGAGCTTTACCCTCGGTATGCTGTGACCCAGGCTCAGTGTCCAGCTCTGTTCTGGGACAAAATCCAAGTCGGTGTCCCACCAGCTGCCTCAGTTTCCCCTTTCTACAAGTTGTTTTTCCTGGGTTTAAGTGTAAGTTGCTCAGGGCAGGGACGTATCCCACCAGGGTCATCCCTCAGTGACAGCATTGCTCCTGTGGGGAGGGTCCTTCTAGACCCCCATGGGTGGGGCTGTGGCTGAGGGGCTTTGGGTGTTCCTGGGGGGGAGAGGGTGCAGGAGCTGAGATGGGAATGGGGGCAACAGCAAGGCTGGAAGAGAGATCCAGCCTAGGGCTGCAGAGGAGGCCAGTGAGCAGTGATGCATCCTGATTTTGGGGGGCTTTAGGGTGCTTTCCTTCCTTCCTTTGAAAGAGAAAGGGGATGACAAAGGTGAATGCGGTGGGTTCTTCCCCTCCCGGCAGCTGCTGCGGAAAATCCCGGGGAGATAAATCGTGGGGATGGGTGAGGGGAGTTTCAGCCCCTTTTTTCCACCAGCCTGCCCAGCTCAGGGGCATCTCCTCCACCCGGATGGGCTTCGCCCCTCGCCCGTTCTCTCCCCCGCAGCCCCCGGGCTCAGGAGGGGAGCGAGGGGAGGGGGAACCGCCAGGGTGTTCGAGGGGATTGTCATGGTTACCTCCCTGACAAAACAAATGGCTCCACTGGGTGATGATGATGGTGATGGTCACCCACACAGCTCCGGACACTTTGAGTCAGCGGTGGGGGGCCAGAGCCCCACCCTGGGGATGCAGAAGCCCCCCATCCCAGGGGAGCCAGACCCCTCCCGGCTGCGGGCAGAGCCTCCCCGCCGGGGCACATGTTGCTGCAGCCCGTTCGGTAAGACCCTTCCTCGCCCCCCCGGGACCCCCGGACTCCCCGGGTTCCCCCAGCCCCGCTGCCCGGTGGGGAGAGTCCGGGGGGTGAAGCCACCGGTTGCTGAGGTGGCTGGTGGTGCAGCGCTCCCCCACCCCAAGCCCCGGCGCTTGCTCCTCTCCCTCTCTCCCTCCCTTTCCCTCTCTTATCTCCCTCTCTCCCTGTCTTCCAGAGACAGCGCTCCGCAGCCGTGCCTGTCGCCTTCGGGATTCCGCCTGCCCCTCCTGCCCTCCCCAGCCCAGCCGCAGAGGGGCTGGAAGAGTGGGTGAAGTTGCTCCAACCCCCCCATCCCTTTCTTCCTTCTCCTCCTCCTCTCTCCCAGGAAAGGTAAGAAAAGCAGTGGCTACTCTCCAGTTGCTCCTGCACCTTTTTAGCTCCGCAGGGGTGGGTGTGAGGGGGGTGTGTGTGTGTCACTTCCCAAGGCTGTGCACGATCCCAGCACAAAGCTGCTCACTGAAGAGATCCCTGTCATAATATTTGTGCAGGCACAAGCCCACACTTTGCAAGCTGCTGCTTCCCAGCCTTGCTTTTTCCCAGCTGGATGGTGAGTCCTGGAGCATCCCATCCCTCCCCAAAAATTGTACAGACTTTAGTAGTGACTGTGTCCATCTCTGTGCAGGCAGAGGACAGGGATAGATGGGGGGATGATGCTGGGGGTGATGGGCTGTTGCTGTCCTGTGCAGCCAAGTGGGATAACCCATCTGTGGACACACTGTTTGGGGAAGGAGGAGTGACCTTGGCAGGGTGAGAGGGGCTGATCCCCCCAGTAAGGGTCAAAACACTGGGACCTGGCTGCAATCCACCACACTGGCTGGGGCAGGGCAGGACAGGGGTGGATGGAGAAGGGCTGTGCTGCTCCTGGGGGCCCTGTGTGTCTCCTTGGATCTGGATGCACCCCAAGCAGGAAGCAGGCTGCCTGGTAGGTTTAGCCTAGCTAAGGGGTGTCTGGGCCAACACCTCCCTCTGGCTCAGCCCAGGGATCTTCCCCCAAGCTGTGGGCCCGGCAAGGTGGGGGTTAACTAAACCCTGTGTCAGAAATATGTGATTAACAGCTCTAGGAAGGGGCTTGGGACAGGAATCCAGGTCTGTGACACCCAGCTCTGGGGCCAGACTGGTGGTCCAAGACACTTGCCAGGGTTATGGCTGACAGTCCCCAAAGTCTGTCTCTGCCAGGGCTGTCAGTCATGGCCCAGCCTGCCACTGTGTCACCTCGGGAAGGGGCACCTGGCTGCTTCCACTGGGTCTTGGCAGGAGAAGTTGCTTCTCAGCCTTTCCCCAGTTTCCATATCTGAGGCCTCAGGGTGGCCTTGGGGCCAGCAATCCTTGTCACTGCTGTGGCAGTGGGGGCCCTTGTTGTCACTGTCTGAGGGTCTGCAGTGGCTGTTTTCCTGGTTTTCCATTAAGTGGGATATTCTGCTTGCAGTTTGAGGCAAGGGGAGGCTGGAGAACAGCTCCTGTAGCTTTCGCTGAGAGCATCTCACAGGTCTGCCACGGTGGCTCCAGGGCTCTTGCAGATAGGACAGTGCTATGGGTGCTCTTCCAAACCCCATTTCCTCCTCTTCCTAGAGATATTTTGGGAGCTAATCCCAGTTTCCTGGCCAGGTTTGACCCTTGTGCTTTGGGGGAAAGCATCTGGAGAACTCCTGCATGTCTTAGTCATGACCTGCAGTGATGTGGATCGGGTAAGTGAAGTCAGGGGGCCCTCAGCAGCTCCCTGAGCCTTGCTGCCCCTGAAAACCAGGGAGAATTCCCAAGGGTGATTCTACTTGAGAGCCCTGACAGTTTGGGAAGTGCAAGGCTTCTCCTGTCTTGGATTTGCAAACAGTGGGGGTGTTTTTTTCCCGGTGGAGATTGTCCAGGAATGCTGATGGGAGGCCGTGGTGCAACAGGCATCCTTGGCCAGCTCTGTCCACCTGTACATCTCCACAGGGCGCTCCGGCTGTCGTCATCCCGGCGAGCCACTGGATGTCAGTGTTGATTGAGACAGACGACGTGGAAGGAATATTTTACCCAGCTGCAGAAAACCAGGCGTCCTCTGAGCAGTGGGGATGTGCCCCGCGTCTAGCTCGGACCTGGAGGCGATATCTCCAAGGGAACGAGCTTGTGGACGGTCAGGGGTTACAGCAGGGCGGGGCAGTGATTCAGCTGCTCAAAAATGCGTTTCATGCAAGGTGTGACACCAGGGCTGGGCTTGACAGGGCAGCCTTCCTGTCCTGGGGGGCAGAAGCAGCCGGGCTGTCACTGATTTCTGCCCTTCAGGCACCAGGGCTGGGTGGAGCTGTGTCGGGTTTTGTCCCAGCTCCTCCTTTGACTCTCCCTATCCAGTTGTCGGCTATGGATGCCACAGATCCTGTGATGTGGTACAGCTGGGACCCCAGCCCACTCCTGGGAGTCGGGTCCTGCCAGAAGCCAGGCTGTGTGCTCACAGTTTTGCTCTGTTTTCCTTTTCAATGCATGCAAATTCACCTCAGGGGAGCATTACTCTGCCCCTGTCTTTACTCCACGAGCTCAGACAGATTTTTTGAGGGCACATCAGTGCTTAGAGACACAGACGGACACCCAGGAAGCTCCAAGCAGTGCTTCAAGCCCCACCCCCGTTTTCCAGGCACATTAACACCTTTTCCCATCCCATAAAATCCAGCCCCAGCCTCTCGGGAGTGCTGGGACAGACGCTGCAGCCCTGTGAGGGGCTGAGCCCTGCTCTGGCTCTCAGCCCTGCGCTCCCTGCGCATCACGGGGACGTCGCAGCAGCATCAGCGCCTTCCCCGTCAGTCGGGCACAGGGCCTGGCCGAGAGTATTGCCTGCAGTGGGATGATCACACTTCCGTGTCTCCCTCCCCTCCGTGGCCAGGAAGAGCAATGGATTGTCATGGAAAGGAAGGGGGAATAAAAAGATCGATCCAGTGGCAGCCTGGTCCAGAATGCAGCTGGCAAAGGGACAATGTCTGTCCCCAGCCCTCAGGTGCTCCCCAGTTGATGGGATTACAGGTGTATTTTGAGGACTGAAGGTATTAACCCTCAGTGGTTTCCCTTTTTCCTGGGATGCCAGATGCAGTGCAAGGTTGGGAGGCACCTGGCCAGGTCTGTGGGATGGCCCTGTGCCTGCTGTGTGTGGGAGGCAGGACACATTTGGTGGCAGTGAGGGGACACACTGAGGACTGGGTGTGTCTAGGGGTACCCTGTGCAGCGTTAAGCTGTTGGTAATTTTTTTGGGATGCAGGGTCCTGCTGTTGGTAGTTTTTTGGGATGCAGGGTCCTGCCAGGTCCCATCCTGAGAGTCCAGGCCCCATGGCCTGAACGGACACTGAGTGCACATCCCAGCGCAGCAAGGGCAGGATGGGGAGCAGGCAAGGGGCCAGTGCTGAGCTCCTGGGTGGCACAGGGGAGAGATTCCAGCCTTCCCACTGCTCTCCCTCACTCTAGCCTTTCTGCTGCTCTTCCTTTCCATGCTGCAGTCACTTGAGGGCGTTGGTGACACAAGCTGTGTGGAGCAGCCCCATGGCTCTGCTGGCAGCGTCCCCTGTCAAAGGGTTTTTGCTGGGAAGAGCCCTCTGAACCCTCCCTGTCCTTGTGGGGCCGATTTTTCGGCTGGCACACCAGCGAGAGCTGGTGCCAGGCTCTGAGCCACCTCGGAGCTGCAGGAGAGGTGCAACTTTCCTGACTGAATTAAACAGGAGATGGCACAGGGCTCTGCATCTCACCAAGGATCCCTAAGTGCTTGTTCTGGCCCAGGTGATGCAGAAATCCCTGCTGGCAAGTGGTTCCCATGGGAGCTATGTCCCCAGTCTTCCATGGGTGCAGGAGATGTGAGGGGCTTGGATCTCACCCATGGCTCTGTACTAAGTCCCCAGTTCCAAGCTGAAGTCACGCTCCTGGAGTCCAAATTCACCCCTCTGGCAGTCCTGTAATGAATTCCTGTTGTGCCAAGCTGTTAGAGAGCTTTTTCCCATTATTATTTCTTCCCTAAGGTAAAATAATTCTCCCTCCTTCCTCACCCACCTGGCATTTAATCACTTCCCCATACCTTGATGGCCTCTGCCACATACTGAAGTGAGGGGACCTTCACTATCTCTCGCTGTGGCAGGTGACCCCTTGCCAGCTCCTGCCTTCCCAGGCCCTGTTGGCAGGGCTTGGAGCATCCTGGTTGGGATGGCCTCCCCTGGCTCAGCTGGGACTCCATCCATCTCCTGATTGTGGGGGCTGCATCCCTATGGATGCATCCCCAACCTCCCTGGGCAGCTCCTGGCATGAGCAGCATTTGTGCTGGAAGGAGGGGTGGATTAAATCGGGAATTTAAGGTTTTTGGCTGGGTTTCAGGGGCGTGCCTTGGGATTACTGCCCTCCATCATCATCTTCTCTGCTGTTTCCTGTGCTCAGTTACCGTGGCTGCTCTCCCCCATCCTGGACAGCCCTTCTTGCTCTCCCTGGCTCTCCCTTTGTCCTTTCTCAGCGCCGTTTTTCTGCCCGAGCACTCATCCAGCTCGTGGCCTTGATGTCTTCTGTGGCATTTGCATATAAAGGTGGGTTTTAATAACGCAGGAATGAGAAACTGATATATTTCAGTGCTGCTGGCTTCTCCTGGGCCTCATAAATCACTGCATAAAGCATTGCAGAGCCAGCCAGGGAGAACTGCTGCCTAGCAACTTCTCCTGGTTCCCTGGGGGAGCAGGATGGGGCCCTAAAATCCACCTGAAAAGTCTCCTTTAAAACCCTGAGGGCTGGGGGAGAAGAGCTGTAATGGAGGAAAACCTGCTTAGGGAACAGAGTTGGAATGTAATTGGCATAAGGAGTCACTTTGCATCTGAATGTGTCGGCTGAGCACAGGGAGGGATGAGTCAGCCTGTGCAGGAAGGATCTGGAGATGCAGGACAGCAGAGCAATGGCACTTCCCTGTAATCAGCAAGGATGAGGATGGGCAAGGGCATGGGAGGGCAGGAGCATGTATGGCTCTGCCTGCCTACTCTTCCTTCCCCAGGAGAAAGGAAAACTGTCATGATCATAGTCTTATCCTGGAGAAAGTTGTTGGTTTGGAGGATAATGAGGAGAAAGAGGGACAGAAAAAGATGTTAACCTGTTCTACTCAGCAGTGTGGGAGGTGGGTACTATGCACATCCAGGGCTGTGTCCCCAGCCAGGGAGGTTTCATCTGAACCTCCTCCCTTGTGCCAGTGGGGATTTGGGGCAAGGGTTTGCCTTGTCTTCCCATCGGGGTCTTGCTTCATCCCCATGACTGCAGTCATCAAACCCAGGTCTCATCCTGTCCCAGGTCACTCAGGGCTTCAGAATGAGGTGACAGAGCCATGCAAGCATTTTGGGCACTCAGGACTCCACAGCCATTCTCACCTTCCTCTCTGCAGCTCCCCACATCAGCCAGAGACCCCCAGGAAGATGCCAGGGCTGATTGACCGGGTGACCCTCTCCCGGCTGCCCCTCATTGCGTCCGAGGTGACATCCTGCGTCAGCGGCTATGCCTTTGGGATGACAGCCCTGCTCACCTACCACAACCCAGACCCCCAGGCTTTGGAAGGCAAGTTTTAAGGAGTGAAGCTTGGAATGGGAACTTTAAAGTCAGGATATGGCAGTGCTGGGTTTCTGTGCATGCCTTCAACCTTTAGATGCTGGTGGGAAGCACAACCAAATATATTGTGTCCAACTCTACAACTTTTAGGTGTGAAAAATCCCACAAGTGGGATTTTTTTCCCACTTGGGAAGTGCCAAGAGGGACCTGGCTGTTGGGTCCAGGGAAGAGATGGGTGTTGCTGACACCCTTCCTGGCTGGCAGGTCTCTTTGTGTACCCCTTGGACGAGGGCACAACTGTCGTGGGCTTCGAGGCAGCCGTGTCCGGCGCACCGTGACAGTGCAGATCAAAGACAAAGCCAAGATGGATGACACCTACTTCAACAGCTGCAGCCTCCCCCCTGGAAGAGCTGGTGATGGAAGTGGTGAGGGGGTTGAGGGTGTTTTAGGGAGAAAAGGAGGGGAAGGGGAGTGGGGAGGTGATGGGGGTGGCTGGCTGGTGTATGCTGCTGCACCAAGGGGGCTCCTTTTGGGAAGCTGAGGGGTTGTGGTGCTCATGCCAAAAGTGTCAGTCTTATCCATCTTGGAAAGCACTGCTGCTTCTGGGCAGCCAAAGGAGTGATGCAGAAGCTGGGGCTCTTTAGAGAAAGCTGGTGTGTGCAGTGGTGGCAGCTTTGGGTGTTTGATCCAGGGCTGGGGGTTGTGGGAGGCCTGGAAAGGAGAATTTTCCATGGTTGCAATACCTGGCATGGTCCAATCTCTGTGCAGGAAGGCTTATGATGGATGAGGACCTGGAGAAGATTGTTTTTGTGGCCAACCTGGGCATGATTCCTCCCCTGGAAAGTGTCTCCATCTTCATCAGCACCTCTTCTGAGCTGCAGACACTGCCCAGCGGGGTGGTGAGGGTCCTTCTGCCAGCTGTGTGTGTCCCCAGGGTCCCCCAGCCCAGCCTGGAGAATGCCAGCAGCTTTTCCAGCCACCAGCTCCAAATGTACGGAAAACCACGGGATGGGCTCTGTCTGGGATTGATCCTGGAGAATGCAGGGCTGAATGAGCAGGAGCTGCAGGTGGCTGGAGAGTGGTGGCAGGCTTTACCTCTGGCAGACCTGCAGTTCCTGGGCCATAGAACATGTTGACAGGGTTTATTTGGATTTATCTCACCATCAGGGACAAGTCCCCCTGCGGACTGGGGAGCCCGGAGCAAGGGAGCAGGTTCTGCCTGACTCAGCTGCTGGACAGTGAGGCCACCAACCCCTTTGAGTATGAATTCAGCTTCCACCTGGAGATCCGGGGGCCGTGTTTGCTGGCAGGTAGGAGCACTGGGGCTGTCCTGCTGCACAAGATTGATTTATCACCTCCCCAAGGCAATGTCCACACTCCCCCTCCTCCTCAATGTAAATCTGTGTTGGCAACTGAACTGTGCTGGGGTGGATTTACCAGTACAGGATTGATGCTAACGTGGGTTCCTGTCCTCTACTGCCTTGTCATCCCTTCTCCCTGGTGTGCCCCACCCTCAATCTCTGCTGGCACCTCGTTTTCCCTGCAGGAGTTGAGAGCCCCACACACGAGATCCGAGCAGACGCCGACCCCTCGGCTCGCTCTGCCAAGAGCATCGTGATCACGCTGGCCAACAAACACACCTTCGACAGACCCGTGGAGATCCTGATCCATCCAAGTGGTAGGTGGGCTCTGCTTCCCCTCTTCTGGTCTTGCCCCTTCCTGGGAGCTTCGTCTGTAGCTCTGGAGACAGCTGGATTAGTGCTGGTTTTGCAAATATTGTCAAGGGTAGGCTTGCCAGGAGGTAATCCTGGCCTCTCTCAGGGTTTTCTGAGCTCTCCAATCTCGCAGGTTTTCCCATCCAAGGGTGCCTGCATCTCTGCCAGACCCAAAGTGTAACCACAGCTGTTCTTCACACAATTCTCTGCATTTACAGAGCCCCACATGCCCCACGTCTTAATGGAAGAGGGTGACATGACCCCTGCAGAGTACGAACGACACCTGAAGGGGAAGAACGATTTCATTAAAGGCACTAAGAAAGACCCCAGTGCCAAGAAAAAGGTGAGAAACACAAGCTGCAGGTGTTAGCTGACGCTTTCCATGGACTGGAGCTGAGCTAGAAGATTATTCCATGTTTCTAGCATCAGATATTACACTGTCCCAATGAGACCTGCAGCGCCCTCCGTCAGAGAGGGGCTTGTGTGGAGGAAGAGGGGGAAATTCAGCAGTGCTGCTGATAAACTGAGAGGGGAAGGAGCTCTGAGATGGTTATTGTGTGTATAATTAGTGCTAGTCTAGCATAGCATAATTAGAGAGGTGCATTGTGATAGCATTAAGGGTATTATAATTATTGCAATGACATAGAATAAAATATTCTTTTAATTGCTCGGTAAATGTTTACTGTTTCTGGGTAGCTGTCAGAGAGAAAGAAGTGATCTTCCTGGGAATAATGAGCTGAACTGAAGACAAGGTAGGAGAGACTTCTCTTTGTTCTGCTGAGCAGCAAAGAGAAAAATATCTGTGCTGGGATTTGTGCCTTGTCTTCCAGCAGTTCTGAAGGAATGAGTGACAGCCCAACTCTTTGGTGTGTCTGGGATCAGCAGAGAGGAGCAGACAGCTCAGAGCCCTCTGGATTTCCAGGGTGGGCGTCTTCTCCTAAGGGACAGGTCGTGCTTGTGTGGCCACAGCTGGGGCTGACAGTGTCAGCTCCTGTTTTACACAGCCAGGGCTCTCCTGTGTGCCCAGGGATGCTCATTTCCCCCTAAACTCCTTCTCCACATTTCTGATCCTGGGTCCCTCTTGGCAGACATCCCTGACCTGCTGCAGGGGTGTCTCCCTGTGCTGCTGAGATTTCTCCTTTCACCAGAGACTTGTCAACCCTCCTCTCCTCCCTTCCCTTTGCCCTCCACTCTCTCTGGCAGGGCTGGGACTCTGCAGGCATCTCCTCTAATTGTGTTCAGCGTGTGGCAGGTGGAACGAGATGAAACTCCCACGCTACGCCTCGGTTGGCTCCCTAATTATTTCTGCACATTTAGCATGTCAAATTATCTAAGGGGGGATCATTCTGGAGACATCTCCCTGCAGGAAAGCCACCTGTGCCCCAGGAGGACTGGGAAACAGCTGCAGGGAGCAGAGAAAATGCCTGGAGTACCTGGGGTAGATGATGGGCTGGAATTGCTGCTGCTCAGAGCAGGACATTGGCCACTTCTTGGCTTAAATTAAATTAGCCCAGAAATTTCAGCAGCAAATGATAAGTAATTCTCCTCCCTCTGTTTGTTATGCAAAAGGCTTGGATGCTGTCAGCTGCAGGTTGGTGGGGATGGATGCACACTGGAATCAACTTTACTCAACAAAATCTGATTAGTTTATTGTAATTGGATAATGGGTGAAGGGGAACAGAAGGGAGGTGAGGAGATGTTTTGTTTTCTGGCTGACCTGTAGCAGCTCCACTGAAGCTGTTTACTGAAGATTTGCCTCTAAAATTCCCTCCAGTCATGAGAAATCCCAAAGTATGGGCTCATCCTGATCACACAGGAAATTTATGTCATGGATACCCAAGAGCTTTCCAAGGAGTTCTGTGAATAGGTCCAGGGCCACGATGCAATATTTGTTCAGAGGCAGCAAGGAACACTCTAGTCTGGAATGTGATAAACTGGAAAAGTTGTGAAAGAAAATAATGTCGTATAGCTGGAGGGAAATGGAAATGGAAAAAGCCATTTTATTTCTCAGCACCTGATTAATTTGTGCCTCATAGCATAGAAGGGAAAGGCAGGAGGATGAGTGGGAGCTTGGCTTATTCCTCTGAGTGGGACCTGTCTTTTCACTGGGTCAGGGAAGCTGCGCTCAGGCAGAGGAGCTGAAAGGAGAACTTGTGTGTGTGTGTTGAGCCAGGGAATTAGTGAGTTTTAGAAAACAAAGGTTGGTCATCAGCTCATAAACTGAGGAATGTGACTCATGGCTGGAGAAAACAAGCCCAGTTATCTGGGGTCTGGTTTACTCCCTGTGAGACCAACGAGAAAAGCAGCCAGAAAGAGGAGAAAAGAGGCAAACAAAGCCCCTGAGGATCGAGCTGCTGTTGAGGAGTTTTTTCCACACTCAAACCCAGGGATGAAAGGCCATGGCTGGGATGATGTGGGGTCCTGGAGCTCCCTCCAAAGCAGCTGAGGCCATGAACCCGTTATTGCTTGATACACATGTAACAGCACATTATAAACCCATCACAAAAGGTTTTCACCAGTTTATTTTATCCCATTTGTAATGAATACTTGAAATAGAAGGAGAGAAAATGCAGAGAGCCATTGGAGCTGTGTGCAGTGCAGAGATCATGCGGGTTCCTATCGAGCCATGGCTGGAGCAAACGGTTCAGCTTTCCAAAGCCTTTCAATCCCTACAAAGAAAAGTGATAAAAGAAATGGGCAGAAAAAGCAGCAAACCAGAGGCAGCAGGAATGAATTGGAGTGCTGAATGCAGCAGATCAAGGGCTGCATCTCACACTTCATTAGTGAGTGACCATGGAGAAACCTCTGGTGTGCCTCGGTGGGATGCTAAGCTGTGCTAATGAACCAGGTTTTCGGGAAGGTTCTGCTGAAATGTTTGGAGAATCAGATTTGCAAGGTGCTGGGTAGGGTGAGGTCTTTTGATTTCTTCTCCAGGCTTTTATCTGAGTGTGCAGTTGCTCCATATAATCCCAGAATGGTTTGGTGGAGAGGACCTTAAAGCTTATCTTGTCCCACCCTTCTCACAGGCAGGGACACCTTTCATTTTTCCAGCTTGCTCCAATCCCTGTCCAGCCTGGCCTTGGACACTTGCAGGGATGGTGAATACTGTGGGTATGGACGGAACAGGACACCTGCATATTGGCCCACCCTGCTGTTGCCACCTCTGAATAAGCAGATTCTGGCCCACAAAAGGCCATGCACTTGCATTTTGAGCCCTGCTCTGACTCCCCTCGAATTGAAATGGGGTGGAGAAATCAACCTCTCAAAATCAACCTCTCAAAATCAACCTCTGGAGCTGTCTCCTGCTTTCTTTCAGACGGAAATCATCAGGAAGAGGCTGAACAAGGACATCCCCCACCACCCTGTCATCATGCTCAACTTCTGCCCTGACTTGAGGACTGTGCAGCCAGGCCTCCGGAAAGCCCAGGGCGAGTTCATCTTCCTGGTAGATCGCAGTAGGAGCATGAGTGGTGTGAGCATCAGCCGTGCCAAGGTACCTGCAGGAGGGGAAGCACCTGCCTGTCAACAGGGATGAATGAGAGAGAGCAGTGGGGATGCTGAGAGCATAACTGTTCATTATCAGGGCATGGGGGGTAATTATAGGCTGTATTTTAGTCATCTCAACCATGGCGCTCCTCTGGTACCTGCAACAAAGGTGATTCTCCCCTGTTCTCTTCTGCTTTTTCCTATCAGCACATAAAATGCAAAATTATTTTTTTCCCTCTCTTGCTGGCATGTTTTGTGCATCCTTTTTCCAGTTCTCCGTGTCTCCAGGAGGGCTTTGGGTGATGGCTGCCTAGGAGGGAACCTCCAGGGAGCTCCAAGGGGAGCAAGGTGCTGACCATGCATTAGGAGAGGTTTTGCTGATGGGCATCTCTGTGAACCTACAGAAATGATTTAAATATGAGACATCCCTTTTTCAAACACAAATGGCCACCAGCAGCCTGGTGGATAGTTATGGGAATTGTGTCAAGAGCTCTGAATAAAAAACAGCATTGTCAGGATATTTTGTGGGTCTGAGGTTCCCCTGTCAGATGTGGCTCTTACCCAGAGCCAGCCCTGGTGCAGGACCCTGCACTTGGTCTGTTGGACCTCATGAGGTTCCCACAGACCCACTCCTGAACTTGTCCATCTTCTAGCTCATCTCTTTTCCCATCTGTCTCCAGTTTCCATGGGAACTGCTGAAGGACAGACACCTTCAGCAACAAAGATTGGGATGCAGAGGAGCCTGCAGATGGCTGCAGCACATCCCCTGGGATAGGGAGGCTGTTCCCAAGGGGAACAGGATATCTCTGGGCTTGTAACCCCTTCCCCCAGCATCTTTAGGAGTCTGACAATCTTTTCCCAGCGTGGATTTTTGCATTCCAACTCCCAGCATGGCTGGGTTTGGGCACCACAGTCTCTGCAGCCTCTGTGGAGGCTGGATTGTCCTCTGGGGATGGGGACCTGCAGGATCAGAGCCCTTCTCTGATTGGTCCTGAAATGGAAACCCCATCTCAGGAGGGCTGTAGAAACAGGAAAAAGACTGTTCCCCTTCAGGAAACAATATTTTGAGGGAGATTTTGGAGGAGATACCTCAAGGGAGAAACCCACTATCCCTCTTTTGAATGTCCCATCCTTGTTTGTCACTCGCAGACACCAGGGACCTCACAGCAGGAGCTTCTTCTGAGAGCATTTGGGTGGGTTTTGGTTGGTGGAACCTTCTGCATCATCCTCAGCTGGCTGGATGCATGGCATGACAGGTCTTAGAGCTGTGCAGCCTCAGGATGCACTCAGAGATGGGGTGGAAGGGCCCGTGCAGAGCAGGAGGGCACCAGTCCAAAGCAGCTGGAGTGGAAAATTCAGGGATTTAAATTTCCTGCAGCCAATTCCTTTCCCACCCTGATGCAGCCAGGGAGAAGAGCCAGGCTGTGATGGTGCTCACTGGCAAAACTGCACTAATAACTGGGAATTGACTTTTCTAGAAGCAAACATCCCTCCTTATTGAGTTGCCATAAAGCTATGGAGTGCAACAGGATCAAGATCAATATTTACCATAAGAAGCAATAAATCTTTCTGCTTGCTGAAATAGCAAGCAGGCATCAGTTGCCCATTTTGGGAAGTGCTTTAAGAGAAATATTTGGAAATTTATATTTTTTCCCTTGTAATGAGTTCCAAGATGGGATGTCAGCACTGAGATCTGGAAGAGCCAGCATCCCGGGAGCCATCTGGGAGCAGTGGTATAAATATATCCTCGTAGGTTTGAGATAACAGCTTGGATTCAAGTACTCCAGAGCCTGTTAAAGGGCAGCCCTGCTCTTGTGCATTATTCCACTGATTTTCAGTGCTCCAGCTCTGAGTTTTTGCTGAGTCTTACAGGCTTTGGGAGCCTGTAAGGAGGAGCTTTTGGGATCCCTGCTGGACCCAGGCAGGGAGTTCGCTGTGTCCCTCTGTGGTCACTTGGTCTTTGCCACTGGTAGGACAACTCAAGGAGGCTATTCTTGCTCCTTTGACCTTGGCAGCTCCTCCAGGGGCTGGCTAGAGGGTTTCTGCTGCCCTCGGCAGACTGGCAGGAGTCTGCCTTGATCAGCATTTAAATAGAACTGAGCTGCTCCTGAACACTTTGCTTTACATTTTGCTTTAAATAAACACTTTGCTTTAAATGGGTCTCCTCTCCTGCCACATAATTGCTCCTACAAGTTCAAGAGCTCCTTAAGCAGCTCTTGCCCAGTTCCTGTGATCACAAGCTCTGTCCTGGACTTGTCCACAATACCACTGTGACAATTCAAGTTGCTCTTGCCTTATGTAAAGCCCAGGAATAGGCACATTAGATAACCACCTCTGGTAAAGAAAATAGCTTAAATCTGTTGTCTCCCAGTTATTTTAATTGAAGCCAGCTATGAATACAAGAGAATTGGGGATGGGGGAGGCTTTTCCTTTTGTGTAACTTTAAGCTGTTTGTTTATTTTCTGCAAGTTTAGGCATTGAGATGCATTGCGTGTCGCACTTCTCAATTTCACACTCTGCTTCTCACCCACCAGCTCTGTGCTGCAGCACTGTGTTGCCAGCACAAATTGAATCCCTTAAAAACAAACAGAAAAAATTGTTCAGTTCTTTGTTGTCTTTTTTTTCCAAAGACTCCCCATTTTCCTCACTGCTTCATGTCCCAAGTATCATCAAGGGATTTTGAAAAGAGCTGGGTCATATGGAGGCATGGGAAAGAAGCAGTTGGTTTGTTGTCAGGTGAAAGTGGGAATAAGATGAGATGGCTCTGGCAGAGCTTTTACTGGTGAAGTTGGGGCAGCCAGGGAAGATCTAAGTGTCCTCATGTCTGTTTGCTTTTTACCCTTCAGGATGCCCTGTTGGTCATTCTCAAGAGCCTGATGCCGGCGTGTCTCTTCAATATAATTGGGTTTGGATCCACCTTCAAGACCCTCTTTCCTGTCAGCCAGGCCTATTGTGAGGTGGGTGACCCCACAGTTCACAGAATCACAGACTGGTTTGTGTGGGGAGGGATCTTATATACCATGGGCAGGGACACCTTCCACTATACCTGTGTGCTCCCAGCCCCATCCAACCTGGCCTTGGACACTTCCAGGGATCCAGGGGCAGCCACAGCTTCTCCGGGCAGCCTGGGCCAGGGCCTCACCACCCTTATAGTAAATAATTTCCTTATACCACCAAATCTAACCCTGCCCTTCTTCAGGTTAAAGCTATTCCCCCTTGTCCTGTCACTCCAGGCCCTTGTCCAAAGTCCTCCAGCTCTCTTGGAGCCCCTTTATGCACTGGAAGGGGCTTTAAGGTCTCTCCAAAACCTTCCCTTCACAAAGATGAGCATCCTCAACTCCCTCAGCCTCTCCCATGGCTCTCCTTGGTGCTCAGAGGGTGCTGGTGCTGACAATTCCCCTGTTCCTTTGGGCAGGAGAGCCTGCTCATCGCCTGCCAGAGCATCAGGAGGATCCGGGCTGATATGGGCAGCATCAACCTCCTGTCCCCCCTGAAGTGGCTCCTCCGCCAGCCCATCCACAGGGGCCACCCCCGGCTGCTCTTTGTGCTGACAGCCGGGGCCATCAGCAACACGGGGAAGGTTCTGGAGCTGCTGCGGGACCACTCCTGCTCCACCAGGTACAGACTCAGCCCTGCAGGGCCAGAAACCTGGCACAGGCTGGCATGTGCCTCCCCTTGAGCACAGCTCCATCTCACAGACGTCCCCTCTTCAGAGACAGAGGCAGGACGGATTGCTGCTATGAGCCATGGGAGAACCTCAAAGGGTTTGGAACGAATCCCAGAAGTTCAGATGCTTTTTAAACAATCAAAAGCAGGATAATTGAGCTGACAACTTCACAGCTCTCGGCTGATGCTTCCTGCTCGGAGAGATTGACACGCCAACAATCTTCCTCGCTTTTTTTTAATATTTTTTTTTAAAGCACATCTGGGGCTGGCCCCAGCTGCTTCCAGGATGGGGCTGTGCAGAATTGAATATGCTGAAAGGCAGCTATGTAAAAAGCAGCTAATTGTGCACAAGCTCCCAGCCTGGCTCCCCAGCCCTGATCACAGCCTGTTCTGGTTTCTCCTCTGCCTCTTTAAGGAGCACAAAACATGAGAAAAATGTGAGAAATCCTGATTCCTCTTCCATCTCTCAGACTTTGGAGTTATCAGGGAAGCTGCTCTGTGGGTAACTGCACAGAGGTCTGATTGTTTCCCAGGGCATCCCACCCTCCCACCCTGGCTCTTGCAGGGCTGGAAGGGAGGGTTACATGCAATCAGAGCTGGAGCGTGGTCTTGGGTGACCCTGGAAGGGAGAGTGCTGGGCATGCCCCTTCTTAAAAGAAGATCAGAGCCTTATTTAGGAGGGGTGTGAGGCTGGCCTAGGATTTGCAGGCAGCTGAGGATTAAAACCCTCCAAGAGAAAAGCCCCTTGTGCAGATGCAGTTTGCTGCTGAGGGTGCTTTCTTTCTGAGCAATCCCCTGCCCTGCCCAAATGCCATATCCCACCCATTCCCATCCTCCTGGCTTCCTGGCACATCCATCCCCACCTAGCACTGCCCTCCATGCCTTGCCTCCAGCTCAACTTCCAGCCTTCAGCCCAAACCAAATCCTGATTCACAGACCTGGCAGTGGGAGGGAGCAGCCTCACCTGGCTGGATCATCCTTCCTTGAGAAAATGTTTATTTTCATTGCAAGCAGAGATAATTACTGGATCTTTAGTGCTATTGACCACAGCCAGCAGGGAAAAGAGCTGAACTGAGAGCAAAGCAGCTTGTTTGTGTTTGCAGAGGAGGGGAAGGCTCGAGGTCCTGCTGGGAACCCCTGAGTGTCACTGCTGAAGGCTGCTCTTTGGGGAAGGGATTTGGGGTCTGCTGAGAGGAGGGGGCTGGTGGTTCATAGAACCCCAGAATGGTTTTCTTTGGAAGTGACCTTAAAGCCCATCTCATTCTGCCCCCTGCCATGGGCAGGGACCCCTTCCATAGCCCAGAGTGCTCCAAACCCCCTCCAGCCTGGCCTTGGACACTTCCAGGGATCCAGGGGCAGCCACAGCGGCTCTGGGCACCCTGTGCCAGGGCCACCCTCACAGGGAAGAATTTCTTCCCAATATCCAGTCTAACCCTGCCCTTCTTCAGTTTAAAGCTATTCCCCCTTGTCCTGTCACTCCATGACCATGTCCAAAGTGCTTCTCCAGCTCTCTTGGAGACCCTTTACGCACTGGGGGATTCTCAACCTTCCTGCCACATACCTAAAAGAGGGGCTGGTTTATTCTGCTGGACACAGAAGTGGCAAAAAGCCAGAGGGAGTTTCTGCCTGAGGGAGTGTGTGAGCTACATGGGGCTGGTGGGTGGCTTTTGCTTTGGATCCTGATTCTCCGTGTCCCTTTGCAGGTGCTACAGCTTCGGCCTCGGGCCAAACGCCTGCAGGAGGCTGGTGCGGGGTCTGGCTGCTGTATCCAGGGGCGTCTCCGAGTTCCTGGAGGAGGGCGAGAGGCTGCAGCCCAAGGTACAGCCCCCACTACCCGGGGCTGTGAGGATGCTCTGCTTCAGCGAGGGGGAGGCCACGGCTCCCGGGGGGCTCATTCCCCATCCTGGCCCTGCCTTCCCAATCCCCCCGCAGCAGGTGGGCGAGCGGGAGGGGATGAAAGAGCATCTCGGTGTCCGGCGGCCGTCGGAGGGAGCGGAGGGTGCGTTTGCCTCCGCCTGGGGCTGGGGACCGCGGTGGCGGCGGTGCTGCAGCTCTGCCTTCAAAGGCAGCTCTGCCTCAGATACGGCGAGGGCAGTGGGACTGGCATCAAAGCAGCCAATTAGTTCTGAAGTCGGGCTCAGCCCTGGCGTTGCTCAGGCGAGAAGGACTCGGGGTTGGAGCGAGAGGAATGTGCTGTGATGGCTTTGCTTATTAAGCTGACTTTAAAGCCTCTCCATTCCCTCTCTCCCCATGGAGAGTAAAACCGTGTGCTTGAAATCTGGCATAGGGATGGCTCTGTCCCCTGGTGAATGCAGAGCCCAGCCTGTCACCTGCTGCTTGACTAAACCCAGAGAGAATTGGGTCTTTAGCTCCTAAATATCTGCAAAAAGCCAGCTTCTACCTTCTTGATCTCTCAAGGAGGAGTTCGGCAACTCCACCCTCTGCAGGAGCCTGGAGCACACAAAAACCTCTCTAAGACAGAATGGCATCAACATTTCTGATGTAAATTAAAAGCAGAGACAGTGAAGAGAGAGGTGTTTAATAAGAGCTATTAATAAGAGCTTTGCAGGCTGTGCAGCTCGGTGCCTTCGGCAGTCTGAGGCGTCAATTAACGGCTTTATAAAACACAGCCTGGTGTGTCTTCCCAAGCCTGTGAAAAAGCAGGGAACAATGGGGAATATTTGAGCTATTCTGTCTCTAAATCTGGTGTTCAGTTCCCTTGGCATGCAGGGAAGCTCATGTAGATGGCTCCATGGGAGATTTGCCCATGAGGTATTCACGAATATTGGTCTTCACCACATGTGTAACAGGCAGAGCATTGCTGATCTCTGGCAGTGGCTTGTGCCAGCAATGAGCTGTCCCAAAATTATCAGTGTGTGAGTGCTGGGCTTGGGACAAGGGCTGGGGCTGGGGCTCAGGCCAGTGAAGGCTGACAGCATATCCTGGGTGCTAGAGGGGAGCAAGGGATGCTGCCTCACATCAGAGAAAGATCCCTCAGGCCAATAGCTCCCACCTTGCTCTGGGCTGGCAGTGTGTGTGAGATCAGCCCTGTGCTCCATCACTATCTGCTCATGGTAAAAATCGGGGAATCATTGAGTCATTTAGGTTGGAAAAGACCAACCATTAACCCAGCTCTGTCAAGTATAACTGTGCCAAGGAGATGGGGGTGCTGGGATGCACGTCAGACTAAGAGGAAGCAGACTGTCAGGAGAGGGTAGGAATCAGCTGATGGGATTGTTTGAGGGAATGTTCCCTTTCCCTGTGGCACATGGCACGTGCACCATGGCTCACACCGTGTCCAGCTGGTGTTGAACCTCTCCCCCTGCCCTTTGCAGATGATCAGGTCACTGAAGAAGGCGATGGCTCCGGTCCTGAGCGATGTGTCTGTGGAGTGGGTCTTTCCTGAGAGCACTGAGGTCTTGGTGTCCCCTGTCAGCAGCAGCTGCCTGTTCCCTGGTGATCACCTGGTCAGCTACAGTGTCATCTGTGACACCTCCCCGTACCTGTCCAACCCCAGAGCTGTGAGTCTGTCCCAGGAGCAGGGGGTGTTGGGGTGTACGCAAGAGTCTTGGGTCTCTGCATGGTCAGGGGGTGTCTCCCTTAAGGGAGGTGATGGGTGGGGCTTTGGGGGGCAGTAGTGGCTAAGGAGGCTGGTGCAGCCTGTCTCAGCTGAGAGCTGATGGACAGAGACTGTGGTGGGACCTGTTCCCTCTCTGTGCTTCCCCCCAGGACAAGAGGCGGCAGTACAGCACGATGCATTCCCAGGAGTCGGGCAGCTCTGTTTTCTTTCACTCCCAGGAGGAGGGAGCAGGCTTGGAGAGCTGGAACCACTCCAGAGACTCAGAGGGGTCCTGCCCTGCCGAGCGCTCCCCCGACCACCTGGGCGTGGGCAGAGACCCTGGGGGAGAGTCGGACACGGACACGGGTCAGATTTTCCTCTGTACATGCGGGGGGGTGATGCCCTGTCTCTCTGATCAAGCTCCTGTCACTGCTCCCCCAAGTTTTTTGCCTGATTTATACATGTCTTCAGCTGCAAAGAGCTGGAGGAGTTTGCAGGAGAGATGACAGATCTCCTGAGGCTTGAGCAAGTCTGTTTGGTTTGGATGTTTTATCCAAACCTGTCAGGAAATCAAGGGAAGCCTTGGTGAGCTGGGTTCCCTGGAGATTTTCAAAGCAGCTTTAGCTTTGGCCACATAATTATTTACAAGCTTCCCAAGCAGTGTGAGGAGGAGTGGAGTGAGCAAATGGGTAGCTCTGCTAGACCATCCCTGTACCTGCAAAGCAACTTCCCAGTCAGGAGGGGGGAGGATGGATCCAAAGCCCTCTCCCCAGGGTGTCACTCCTCCCCACCACGGCCTGGCTGGGTGTTTGTTTCAGCAGCATGTGGCATAAAGCAGCTGGTTGCACCCTGGAGCTGGGGAAACCTCTGTTACTCATGGGATGTTCTTCCCTTTTATTCCAAGAGGATCTGTACTGTGCATCCCCTCAAACTTGTCAAAAGCAATGAGAAATCGTGTCTTTCCAAGGCAGATTTTAGTCTTGCTCTGACAGGAGCGTGTCTGCACTAATTAAATTTCATTAGTAAACCCTTTGTCTTCTCCAGGGAGGTTTGGGGAAATGCAGTCAGGCTTTTTTTGGCTGAAAACTCCTCAGACAAAACCTTCCCAACCTGCTCTCTTGACATCTCCAGGAATTTTGTGTTTCTATTTCCTTCTGTGCTTTCGTTGCTTTCCTTAAAACTTTGCAGGGCTGAGTGTGGCCCCCTGAGCTTTGGCAGGACCTTGGCGAGGGCTCCCTGCCTCCCACTGTGAGCCAGGGAGTGGTGCTGGCTGCTCCCAGTGTGGAGTGGAGCTGATCCTCTCTCCCCCCGTTCAGGAATGGATGTGAAGGCTCTGTCCAGGAGACGGGCATACAGCACCACCCACATCTCCGAGCATGAGCCCCGCAGGAAGGTGCCCACAGCCAGCGACCCTGGCACTGCCCTGGTGAGAAACCCGCTGAGGAAAACCCACCTGCAGGACCTGCAGCAGCTCAGCCCCGAGCCCTGGCAGGTGGATTTGCAGGTAGGTGATCCCCCGAGAGGCTTTGCCTGCAGGTGGAAGCCAGCAAGGAGGAGGGAGAAAATATCCGGTGGATAAGAGCCTGAAGGAAAGGGCCTGACTCACACTAGCCCTAAAATATTGATATAGGTATAGATAATAGATACAGCTCTGCAGCACATCCCAAACACTGGGGAAACGAGCCTAGCAGGGAGCAGAGTGCCATCCTGATATCCCATAGCAGTCCCTCCCCATGGGAGCCTGCTTCTCCCTGCTCCTCTTCCCCTTAGCAGCCTGTGCTTCACCTTGCTGCTCCTCTGGTCCTTCTTACCTCCCTACAATTTAGGATTCAAACCTGCCCATGGCTGTGGCACTTCTGTGCCTGGCAGGGAAAAGGAATTCAGTGCCAAAGCAGGTTCCCAGCTGGATGCATTGCCTTACATAGCACTGGGATGAGATGTGAACCTGTGTGATGATACATCTGCTGAACAGGGTTTTGTCCCCTACCTGCAGCAGGTGGAATTTGGGCAGATTTTTCAGCTGATCTTTGAGAAGGGTAGGGATAGTTTTCTCTCATCCTTGGCATTGCTGGGATGCTCTGCTCTGCAATCAGCATCTGCAGGGCTGGGAGGACCAGCAGCACTTGTGTTCCCATGGAAACTCAGAGCAGGGACTTTCATTTCCCCTCTTCTCTGGGTTAGAGATCACTGGGTGAGGGCTGGGAGGGGAGATGAGGGGGCAAAGGGGAAAGCAGGGCCAGGGCTCCAGAGGGAGGGATGAGACCTCTGCCCTCAGCCTACAGCAGTGAGGATGGTGAACAGCATCAGTGACCAAGAAGAAGCAGGTTTTAGGGGTACTGGCACCATTCCCTGTATTGGGAAGGTCCCCAGAGCATCCTCCTGCCCTTGGTGTGCAGGCAGGAGTGGAACTGACTCCCTTCTGGGGGGCAGTAAATGGTTAACAGCATGCAGCCTGCTCTTAATTAAATGCAGCCTGGTTTTGCTATCCCTCCTGCTGCCAGGGCTCCCAGCAGCTCTCCCAGCTCCCAGTCCTGCTGCCAGGGCTTGACATTTTCAGGGGTGTGAAGCCGAGCCCTCAGCTCATCTCCACGCTTGCCATGCTGGGAAGGAAAGGTCAGCACCAGCCACAGGCAGCTTAAACCCCCAGCTCCATTCCCAGCTGACTTCCCCTGGCTGGGAGGAGAGCTCAGGCAGGAGAAGGAGCAGGTTTGGAACAGAAAGGGTCTGGCAGGATGTGTCAATATTAGCTTGGTAAATCGTGCCTAGGGCCACCTGGCTCCCAGTTTTGCTGGTGGTGTCATAGAACAACAAAATTTAGGTGGTGGTAGGAGGTCATATATGTCTGTCACTCAGAGAAAGTATCCTTCCATCCACCACTTTCTACCACCTCTGTTCTTTGCTGGTGATGTCCTAGGAATATAGAGTCTGTCTGTTTAGATGGATCTTCCCACAGCCCTGGGGACAGGGATGAAACCCAGACCTTGCACAGGGGAGCATCTCTGTGGAATGTGGTGCCAGAGGTGCTGGAGTGGGGGATTCATGTCTCCTGAAAGTGGAGAAACACTCTCATAAAAAAAAATTAAAAAAAGATAAAAAGATAAAAATTCCTTTCTCCCATCCCCTGCACCTCTCCTTTCGTTACTAAGCAACTGGTCCTTGATCTTTCTGTCTCTCTTCTTTTCTTTGGTTCCCAAGTGAAGTCATTAAAATGTCTGGAGGGATGAAACTCATATTTCACCTTCTGTATGTCTGGGGAAGGAGCCCCGGGGGCCAGGGTCCCTTGGGGACACCCCAAGGTCTGGTGGAGAGCTTTGTCTGGGCACAGATCCCAGCCGGGGTGGGCAGAGGGAAGGACCTGGGTGATTGCATCGCTCACAGGGGTTGGGTGGGGACCAGATGGGATCAGAGCAGACAGAGCAGGTCCATGCATGGAGCAGATGGGATCAGAGGGGACAGAGCAGGTCCATGCATGGAGCAGACAGGATCAGAGGGCACAGAGCAGGTCCATGCATGGAGCAGATGGGATCAGAGGGGACAGAGCAGGTCCATGCATGGAGCAGACGGGATCAGAGGGCACAGAGCAGCTCTGTGCCATTGGCTGCAGCCAGGTCCAGCCCTAACACCTGCTCTGCTCTCAGCCCCTCCCGGCCATCCCGCGCGGCTCTGCCAGCAGGATCCGCGGCACAGGCGCCCGGCGCCCCGCCCTGCTCCAGCACAGCTGCGTGTCCTTCTGCCACGACGCCACCGCCCCGGACGGGCTGCAGGAAGCCCCGGCGAGGGGCTTGGAAGCACTCGGTGCCATCAGGAGCCTGCACTCCTCCTCGGACAGCCGGAGCCCCGGGGATCTGGGTGAGTGGGAGAGGGGGGCATGGCCAGCCTCACCTCACCCTGTCCGTGCCCGGGTCTGGTGCCATTGCATCGCACCCCGTGCCACCGTGTGACAATTGGGAAGGATTAATGACGGTTTTGTGGTGCCAGTGGGGAATTCAGCTCCCAGGGAGGTGATTAATGATCTGCCTCTCCCCTCTCTGCAGAGTCTGCCCAGCATCCATCCCTCACCTTTGAGACAGAGACCTCTTCCGACTGGGAGCCCCAGGACCTGGATATCGGCGCTGCCTGCGGCTCCCCGCGCTCCCCCAGGGCCCTCTGCAGGGCAGTGGTGAAGGGGCTGAGGAACAACGAGCCTGTGCAGTGGGAAGTCACGTTTGATGTCCACCCTCTGTTCCGGGAGCGGGAGAGCCAGGAGGATGGTGACACAGACCTGTGGAGTGAGACCTTCCACCACCTGGCAGCCAAGTCACTCATCCAGGACTTGGAGCAGCTCGCTGAGAGGGAGTGTGAAATCGAGCATGGTAATGCACAGCTGGCTGCAGGCAGACCCTGCCTGGCCTCGGGAGGGCTTTCCAGCAGTCTCAGCAGCCTCTGGAGTGAAAACAAAAGCTGCTGGTGGTAAAATATTAGGGAATGTCTCACACAACTCCCAAATAACATCTCCCTTCAGCTGCCTTGTGCTCTTCTGCTTCTGGACCCTTGCTGCACATGATCATTCCTGAACTCATGTTCCTTCCCACTCCTCAGAAGCAGGGGTTGGAATTGAAGGTCCTTGAGAGTCCCTTCTGACTCAGTATGTTCTGTGATTCTGTGATCCCTCTGCTTCATGCATGAGGTAACATGGTTATTTTTAAGGAGTTGGTCACTTGGAGCTGGGAAGTGGCATCCAACTCCAGCAGCAGCCCCCAATCACTGCTGTGGGCCACACATGTCCCTGGGCTGTGTCAACCCTGTCCTCCATGAGGTGCATCTGGGCTTGTAAAATGACAGCAGGAGCAGCAGTGGGCAGAGTTTAGAGAGATAAAGGGATACAGCCCCTGCTGGGCATGGATCCCCAGGCATGGGGGTGGGTGTGGGAGCTGGGTGTGAGGGGTGGGGGAGCCCCTGGGGCCCGTGGACTCTGACCCTGCTGTGCCTCCTGTGGCAGGGTCTGGGCGGCGGTTCCAGCTCAGCGCTGTCCACACCAGCAAGGCCTGCAACATCATCAGCAAGTACACAGCCTTTGTGCCTGTGGATCTGAGCACCAGCTCCTACCTGCCCACCCTGGTCCAGTACACCCACACAGGTAACATGGAGCTGCCACAGGGGTGGAACCTTGTCCTGGCAGGGAAGGTGTCACTGGGAAACTTCTCTCAGGGCAAACCCTGTGAAGCTGCAGTACAATTTGGCACCAGATCCATACCCAAGGCCGTGGTCAAGATCTTGGTGGCACCAACCTCTTCCCCTGGCCAGAGAAAGGGTCTCCTCTGAGGTCTGGGTACCCAGGGATGACCAGAGAATCACATAATGTTTTGGGTTGGAAGAGACCTTAAAGTTCATCCTATTCTACCCCCTGTCACCGTCTCCACTACCCCAGGCTGCTCCAAGCTCTGTCCATCCTCGCCTTGGACACTTCCTTGGAGGGAGCAGCCACAGCTTCTCTGGGCAACCTGTGCCAGGGCCTCACCACCCTCATATCAAAGAATTTCTTTCCAATAGCCCATCTAAGCCTACTCTCCCAGTCTGAAGCCATTCCTTGTCCTGTCACTCCAGTTCCTGACCAAGCTCATTCTGTGGTTCCATTGCCATCATGCATGTGCCAGTCTCTCTCTAACACTGGCTCTTCTCTCATGCCAAGGGGCAACATCCAAGCAAGGCAACCAGAGGAAACAGAAGAGTTCAGGAAACAGAAGGCATCGTGGCTGTTCCCCTGGACGTCCTCAGTCAGCATGTGGCCAGAATGGAGACTATGGATTGAACAGCATAAGTAAGATTGCCTGGGGTTTTATCTCCTTCCGTTAGAGATCTCAGTTGTAGCAGGCCATGGGCTTGGTAGGGCCCTGTGGAGAGCAGAGGCCTAAAGACAGGAAATGCCAAGTCATGGCAAGCCCCTCTCTTCTGCCTTTTGGACCTCAGCTTATCTCTCTGTAACCCCATAGGTCACTTTCCCTTAACCCCTGCTATTGGACAATTCTGGATACCCCTATACCCTTTATAATGGGCTGGTTTAGCCCATTCTGGTTAGAAGAGCCGTCTCTGGAACCCTTCACAGACCCCCAGTAAAGACATTGCTGTGGAACTCCAGAGCTGCCTTCTCTCTCTGTCTGTCGGCCGGGCCCAGCAGTGCCTTAGCAAGCAAAAGAGCTGAACTCAAAAGAGCTGATAATCACTAAAGAGCTGATATCTCTTATGCTTGCTAAAGGTAGCCAGTGCCTGAGAGCTGCTTGGGTTTCAGGCAGTCTGTCCCCGTAAGAGGACTGAGCTATCCAGCCCGTGCAGCCTGCTCGGGGGCAAACCTGCTCTCAGCAGGAGGCTGGGACACTCAGTGGTTTGGGACACCTTCTCTGGTCTTTTTAAATCCTGCCTTGGTGCTCACCAGACGTGTCAGGCTGGGGCTCATCTCCTTGAAGGGCAAGGAAGCTTCGATTTGCCCCCCAGCCCTGACATGGCAGGGGTGCTGCTGACAGCGCTCGGGAGTTAATTGGCAGCCGAAGTGTGGGTAACACGAAGGATGAAACGAGTGTAATTAGAGGCAGGGGGGATGTGAGACACTCACTTGTCACCAAATCCTCCACTAATGAAGACGAGTTGGATCGGACCTTGTCTGGCACTGTCAGAGCTGGAGCTGAATTACCAGAGCCCCAAAGAGGCTCATTAACCCCATCATGCCATGGGAGGGAAGGTGCTGGCTTTGGCTGGGTGCTGTTGCTGATGTGGTTCCTCAATTGCAGATGCTGAGGAGAGGAGCCCCTCACCCTCCAGCACCCCGTCCTTGTCTGCCTGGGAGCGCTGCCGTGGCCCTGAAGGTAGGGAAAGAGCTGCTGGCACTTGGTGCAGCTCCATCGAGTCCGTGGTTTGGGCTTCTGCTGAGTTTTGGGGAATTTTATAAAAATTTATGACCTAAAACTAAGCTTGTGAGCACAGGGCCGGACTCATTCTGAGGTGAAAAGGATGGAACTTGATGCGGTTTTTGGTATAAATCTCCCCCAGGTTCATTTTTAAGAGGTATAGGAATGTTTATTATCCGTATAGGAAAAATGAGGCAAGGGGAGAGGAGGAGTTTTGCCAAAGATTCAGCAGCCAAACAAGCCAGGACCTTGACTCTGCTCCCTTTTGCTCCCCTGTAGCACCTTGTAACCCCAGCACTGTTTCTCCCCAGGGCCTCTCCACAGCCTGTCTGCTTCCTCTGCACAAGCCCAAAAATCCATTGAGAGGCTCTTTGCTGCCAGGTATGATCCAGCTCGACCTTCCTCTGAGCCCAGCAGGTGCCTTTCACCTGTGTGGGTCTGATGTGAACACAAGCCAGGGGGAGAGGAGGGACCCCCAAGAACAGCAGCTGGAGCTGGGGCTGAGCATGGTGCCGGTGTCTGGGGAGCAGGGATGGTTTGGAGGGGAGGGTGGGTGTCAGGATGAGCACAGAGGTCACAGACACCTTTTCATCCTTTCACAGGCTGACCCTCAATAAAACCATGCTGCTGGTTCGAGCTGCCAAAGGCTTCATGAGTAAACCTCCAAGCAGAGGGAGCAAAGCCAGCTCTGAGGGTGACAGTGAGAGCATGGACTACCTTCCTCTGGTGAGCAGCTCCTCCCTGGGTCTTGTTGGGGTTGTGTGGTCACTGCAGGGGAGCAGAGGAGGATCCCCCAAATCTTCCTCCTGCTGCCTCTGACAGCCACGTCCAGTGACCTGCTCAGAGATGGAGAGCTGTTTCACCCATACATGCCTTTTTCCTGAGCTACCCACAAGTGGTTGGTGCCAGAGCTTCCCTTTGTGCCCACCATCCCTTGCAGGTGTCCCTGCAGCTGGCCTGTGGTGCCTTCCTTCTGAATTCAGCCTTCTGCGACGCCGTCAACATCCCCATGGAGAAGCTGAAGTGGACATCACCCTTCGCCTGCCACCGCCTGTCCCTCAGCCCCTCCGGCTCCTACAGCAGCAAGAGGAGCAGCTCCTCCTCGGAGCACAAACCCCTGAACTGCCCCCAGCAGCTGCTGGTCCCCAGCGGGCAGGGGAAGGGCCCCACCACTGCAGACCTGGCAGGGAGAGCAGTGCTGGGGAACACGGGCCGCCCTCGGCACCTGTCGGGCAGCGCGGCCGAGAGCATCTCCAGAGCCCTGAGAGCCGAGCAGGAGCAGGAGCTGCGCCTCCCGGCCATCACCATCCGCAGCTTCTCCTCCCCCGCCGGCAGCGGCCGCGGCTGGGACACCGGGGGTGGCTCCGAGCTCCAGGCTGTGCTCTCAGACGTGGAGCTGCAGCAGCAGACAGAGCCCGAGGGGATGCTGTGGGCCACGGCTGTGGCCCTGGCCTGGCTGGAGCACAGCTCAGCTTCCTACTTCATCGAGTGGGAGCTGGTGGCTGCCAAAGCCAGCCTGTGGCTGAGCGGGCAGGACTTCCCGGAGGGATCCAGCCTGGCCACGGTGAAAGCTGCAGCCCAGCAGCTCTTTGTGCTGCTCCGTCACTGGGATGAGAACCTGGAGTTCAACCTGCTGTGCTACAACCCAGGCAGTGTGTAAGAGGAGGAGGGGGAGGCTTGGGCAGATTACTGAGGGCACAGGAGCAGGGATCTATCCTTTAGGAAATGCCTCCAAGGAGCTCAACTCCTCTGGTGCAGGGATGTGTGTGTTTATTAGAGGAAACCCTGCAAACAGAGCAGCCTGGGCAAAATCCTGCACTCAGCAGTCAGGATTTTGCCCTGGAAGGGAACCTACCACTGCCTGCAATAGATGCTTTTTAATTTCAACTAGATCAGCACTTCCGGCTACAGCAGTTCCCTCTGATTCTGGTTTCTTCTGGTCCAAGCCCAGTTTCCAGGGCAGATCTTGTGGCCTGCTCCACTTTCCCTGTCCTTGCTTAGATGCCTCTTCCCAGCTCTGAATCACTGCCAAGCCCCCACTGCAGCCCCTCAGCCCCAAATCCCTGCTTTCCTGAGGCTCCTGCCTGGCTCCTGCCATCTCAGATGGCTTTCAGAGAAGGCAAAGGTCTGACAACATGCTCATCTCATGGATAAAAGGGAATCTGGGCTGGGAATGAGCATGTGAAGAGCAGCCCTGCTGTCACAGCCAGGAGGATCGAGCCCAGCCAGGCCACTTGGAGGCTGGGACCAAACCCCATCCCATCCACACATGCTGGGCTCCTTCAGGCTCTCTGCAATCCCAGCAGGAGTTTGTGAGATCCCTTGCAGCCAACGTGTGCCTTTGGAGCTTCACAGGCAGAGCCAGGGTGCCCGGGATTGAAGGATCAAGTGCCTCCAGAGGGAGTTGTGTGCCACTGTCTCCCGTGGAGCCCGCCTGGAACCCACTGCCTGCTGCTCCCTCCCTTGGCATGTAGCAGCCTTGCCTGTCCCAGCAGGCTTCTGTCTCGTGTCTGTGTGTCTGGGGGTGAACAGGAGGGAAACCCGTGCTGGGGACCATGAGCACCCCTCCGGTCTCTGCTCGGGTGTCACCTCTCCAAGGTCCCCAAGACCATGAGCATCCCTCTGGTGTCTGCTCTCAGTGTGGCCTCTCCGGGGTCCCCAAGATTATCCTTCTGCTCTGGTTTCACCTCTCTTGGGTCTCCAGGAGCTTCCCTCTGGTGTCTGCTCTCAGTGTCAGCTCTTTGGGTTCCCCAGAACCTCGAGCACCCCTCCAGTGTCTGCTTTGATGTCCCCTCTCTGAGGTCCCCAGTGTGGCAATGCTCAGTGCTGCTGCCGGTTTGCCGGCCGGGTGCCTCAGCACAGGCGTGTTCTCTGTTGTTGCACAAGTGTTGTTGTCCCAGTAAATCACAGCCTGCTCTAATTCCCAGTGTGAATCCTTTGTTTTGGGGTGGGTTCTTGGTGGGTTTCCCTGGGGCCACCCCAGCTGGTTGGAGCACTGTGTGACTGTTCAGTAAAATACCCCCCAAAAAACCCCGTGATGATTTAGTGTGTGTCTGGGTTGCAGAGGGGATAAGGAGCTTCCTTCCAGTTTTGGGGAACTGTGTTTTGCAAACCCTGAATTGCACAGCATTTGGTAAGCTGTTGCATCCAGGATTTTAAAACCCAGGGGAAATTTGGTTTGATTATTCTCTGAGGCAGAGATGGAGCTGAGAAATCTGCTGTCTTTCTCTGCATAGTTTAACCTGTCACCTTGGTCAGTGCAAGGAAACAAAAATCCTGCCTTCATCCCACACCTTCCTTAATTAGTGTTGTAATCACAGGAATTGATAAAGCAGCCATTGTGTTTTCCAATCCAAAGCAGGACATGGGAGCTCTGCCATCCCTTATTTTCCCCTTGGCAAGCAAGGACCCCCTCAGATGCCCTCTTGCTTTTGGTGACCTCTGGATCTATATATATATCACATAAAATAGACACTTCTAGCCCAATTTCCTCCCTCTGGGCTCCATCTCCGGGGATGGAGCAGATCTCTCAAGGAGGGAGTTGGTGCCTCCAGCCCCAGCATCTCCAGAGGCCCCCTCAGAGCACCCTCTTGGCATCCAAGGGAATTTCACCCCAGTATTTTCCTTAAAGAAGGGCACTCCGGTGCTGTTGCTGGGGTGACCGCAAGTGCCTTATTAAGAGAAATTAATTTGAATACAGTTGTCAACTGTGGCTTAATAAATAACCCCCTAATGCTGTGTAAATAAATATTTGCATGCAGCGTCTGCACAGGGAGGGAGACACGTCCCATCCCGGGCAGCCTTGTGCCAAGGGGGTTTTGGGGAGAGAACTGGCCAAGTTGGGGTTATGGCGAGACCCCGCAGAGACCCCTCCGTGTCCCCCCTGCCCTGTCCCACCACCCTGGGGAGGTTTTGCTGCCGAGCTCCGCTCCTGCCGGGCCGCGCTCCTCCTCCGCAGGGGCTCATTAGCCGGGAACCGGAGGAGCCTTTTCGTGCTTTGAAGGGTTATGAAATCTGAGGGAGAGGGGGAGGACGGGAGAGCTTAAAAAAGAGCCGTCGTGTCCCCCCCCGCCCCACGAGCCAGCCGTCGCCTGCCGAAGGAAAAGGGCTGGCAGCCGTTCCAGCACAGATTGCGCCTCTGCCCCGTCCCCCCGCCAACCCGCCGCCGACGGGCGATGCCGCGGGGTGCAGAACTTCGCTAGAAAACGACGTTTTAAACAGAATTTGCCATGTTTGGTGTGCGTGTGTCCCAGCGCCGCGAGGGGAGTGGGGGGCAGAGGCCACGCTGCCATCCAGGGGCTGCCCCAGGTGCCTTCAGCTCCCCATCTCTCCAAATTGGTGCAACATCTCCCTGCGATGCTGGGGAGGGCTGTGAGCCCACCAAACCAACCCTCACCGCCAAAACCTGAACCGGGGAGCAGCGTGGGGCTGTCTTGTGTTAACTACAAAATAGTTTTGCTTCGGGCATGTCTTTGGCTTTGATTTTCCCCATCCCAGGACCCCGGGCATGCCGGCGGGGGATGCAGCCAGTTGGTGCCGTGGGCTCCATCACTCCTGAAATAGAGCCCAGGGGCAGCTTTTGGGTGTCGGAGGCATCTGAGTGAAGTCATGTGGATGTTATGCAAGACTTGATGATAGGTTGTAAACAGCTATTAAAGTGATTGACAGGCCCAGGACGAAGTTTTGGGGGGGAAGAAAGGGGAAAGATGAGTAATAATGATTAAAATAATTATCAAATCGAGACGTTCCTTGAATTGAGGGAAAGTTTTGTGAGGAGGGAGAAAGATGAAGAAATCACATTTGAGCACTTCCCTGAGCGGGGAGTTGGGAGGATGGGGCAGATACTGAGCACATAAAGTTTGGGAGGGAGGGATTTGCATCTTTAAAACCAGCTAAAAAAGCAATTTCAGCAGAAATTTGGTGCATTTGGGTTCACTGAGTGCTGCTGGGTGCTGGCACCCCCAAAACCCAAGGGCTGAGCAACCCAAGGAGAGCAGCCCTGAGTTAATTAGGAGAAACAAGCAGATTATGGGGAAGACAGCTTCTATTTATATATAAATACTCCAGTAATCAGCAGAGAAGGGCAAGGGAAATCCAATAGAAATATGTGACTGTTTAAGAAGCTTTCTGAGCAAAACGTTACACAATCAGTCGCATTTGCCTGGGTCTCGCTCCAAGTCCCAAGAAATTAAGGGGAAAAAAAGAGTGACCCTGAGCAGAAGGAAGGAGAAGGGATTTGTAGAAGCTTCTGCCCATCAGATAAGGGGGAATCTCAGGAGCCTAAATGGAGATGTCAAGGGTGCCAGCAGCTCGCTGTGAGCCCAAGCCCTCCAGTTTTGCCCCCAGAACCAGCGAGCTTCAAACCTCACAATGCTGGGGGTTAACAGGGAAGTGCAGTCATGTACAGGTGAATTTCGCTCAGAAAAAAGATGCCTGGAGCTTCTCTGTGTTCCCAGGGTGCTGCTGTCAGTGGGTGCTGACACGGAGCAGAAATAGCTGTGGCCGCCCCTCGATTTCACACATCGCCCTCGCTCCTCCCGCAGCTCTGCCTCACCCCAGCACAACACAGACTCTGGGGGGGCTCCGGGGCTGCCACACATGTCTTCTGCTGAGAATCACCTCAACAATGGTTTTCAGAGTAAATCAGATGGTTGGATGCTCACCTTGGGGCTTGGAGCTCTCTAAGCACCTGGGGGTTGTGTCCTTTTGTGTTGTTTCCCCTCCCAGGGCAGCTGCACTGAGATTTTGGGATTTGTTATCCTGAAGGCAATAAGAGGCCCGAGGCTGAGGTTTGGGGGGGGTCTCAGAGGAGGGATGGGTGCAGAGCTGGGGTATCTGACCCTGCCTGTGAGCTGGTTGTCCCAGTGTTGTGCCCATAGAGTCATTCCCTATACAAAGAAGGAGGATGGAAATTTTTCCCCTTGCCTGCAAGGAAGCAGCATCACTGCCCAAGGGTCACTGGTGAGTGTTTGCTTCAGCTCTGGGTGTGCCTGTGGCTTTGCAGTGTGGGTTTGTGGGGTTGTATTTAAATCGGGAGAATCAGCCCCTCTTGTGCAATGACCTTTTCTAGTTTTCTCTTTCTGTGCCACCTGTAAAATTACCTTTGCCATGGGAAGTTTGGGCTGGGATGCACATGAGTCCTGCAGGTGCTTGTGCCCTCCATGTGCAGCCTCTTGGGGAGGTCCCTTTTAATTGTTAAAATAATTAAATCTCCTCAAGACACAGATATTATATTGCTCATGCTTAAAAAGCCAAGCTAGAGGTTTGTGGGCTTCTCTGCTCATTAAATTAGAGGACTTCTTTGCTTTTTGTTGTGGTTTTTAATCCTTTCTTTGCACTGGGCAGAAAAACAAGGGATGTGGGTTGTGGGCTGGGAAGAAGTTGGAGTCAAAACATCAGCCCCAGTGCAGCGGGCACAGCACCTAGGAATCCTGGAAAGGAAGCCTGTAAAGGGTGTAAATCCCTTGGGAAAGGTGACTTGGTTGGCATTGCAGGTTCTTAAAACCCTCTCTGACCACAAGCTCACTGACAGCCGTGGAGCTGAGCCAGATCCAAAGCACCACAGTGGGCAGAAACAACGTGTTTTAGGGCATAAAGAACGTGGTTTAGGGCATGAACAATGTGTTTTAGGGCATGAACAACACGTTTTAGGGGATAAACAATGTGTTTTAGGGTGAGCTGCCCTGTGCCAAACTACCAGGGGTTGGCCAAAGGCACCCTGGGTGCTGATGGGTGCTGGTTTGAAGGCAGTGCTCGTTCCCCCCAGAGCAGGACGGGGATCTGAGGGCTGATGCTGACCCATGGGTGTCCTGCTCCACAGAGGCTCCCTGGGAGCCCAAGCCCTACGAGATGCTTCCCAAGCACCTGTTTGGTTGAAAGGCTTATTAAAATGGTTTTCCCCTGGGACTAACCCCATTTCCAGGCCTGGAAGTGGCAGCAGGTGAGGATTGGAAGCCACAGGGCTGGTGTGCAGGCTGCTCTCCGGCTTTGGGGATTCTGGCAGCCTTTTTACGGCTGTTGAGGGTTGAATTCCTGCTGTTTTCAGTCTATCCACAAGGATGGTGAAGGGATGGGGCCAGTCCTGCCGCAGGGGCTTGTGTGGCTGCAGGATGCCCTGCTCCAGGCACTCCCCTGTGGGATCGGGGCTCTGGCCAGGGATCCCATCCCAGGCGCGGCTCGGGGCCGTGGCTCCTGCTCACTTCTCCTCTCTCCCTGAGGCTGCACTCGCTGCTGCCGCTTATGCAAGCGCTGGGAGCCTTGTGTAACCGTGCCGGGGGGGGGGCCCGGCCGCGGGGTGGGGGTGAGGCCCCGCCGGCATCCGCAGGCCTGGGCGTCCCTGTCTGAGCTCCACACACCTGAGCGTCCCTGTCTGAGCTCCACACGCCTGGAGCGTCCCTGTCTGAGCTCCACAGGCCTGGAGCGTCCCTGTCCGAGCTCTGCAGGCCTGGAGCGTCCCTGTCTGAGCTCCACACGCCCGGAGCGTCCCTGTCTGAGCTCCCACCTGGCCCTGTCTGGCAAGTGTTTTACGTAGTGTCTGTCCGGTCTCTGCAGGCCTGGAGCGTCCCTGTCTGGGCTCTGCAGGCCTGGAGCATCCCTGTCTGGGCTTTGCAGGCCTGGAGCATCCCTGTGCAGGCTGTTCCTCCGGATCACTCCCCAGGTGTGCGGTGCCCCGCTGTTCAGGACTGTAGGATGGATGCTCTGGGGTCTCATGGCTGTTTGCTCCTGGCTAGAGCCAGGGAAGGGTGTAGCAGAGCTCCTGGTGCCCAGCTGGGAATACACTGGGAATGCTGATACCCCTGGAATGGGGATCTGTGCCAGGCAGGGGTGGGGGGGGGGGGCAGCTCCCCAGTGTCCCTGACAGGGCTGTCCTGGGTTTGTGTCGGGCCACAGCTCAGCTCAGCCTCCCCTCACTCCCGAGGTGCTGAGTTGCAAAGTGATTTTCTGTACCAAACCCTATTTTTGCTGCTCATGGGGTCCCCCCGAGCTCCCTCCTCATTCCTGCTTCCCAGCACCTGCTGCCGATCTGGGGCTGAACCTGTTGCTATGGAAACTGGTTATGGATGCTGAGGATGCTGCCAGGGTCTCATCCTGATCCTGCCTTTTGCCTTTCCTTACCCTGTGGCTCAGGGATGGTGCTCTAACCTGGGATGAGGCTGGCATCAACCTGGAGAATTCCGGGAGGTCAAACGCTGGGGGGTTAAACCCAGCTGTAAATAATAAGGGGAGTTCCACCCCCATGCATTTGTCCAGATCCAATGGGAATAACCCAAGAGCAGTTTTCCCAAGGCACCTCCCCCAAACCCAGCCATCTCTTGAGATTTTCCACCCCTCTGGGGATGCTGTGGCTTAGAAAGGGCTGGGGCTGGATTGCACCCAGGTGGGAACTGAGTCTCATCCCAGCTCCACCAGCACCCTCTGCCCTCCAATGTGGTGTCCCAGAGACTTCACCCCACCTGGGCAGGCTCTGCTCTGTGTTGGCTTCCCTTGTCTGTGACCCATGGGAATTGGTGCTTCATGTTTAAAACGATGCTAAGCTGAGAAAATACTAATTAATTAGAGCTAGTTGGAAAATCCCAAGTGCTTCCTTGACGTGGCATCAGCAAGAGCCTCCTATGTGTGTGTGTTTCCCCCTCCAAAAATACATATTTTATAAAACACTTCAAACACTTCAATGGTCCCCAGGCCTGGCTTTTGTGGGACACTGGTGTGTCCAGCCCTTGTGGAACCACCAGGAATTAGGGGGGCTTGAAGGGGCTGCTGTGGGCTGAGCCCCACCACGTGTCTCTTAGTCACAGAGTATTTATTTATATTTGAGCAGGTTTGGAGCAAAAATGGGAAACAGGAGTTGTGGGGGGGACACAAACAGGCTGCACCGGCTGCCCGGGCTGAGTCAGAGCTGGATCAGCCCCATCTCCACACCCGTGACTCACCGCGGGTATTTCGGAGTCTTGTGTCACATGGCCTGTTTGGGGATTTATTTCTGTGCTTTGGTTATTTTCCTTTATTTTCTTTTATTCTCCCCACCCTGAGAAGGGGCTGATGCTTTGAGTTGTGTGCACACAAAGCTCCAGGGACTCTGAGATGTTCCCACTTTGCTCCCCTTTGCCCCTGGGAAAGGGTGAGCAGGGTGGGACCCTGCACAGGAAAGGGCCTGTGCGGGTGTCACATTTATCTCTGCAAAAATTATATATATATATATATATATCTCATTGTATGTATTATATAATACCATATATATTACATAATATTCTATAGTATTATATAATGTAATACTATATATATTAATAATTGAGGTGTTGTAGCATGGAGAGGAGCCCAAATTCCTCTGGTTTGCTTCGTATTCCTTCACATTCCTGGTGTTGCAATACCAACATGAATTTAACAGGGCAATTGCTATCACAGGCACATCCTGCCGAAACTCAGGGGAGGAATTGTCTTGGAAAAATCTGTGGCAGGGAATCTTCTTCCAAAGCCAATGAGGCTGGGAACTGAGGCAGCCCTGAGAAAGCAGTGGCCATTCTCACCTGCTCACCAAGAGTCTGAAAATACCCAAATGTGAGGCAGCACAGACATCCCAACCTCCCAAAAAATACAATCCCCCTCCCAAACACTGACTGTTTATCTGAGAAGGCTTTGGCCAGGTTGCAGTGCCTGGTGCTGTTCTCAGGTTTGGGTTTTATCTGAGCATCTGCTGCTGCATTTTGCTGCAGCTGGAAATTCTCTGTTTTTTGGGTGAGGTGTCTCCCACTTGTTATTGTCATGCAACAGTTTGACACCTGGAGCGGTGTGTAAATGAAGATGTCTGATGTTTCCCTTCTAAGTGGGAACGGCTGTTTAGAATATCCTAGAAAATTTTAACTCCAGGCAAAACGAAAACGAGGAGCCTGGGGAGGCAGGCAGCTCCACTGCCAGCCTCCCCGAGGCAGCAGCAGCAGGGATCTAGGGATTTTCTTGCAGAATATTCATTCCCAAGGTAAGGAATGCCACGTCATGGGAGTGTCTTCTTGAGCCCTCATAAAATTCTGGTGAGCCCAGGAAGGATGCTGCATGTGGGGCAGCATTTCCCCGTCCTCTGGAGATGTTTAGCTTGAGGTAGGACACACAAAATTCCCCCAGTGCTCAGCACAAGTCTGGGCAGCTGAGTGGCCTGACCAGATTTGGAAAAATTGCCCCTGTTCCCGGTGGGGTCCTGGCATGGGGATGCCCCTGGAGACACCAACAGAGCTCAGGGACAGCTCTGCCCTGCCCTGCCTTTCCCCAGCTTTGCTGCCTCCGGGGATTTGCCTGTTTCAGATTTTTTGGGTGCCAGTGTGTGTCCAAATGTCCTGCCTGAGTAAATCAGCCGGGAGCACAGAGCCTCAGTGGCCTCTAGTGGCTGTGGGACAAAGATCCCAGGAAAGGGGGACCCGCAGCCCCCCAAGCCCCCCAAACAAGCAACGCTGGGGGTCCATCCCATCAGAAGCCACTCTTCCCATGGGGAGACCCAAAGGCAAAGGTAAAGCCCCCAAAAAAGCTCCAAGGCCATGAGTGACGGGGGAGCACGCAGCAGGATGGGGCTGCATCCCAAATCCCTCTTGGCCCCATTCCCTGGCAGGGGTGGATGGAGAGGTTTCAGGCAGCCACTGGGTTTTTCTCATTCTTGTGTTAAAAAGCAAGAAAAAACCCAGGTTTTTAAGGAAGGTAAAATTTCTTTCATGCCTTTTTCAATTTTTCGTTTTTCTAAAGTGTATTTTCTGTCCAATGCCACAGTACAAAACAGGAACCCCAGCGGTGAAAACAGTCAAGCCAACGGATCAAAAAGGGTTTGATTCCGTTGAAATGACCGTTTTTGTGTCTTCTCCACCAAAGGTCACTAAAGCTGCTTCCTTCTGAGTAATTGTGATTTTTCCACAAGGGAAGAGGGAAGAACTGACCCATTTTATTCCCCAAACCCACAACATTTGGGGACAGGATGGAGCATCCCCTTCTGCAGCCCATGCTGTCCCTCCTCTCTCCCCGCCATGATAAATAAATTACTTTAGGAGTGCTGGCCTAGTTTAACATGCCCTAGTTTTGATGGAGGAGGGGAAAGAAAAAAAAAAGAGAGAGAATATTTATTTTGGGCAGTTGCTTCATGGGTGTCCTTTTGGGAAGAGCTTTGGGGGACTCACCCACTCTCCCTGCTCCTCTTTGCCCTGGCTGCAACACACTGCCCTCAATTTTGGCTTATTTTTCTGAGTTGCTGCCTAGGTGATGTGGGAAATGAGTGGTGGGGACATGGATCCAGCCCCAAAATCATTGTCCATTGCTCTGAGCCCCCCCAGGACAGGTGTCATGCCAGGGGGCTTCCAGGGGCTGATGCCTCAAAGCCTGTGGAACACGAGCGGCTTTAGAGTTGAGTGAAGATACACCTGGTTCTGGGTGTAAGCAGTCAGGGTTGGCTTTGCTGCAGGAGCAACTGTGTTAGCACCTTCCCCCAGCACCAAAATCCCTGGGAAAATGGGATTAAAGTGTGTGTTTGGGCATGGGAGTGGGATTTCTCAAGTGCTCTGGGTGTCGCTGGGACCTTTGCACCTCACTTGTCCCTCCCCTACCCTGCTCTTCCAAAGGTGCCAAGTTTCCTGCGGTAAATAAACCTGCAAATGGCTCTTTTCTATACATTTTCTTTTTTCCTCTTTTTTTTCCCCACCCCTGCCAAAACAAGCAGCCCATATGGGCAGGGTTGGGTGGGGATTTTTGCAGTTTCCATGGGGATTTGGCTCTGGAGCTGCTGGGTGCTGGCTTCTGGGGTTTGGTTCTGTTTATTTTTTTTCCCTCTGATCCCTGTAACCGGAGCGTGGTGATGGCACCAGGCTCCCTTCCCGGCTCCGGCATCTCCCGGCCAAGGTCACCGGGGAGACCGTAGGCAGCCGCCGCCTGCGTTGGGCCATCTGTTAAATAATGTATGCAATAAACTCCTGCCCCGGGGCCAGCTTAATCCTTAAATCCTCCTTCAGAATACCATCTCCCGGCCGTGCGGGATGCCCGGCTTGGTCTCTTCGGTGCATCTTTCCTCACCATTCCCCGTGAATCGCTCTCTCCTCGCCCCTCCATCCCGCATCCTCCCGTACACAATCTCGCCGGGCTCTCCTGCTCCATTATTTATGTGCCGTGCATGAAAGATGCATATAAAAGAGCGGTTCATAATTTAGCAGAATCTCCTCTTCTTTCAGCCTCCCTTCCCCCTCTGGCTCCAGCTTTCTCTGGATCATTACCAGCCCCTCCCAGGCCTCCAGGTGTTTTTGGGGGGATCCTGGGGCTGTGCCTGTGCCCCATCCTCGGAGCACCCATAGATGGGTCTGGGTTTCAGGGCGGTTTAAGTGTTCAGAGGTCCTTTGATGTATGGGATAAAGTGGGAAATTTGGTTTGGCAGACCCACAGATCAGGTTTTTACAAAAAGAGGGGGTTTGGGTGAAGTTAATTACCCCAGTGCTGCATCCAGCCCATGGTTTTGTGTCTAAGAGCTCCCAAGCGCTGTGTCCTTGGCACACGTGGGATGCTTTGCTCCTCTCTGGCTGTGTCTGCTCTCCCAGTGCCCTGGGCTCTCCCCCAGATGCTGACTGGGGCAAAACCCATTAGTTTGGGAGAAAAAACCTCCCTTCTGGGGGCCATCTCGTGGTTTGGAGGTGCAGCAGGTCCCCCAGCACAGAAAATCTGGGGGCCAAAACTGTGTGTGCTGTGCCCAACCCACACAGCCACGACCTCAGAGCTGAACTCGCTGGGGAAAAATTGAAACTAATTGGGGATTTTTCAAGGGAGCAATTTAACAAAGCTCCTCATCATATCCTGGATGTGGGAGAGCCTGTGTGGGTTTAAAATGGAGCAATAAATAGCAAAGGTGGCGGGGACAGGAGCATTGTGCAGCCCTCACACCCCAGCTCCCTGTGCCACCCCAAATTAATCCATCTCCCCCCAGGTCATCCTGTACAAATCCCAGCTCAGCAATATCCTGCTTTTATTGCAATATATGATTTCCTTTGCAATAAAATCCCACCCCTGGACCTGTTTCCTATCTGTGATTATATTCTTGTTCCCCGGGCACAAAGGTTGGCTCGTGCCCTCGGTGGCGTGGGCAGAAGGGATAATGGCCTTTTTTAACACCAGGATTTGGGGTTTGGGGGGAAGGGAGGCAATACTGCAAGGGAAATGCCCATTTTCCACAGCCTCTCCCACCAGTGAAGGGGAAGCCACCTTTTATTCCCCGTTCCCAACAGCCACTCTCAGGACGCAACGTTGAATTTTTCCATTAAATTTATGCCCCTGAAGTGTTTTCCCATCAAACAAAAAAAATCCCACAAATAAATATTAATTACAATTAGTTATTCAGATTAACAGGGGTCTGTGCTAGAGAGTGGGGAGGTTTTTCTCAGTTATTTTGGGATTATTTGGGGGGACAGGGACGGATGCTCATGCTGCTTGGCCCTGGCAGCCCACGGGAAAACACGGCAGATCCGCATTTATAATTTTTTTTCATTTTGTTTCATTTTCCTTTTTATTCGGACATTGCAGAAATAGCCCTGTGTAGTGGATAAAAGTGCAACATACACAATATTTAAGAAAAGGAGGAAAGAAAAACCTGCCTTGAGGTCTGTCAGTCAATCGCAAACAGAAACAAGAACCAAGCCCGGGCACCAGAGGCGCTTTTGTCCCCCCTTTTTTTTTTCCCCTTTTGTTTTTATGCACGTCATGCAAAATAGTTAAAAAGAAAGATTAGAAAAGAGAAGTCAGAGAAAACCCCACGAGAGATCGACGGAGCCCTGGAAAGAGCAGAAAGCTCCGAGTGCTGCTCGTCTCGGGGAGGGAATCGCTGCCCTCCAGCATCTCCAAGTGTTTGGCACTCTTGTGATTACATTAAATAATTTCTTTTATATATATGTTTTAATACAGTCTATTAAAGAGAGGAAACTGCCACAATATAAGGAAAAAAAAAAGAAAACCAAGATCACCCACACTACAGACTGCATGGTATTTAGAAAAGCTGAGCGACCCCCCCCCCCCATACATATAAAATCTGTCCCTTTGCTCACAGCAACCAAGAAGTACAAGCTTTAAAAAATAAACCAGCAATTCTTCCTTCAGGCCTTTCCTTTATAAAAGTTTTGGTTTTCCCCCTCGAGAACCTTAAAACGTGACTAAAATTAAATATATATATATATATATCTATTTTATATAATTTCCCAACATCCAAAGACATCAACATAAAAAAAAAGAAACTCATACAGAAGGGGATAGCGTGGTACATCCAAGTGCACGGATTCATTTTTGCAAGATTAAATCATGTAAACAAGGTGCCCGCTGGGAACAACCCTGGCCGGAGGGAGACTCCAGGGGCTGTTCCCCCCGCTCCCCCCATCTCCCGCTGCCCCCTTTCCTCTTACCCCCCGATCTAGCGCAGCACAAGGTTCATCAGCCCGAGAAAAGCCATCCCGAGTAATTCAGAGCCGCGGCGTGCCTCCTCCGTCCATCCCTCCGGGCGGAGGGTTTGAAGCAGGTGACTATTTTCCCGATTACACAGATATATTTTAATTTATTATCATTTTTGAATTCACGGCTGGGCTCTGGCTCGCTCGCTGCCCTCCCCTCCGCGCGTCTCCGGAGGGCAGGACGAGCCGCGGGGCTGCGGGCGGCGTTCCCGGCGCTCGGCGCTCGCTGCGGGGCTGGGGTTATTCTCTGCCGGTCACCTGTGCCATTGTAAACCGACCCCACCCCGGGCCTCAGCCCAGCGTCCCCAGGGAGGCTTTAAACACCGGGAGGGGCCTTTTCGGAGAGGTTTTGCAGCACATCATCAATTCTATCATCTTCAATAACCACTAGAAAGCAGAAAGAAACAGAAGAGCGATGAATTTTCTGCCGCCGTGCTCCCCCCGCCCAAGGTCACCCTGGGGGGGGGTTGGAGGGGTCCCACATCCCTGGTGTGGCTGCTGACAAAGCGACACGGCCCCGACCGTCGCAGGGCACCTGGCACCGTGTCCCGTCCCCAGTATCGCACGCCCCGGCACTGGTGCCCGGTCCCTGGGGACACTTGGCAAAGGACATGTCCCTAGGGAAGGTCCCCTCACCTCTGTGCCCTGCGGATGGGATGGTCCCCAGGGAATGTCCCCTGTCCCTGAGGAAGGTCCCTGCTGCCCTACACCCAGTGAAGCGTCCAAGGCACAATGTTCTGTCCCCAGGGAAGGTCCCGGCTACCCAACACCCCGGTGACAGTCCTTGGGACGTGCTGCCTGACATCCTGCAGGGAGTCTGGCGCATCGTGCCCCGTCCCCGGGGACGCTTCCCGGTGCCCTGCATCCCCGAAAGCTGCTCGATGCCCCATCCCTGGGAAACATCCACGATGCCCAACATCGCTCAGGGAGCCCGGTGCACCATACCCTGTCCCTGGGGACGGTCCCCAGTGCCCTGCATCCCTGGAGAAGGTCCTCGGGACGCGATGCCCGACATCCTCAGGGAGCCCGGTCATCCTGCCCCGTCCCTGAGGACGGTGCCCGGTGTCCCGCATCCCCGGGGAAGGTTCCCGGTACACGACGCCCAACACCCCGCGGGACACCCGCTGCACCCCGCCGCATCCCTGGGGCCGTGTCCCGCATCCCGGGCGGCTCCCGGTGCGCCCCGGTCCCTCCGGCACCCACCTCTCTTGCTGCGGCCGATCTGCCCCAGCTTGGGCGGCCGCTTGCCCTGCCCGCCGGCCAGGAGCCCGTCGCCGCCGCGGAGGCGAACGGGGAAGGGCAGCTGCCCCACGGCCGCGTCCCCCGCCAGCTGCCCCTCGCCGTAGGGCGGCCCCTCCGACATGGGGGCGGCGGGGGGACCCGCCGCCGCCGCCGCCCCCCGACAGCCTCCCGGGGCGCGGGGCCCGCGGGCCCGGGGCAGCGGCGCAGCGGGCGCGGGGCAGCCGCCCCGTCACATCCCGGCCCGGCCGGCGCTGCTCGCGGCTCCGCGGCTGCGGCGGCGGCTCCGGCGGCGGCGGCGATAGAGGAGCGGGAGGCGGGACCGGGAGGGGCGGGGCGGGACGGGCTCGGCCCCCGGCACCGGCGGCGGCACCGCCCCGCGGGCTGATCCCGCACCCCGGGGATCCCCGGGACTGCCCCGCCGCCTGCCCCGCAGCGTCCCCGGGGAGCGCGGAGCATCCTCAAGGAGCCCGGGCCTGCCCCGCCGGCTCCCCGAGGAGCACGGAGCTGTCTCGGAGCATCCTCGGAGCGTCCCACAGCATCCGCAGAGATCCCAGAGCCGCCTGGCAGACACACTGCGGAGCCTGGAGCTGCCCCGCTTCATCCTCCGGATTCCCCAACCTGCCCCTCAGCATTCCTGGGGAGTCCAGAGCTGCCCTACAAGGACCCTCGGAGAGCTTAGGTGGCCCCACAGCAGTTTTGGGGAGCCCAGAGCTGCCCCACAGCCACATCTGGGGAGCCCAGACTACCCCACAGACACCTTTAGGGAGTTCAGAGTGAGCCTCTCCAGCCGGTCCCGGAAAGTCTGGAACCGACCCCTCCACAGCGCTGGGGAGCCCAGCGCCAGTTCCCAGGAGCCCTGGGCACAGCCTCACGTGCCCTGCAGAGCCATCTGTGGCCTCTGGCACTTTGTGGGGGGCTGCAGGGTGGGGGGGGACTGGGTGTGCTTGGCTGGGGGCCCCCAGGACCCCTTCCTGCACGAGCCTTTCCTGGGGCACTGCAGGAGGACTTCTGAGTCACTGTGAGCTTTCCATGGGGTTTTCTATGCAGAGTTACCACAGCAGTGTGGGTCATTGCGGGTATTGCCTGGCAAAGCAAGTGATGGGAAGGTCGGGGATAACATTTTGGGACAGGCCACAGCTATGCTGGGGTGTTCAGGCATCTGTGATGCATCTCCCACAAAAGGGAGCAGGAGGACAGTAGCAACAGCAGCAAAGAACCTGTTTGTGCAAGGCTGAGTTACAGGGTTTCTCTGGAATTGGGAGCCTGGCTCATTTTGGGGCTCAGCAGAATGGAAGGACAGGGTGCCTGGTGGTGCCAGGGCTGGGGTGTGCTGTCCTGGGGCTGCTCCCATCTCCAAAGCTCTCGTTTGCTGAAATCCTCAGCCCCCAGAGCTGCACAAGCCCCTCTCCCCTGCACTCCTGCCCGCCCCCGAGCTGTCAGCTCCTTACATAAGGTTGCAGCTATGCCCGAGAAATCACCGGGAAAGCTTGGAAACAGGAGGTGAGGGGTAATGGGGAAGCACAGCCCCTGCAAGGAGTATTTTTAGGCTTTGCCTGATGCTCCATTCCTGGGCAAAACACCGAGGCTTGAGGCCGTGTCCTGCACTGGTCTGAGGGGGATTGACCTCCCTGCTGTCCCCAGTGAGGGGATGAGATTTTTGGGGTGCTCATTCCCCTGAAGAGGAGGGACACCTCTTCCAGCAGATGGGATTCTGCCCTTTCAATCTGTCTGCTGGGTTTTGGGGCTGCAGTGTGGCTTTTTGAGCTGTGTTCTGCTGTTCCCTCTGGGATTCTGTTCCTCGGGCTGCCTGGCCCTGCAGGCAGCCACCGCCATCTACAGCTGGTGGGACACGGCCCCTTCCCAGCACAGGAATAACCAGGGACCGGTTCCTCCTCAAAATCCAGTTCTGGAATAACCAGGGACCGGTTCCTCCTCAAAATCCAGCACTGGAATAACCATGGACCTGCTCCCCCTCAAAATCCAGCTCTGGAATAACCAGGGACTGGCTCCTCCTCAAAATCCAGTTCTGGAATAACCAGGGACCGGCTCCTCCTAAAAATCCAGCACTGGAATAACCATGGACCTGCTCCCCCTCAAAATCCAGCTCTGGAATAACAAGGGACCTGCTCCCCCTCAAAATCCAGCCGTGGATTTGTGCCCCACAGCCAGAATGCCCTTCCGGACACTGCCCGGCTGCTCTGGTTAATGTTTAATGAGAAACAACTCATCATTTTCACTGTAAATTCAGGGGGTTTAAAATGCCACTCGATGGGAATGTTTCTTTTTAAATGTGTCTGGGGGATGTGGATGGCTCTGCCTGGAGCAGGGCTGCCCAGGGGCTGCCTCAGTCCTGGGATTTTCAACTGCTCCTACTTGAGGCTCCCTCATTCCCCTGGAATGTTTCTCTAATTGACCTCCCCAGCAAACGTTAACTGCAGCAGCACTTTGGGTCCATTAACCCTCTTGGGTGCATATGGGATTTATGGCAAAATAGGAGTGTCAGGGAAGGGAATTTTCCTTTTTTGTGTCACTTTGGGGGTTTGGCACCACCTGTGTCATGAGGGGACAGCAGTGACTGTCATATCCAGTGCAGGGGGGACAGGGTCCCCCCATCAGCCAACCTCCACCATGGCTTGGGATGATCCAGGCTCACCATGTCGACCTCAGGGAGGACAAATCTCACCACTCCCTGGAATAATCCAACACAGACACACTTTTCATCCTATTTTATTACTTCACATCTCGATTGCTATCCCAAGCCAAGCCAAGCACAGCCATCAGCCATTGGCCACAGCACTCTCACATCCCCATCCTCACACCCTCGTGTGACAAAGCCATTTTGGGGGGATCACAGAATTACCTGTGTTCACACCCGCTGGTACAAGCTCTCCGACAGCCCCTCCTGCTCTCCTAGGCCTTGGAGCCCTTTGGCAGCCTCACAGGAATTCTGCAGCCTCCCAGAACCCTTAATACATTTTATTTTTGTTTTCCCATGTTTTTATCAGCTGGGTAAGGGGCTGCAGGCTCTGTAACCATGACACGAACCCTGCGAGTCCAAACCTTAACAGAAGAGCTTCAAGCTGCATCTTCCCCCAAGCACCTCACCCTTTGCAAAGAATCATCTCTCTCAAAAACACCTCCATAGCACAGCATGAGCCCTGATCAGCGGCAGAGTCACCTTTTCAGACTCTGCTCTGCCCCCTTGGTGAAGCACCCGCTCCCTCAAGCTCCCTCCCCTTCCCCAAAACCCACCACCCAAGCAGCGAGGCGACAAAACCCCTTTGCCAGTGGCAGCTTTAAATCCAAAGTCTCCCCCCTGAGAACCACAAAAAATTAACTGTTGTACAAGGGAACCACCCTGGTGATGCCCTGCCTGCAGATGGGGCACTTTTTGGGCTTGGGAAGAGCCTGGTAGCACTCGTGGCAGGAGCAGACGTGGCCACACTCCAGGAAAACGCAGGATTTGGTGCTGCTCAAGCAGACCACGCAGGCGTTTTTGAGAACCTCGCCCCCGTCGGTGCCGGTCAGGCGCTCCTGGGCCTGCCGGAACTCCTCCTGCATCTGCCGCAGGTGCTGCCGCTCCCGGTGGTGCCGGTACTGCTTCCGCAGCAGGAAGAACAGCACGGCGCAGGTGGCAAAGCCAAAAACCACCGTCAGGATTTTCCAAAACCGCACGCTGGACTCCTGTTTCTGCAGCAAGGACTCGAAATCCAGGGAGCTCAGGTAGTAGGGCATGCCCTGCTTCGGGGGCTGCAGCTTGATGGTGGCATTGTCCAGGACCAGCTCTCCCACCCCAGTCAGGGCTGTGCCCACCTTCAGCATCTGCTCTGTCTCCTGGATGCCCTTGGGACGCTCCCCGCTGATGTAGTGGCCGATGACGTCCGTGAAGGACTGCACAGAGGGGTGGAATTTCTCATACACCGTCTCCAGGCCGAGCTCGGCAGCGTCCAGAGGCTTCATCACCCGCACGGTGACGCCGGCGCTGTCCTCGGCAGGGACCAGGTCAAAGGGGTGGTGCTGGTTCTCTGGTGGATGATCTTCTCATAGTCATTCCTGGGGAGGGAGAAGGGGGGGAAGTGAACTGACTGCCCCTGATGGGAAACACAGCCTGGGATGGCCTGCTGGTTTTGGGGACTGCCAGATGGGACACGCCCTGAGTGGAGTTTCTTTGATGGGGGTCTCGGGAGTGTGCAGCCTTTCCGTTCTGAGGAGGCTGTAATCTGATCCTAAGACTCCTCCCATGGGACACCTGATAAAACCCCGCCCCGCGTATGTGTCCCCCCTCTCTGTTCTCGGCTCTCTGGGCTTTGCTCGGGCTCCCGGGACTCTGCCTCCTGCCCCGCCATGGCATGGGGTGAGGGGTGGAAATAAAATGGACTCTCGTGCTAAACAAGGAAGAGACTTGTCTGTTTCCTCGCTGTCGGCTGTGGCCTCCCTGGACACGATCGTCACTGTAGCCACATGCTGCTACACTGGAGAACACCTTTCCCCTCACGGCACTGTCCAGGGGTGCACGAGGCCACTCACCCCTCACCTCGGTGCTCCACAAGCAGTGGGGGCTTCCCCCATCCCCACCTCCTCACGTGCCTGTGGCATTCCCAGCTGTCACAAACCATCCCGTGAGGGGAAGCACCACGTGTCACACATCCCAGTTTGGTGGTACCAAATGCTTATCAAACAGCATCACTGGGCTCTGTTTCAGCAGCTCTGGATTTGGGTGTGGGGATCACCCAAATCCAATTAATTTCTATTCTGCTAGTGGGTTTTCTTTTTGAAATGCCATCCTCTGGTGGGGTAACAAAGTGGGGCTGATCAATCTTCAGCCCATGTTGGGTTACTAGATGCTGTCTTCTCCTCCAGCCCCTCTGTGAAAGCCCCAAAATCAGCCAAACCCCCCATTATGGCAGCTGTCACTGTGGAGGCTACTTTGGGACCCAGCTTTGAGGCACTTGGTCACTCTGGCCACGCCCGAGGCCATTTCAGGCTGCCAGACCCCCCAGGGGTACCACAGGGGTTTGAGGGTGCCAGGCACATACCAGAGGTGGGTGGTTCTGTTCCACACCATCTTGTGCTCCTGCAGTGTCAGCCTCTGAACCACCCCCTTGCAGTTCTCCACAAACTGACTGCTCAGGGTGTCCTTCACCGAGCGCACCACACCTGCAATGAGAACCCAGGGGCCATGTGAGGGCTCGTGGAACAACCCCTGGACCATGGGGAATGGCCTCACTGGGCGGCTGGGAAGAAATCCTTTCCTTCCTGTGAGGCTGCTGAGGGTATCCAGAGAAGCTGTGGCTGCCCCTGGATCCCTGGAAGTGTCCAAGTCCAGGTTAGATGGGGCTTGGAGCACCCTGGGACAGTGGAAGGAGTGGAACTGGATGAGCTTTAAGGTCTCTTTCTACCGAAACCATTCTAGAATTCTAAGATGGGGGCAAAAGGGCCAAGAGCCTGTGTTTTGTGCTGTCAGGAGTCTGTGGCTGCTTGGCGGGGGGGAAATGACCTGATGGGCAAGGGAGGAGGAGCTGGGGATGAAATCCCCCAGTGAGGAGCAGCTGTGGGGCAGGATGTGCCCCCCCCACCCCCGGTTGGGGCTTCACTTCAGGTCTTGTTTGAAAGGAATGAGGGATTTGTCTTCACAAACAAACTGTGGGTCTGCTGGTAGATAAACCTAGATGCTGAGAGAGAAAAGAAACAATGGGAAGAACCACAAATTCCAGAGGATTTCCACTGACTGACACAAGGGAGGGAAAGTAAAAGGGGAAAGGAAAGGAAAGGAAAGGAAAGGAAAGGAAAGGAAAGGAAAGGAAAGGAACACATTAGAAGGGAGTTGTAGGTATCAGGCATTTTGGGCAGTCTGCACCTCCCAAGTGCCTCAGTCAATAGGGAAAGAGAGAGGAAAACGCGGCCGGGAAGCGGGAATAAAAAGGAGGCTGCATCCTCTAGTAATCTGAGAGGCCCCATGGGAAATGCCCATGACCCCTCCCTTGGTTCGAATAAAGTTATAGAACTCCTCTGTTTCCTTTTTGGACATAAACCTCTGGTGTTCGTACACGACCTTACCTTCTATGACTGCATAGGGCACACAGCGTCCGGGCGCCTCCAGCAGCACGGCCCGTAGGTCCCCGTCCAGCCGGACCTTCCTGGCGCCCTGCGGGAGCAAACAGAGGCCGCGGCTCAGCCGGCGTGACCAGGCCGCGGCTCGGGGGACGGGCACATGCATTGCCCCGTCGCACCCCTCCCACCCACCTCGAGCCCGCGGGCCACGCGAGCCTTCTGCCGGTAGATGGAGTAGAGCAGGGCGGTGATGGCGCTGCTGGCAGCCAAGAGCACGGCCTGCGCGGCCGAGGGCCGCCCGCCGCCCTCCATGGCGGCCGGGCCCGCCGTTACCACGGCAACCGCGCGCCGCGCCGGCGCCCGGCGATGACGTCATGAGCGGCGTTCTGGCCGCCGCAGCGCCGCCATCGAGACGGGGGGTCCGCCAAGGCCGGGCGGGGCGCGGGGGCTCCGCACGGCCCTGCCGGGGTGCGGGGTCACACACAGTATCCCCCCACAGAGGTTGTGAGTCAGGGAGACGGGTCAGAGCCCGGCCCCACGGAGCTTTAGGGGGATAAACCCCATCCTTGGAGTTTGGGGGGGCGGGACAGGTGGCAGCCTCCGCACCCCTTTACCGCCACCTCCACCTTGCGGTCCTGGGGAAGACAGGAAGAACTCCAGCCTCACCAGTATCTGAGGGGGATTAGCCCAAATCCCAGCCATCCCTTAGGATTTTGGCAGCTGGCCCCAAATCCTAATGCCCCTGGGTGTGTGGGGGGAGCATCCCCCGTACCCCCCCTTCCACCTTGGGGCTGGGGGGCAACCCAAATCTCACCTTCTGCTAAGTTTGGGGAACAGTGGTCAGACCAGCGCCTGTCCCCCCGTGGCTGGGAGGGTTTATCTCTCCAAATCCCAGCCTTATAACACCTTGGGGAAGGGCTTACAGCCCCTCGCTGGGCTGTGGGGCAGCAGCACCATGTGGCCTCCACTGCGGGGGCTGAGCCTCAGGACGCAGACCCCAGCCCCACTTTGCAGAGCCCTTTCTCCCACCCCACAAAGGGCCATGGCAGGGTGGCAGGTCCCTGCCGGGGAGGACACAAACCCACTCACACCCCCACCCTCCTATCTCCTTACCATTGCTTATTCTGGGAAAGCAGCAAAAGGGGAAGAAAAAAAATAGCCATTTTTTGTAAATTATTGATCTTCAGGCCCTTGGTACTAATTTGGAGCGGGGGGGGTGGTGGTGCAGGCAAGTTAGCTCTCCAGTGGGGTCCAAGGGGCCAAACCCCGTCACTGCTCCCCCGACGTGGGCGGCACCGCCACCCCCCAGCTCTGTATTTAAAAAATCAAGTTGCCATGACTACAGAGAGCAGCTCTCCCCCGCCCTCGGTGCCGCAGGAAAGCACCGTGGACCCCGCAGCCCCCCCTCCCTGGCTTGCCTTTCGAGGGGTAAAAGCAATATAAACCCCCAAACTGCCTGAGAGCTGAGCTTAACTCTGTCGTCCGCCGGGGTCCGGGCGAGACACAGGCGCCGTCACACCGCAGAAAACACACATTCATTTTATTATTATGGCCGCTGTGGAGGAGGCACGAGAGCAGGTTCATGTGCGGGGACGAGGGGGGGTCCCTGGGGTGCAAACCCACCCCCACCATGGGTCTTCCTGCAGACGGAGCCGCCGTCTTGTCCAGATTGCTCCCCGAGGCGGGTCCCGCACCGGCTCGGGGCGCACCGAGGGCACCTCGTGTCCCGCCGGCGCTCAGCACACGGCGGCGCGGGGCCCGCGCAGGCTGCAGCCCCTCATGTCGCTGGCCAGCCGCAGCACGGCCGCTCGCTCGGGGTCCCCCAAGGGCGGCCCGGCGCCGAAGGCCTCCTCCTCCTCCTCCTCCAGGATGGAGCTGAGCCTCGGGGCGCAGCGGGCCCGCTCGGCCGGCGGGCGGTAGGGACACTTGGCGTTGAGCAGCCTGCGGAGCGGCACCAAGGGCACGATGGCGTCGCCCAGGAGCTGCTGCTGGACGTGGCGGAAATCGCTCTGTCTCTTGAGGCGCTTGAACTCGTTGAAGGCGGAGGCCGAGGTCTGGTAGAGGAGCAGGGCCATGGCGCGCGCCTTGTCGGCCTTGGAGACCAGCACGGCGTGGCAGCGCAGCACCACCGCCTTGTTCTTCACCTGGTGCCGGTACACCCAGGCGAACACCTTGGGGTGCCGGCGGTCGGCGGCGCAGTAGGTGATGCGGTGCAGCAGGTACGCGTGGCCCGGCCGGCGGGCCCCCTTCTCGCAGGGCGTCATGCGGATGCCATGAGGGCCCAGCGTCAGCGTCATCTTGGCCCCGCCGGCGCCCGCCTCGCTCTTGGCCCAGATCTTGCCCACCGCCTCCTCGGTGCAGCCCTCGCCCTTGGCGTGCAGGGTGACGGCGTTGCCCAGGTACCTCACCGTGTACGTCGGGTCCTCCTTGTTCAGCTCCACTTTCTGGCGCTTCCCACGGAAGACGCTGCCCAGGCGCTCCAGCGGGCACTCGGGCAGCAGGTCCGGGCAGGAGCGGAGGAAGCCGGCCAGCAGCGCCGCGTAGCTCAGCCCCGGCCCCAGGCTCTTGCCTTTGCACTTACGTTCATTTTCCACCAGCACGAACTTGCTCCGGCGCCAGGGCAGCATCTCGGCTCCGCTCCGCTACCGCCGGCCTCGCTCGCAATTAGCGGGACCACCCCCCCAAGCCCCGAAGCCGCACTGGGGGGTGTCCCCGCACCCCCCGCGCAGGGGGTGTCGTGCCCTACCCCGGCAGCGGGACGCGGCCTCGTGTCCGATCCGGCTGCCCACGGAGGATGCGGAGCCGAGGAGCCGCCGCGTTCCGGGTGCCGCCTGCGCCTGATGCTGCGGGAGCGGCGGCGGCGGCGGCGGCTGCGGGGACGCGGCTCTCCGTGGGCTGCTCCACCTCCCCGAGCACGCGGGGAGCCGCCGGTGAGCGGCCCCCGCCGGTGAGCGGCCCCCGCCGGTGAACGGCCCCGTGCGCGCCCGCTCCGTGCCCCGGAGGGAGAGGAAGCCGGGGGGAGCCCAGCCCCCCATCCCCATGCAGCAGCCAGACCCCCAGCGCCGAAACACACCGGCGTCAGGGGAAATTCCCTCATTTCCCACCCGGGTGGGGGGATGATTTTGGGAGGGTCAGATGATGGCTTCTGGCACGGGAACGACAAAAAGGTGGGGGTTTTCCCCCCAAATCAGTACGTGTCACAAGGGTGTGTGCCAGGATTTGCAGATCATGCAGGTTTGCTGGCATTTTTTCCTCCAAACCTCCCATTTGCTCCTGTTATTTCCAAGCCAGTCAGATCTCCTTGCTGCTCCTCTCCTTTTGGGCTGAGCTGGCTTTTAACCTGTTGCTTTTATCTCTGGCCAAGGCCCTAGGACAGCTTCTCTCCAGGAGAAATGGAGTGTTATTTCCCCATGGCACAGCTCGGGGGGAAGTTTTTGGGGAGCACTGCGAGGTTTCAGCCCTGCAGTGGAGTCTGAGGCTGAGGCTGCTCAGGATTCAGTGCCTTTGGCTCAAACCCTGATTTCTACCTTTTTTTTTTTTTTTTTTTTTGCCATCTGGACATAAAGCGGGGAGACCCCTGAGCTTGGGGATGCTCTGTTTGCCTTGGGATTAAAAAACGGAGAGGAGAAAGGAGTAGAATAACACCATGTTCCCCCACTTTTAGGGAAGAAAATCAGAGTGGGGTGTTGCAGGGAATGGGAAGCCATTTCCCAGCAGCTTCCCAGATTTTCTGCAGTTTGAGTGAAGCAAATACAACCTTAAAATAGCAGCTTCACAGGCAGACAGCACCAGCCCCACTCTCTCACTGCCGCGGCCTCGACAGCCATGTAGGATTTTGCAGCCAAAATAATAAAAAATGCATGAATTTGTCTGTTTTTCAGCTTTTCTGATGCAAACATGGGCTGTATGGTTTGCTCCCAGTGCAAGGATGGTTTTGGGGAGATGGCAATTAGGGAATTAGTATTAATGAGGGAGATTTCTGTCTGTGCTAGCCTCTGTCATAATTTCTGTTCTTGCTCTTGTTGACTGAGGTGAAGCTGTGTTTACTTGCTCAGTGTTCATATTGAGAGGGCAGATGTGAATGTGAACCCACCCTGGAAGCTTCTTTATTTAGAGATCCCACATTATTGGGGTCAGAGGGGCTGTGCTGTCCCTCTACACTGGTTTGATCCCACAGTACCATCCACAAGTTGCCCTAGGACTGGTTTTCCTATTTTCTCCCAGATTTTGGGGGGCAAGGGGGGCTCTGCACCGCATTGTATATAGGGGAAAACAACCTAGATTTGCACTTGAAAGCTGAGAAAAAGAGTTGTGGGCTGGTTCAGGGCTGCCAATCCCTCCTCTCACTCACTGCCCTGGCAAGTACGGAACTGTCATTGCTGGGCTCCAGAGTGAACAAGCACCCTGGCAGTGTGTGGGAGATGGATTTCCTGGTTATCCCTTGGACAATACAGATCTCAGCATCCCAGCTTTGATTTCTCGGGGTGCCTGTGGTGGTCTCACTGTCCCATACTCAGTTTCAGCTCCCAGAGTTTCAGCCCCGTCAGAAGCCACCCCCAATTTTGGATGCTGCTTCCCAGCCTGTTGTGACTCCTCAGCAGTGACCCAGCAGCAAGATTTGATGGGAAAACCAGCAGGTAAGGTCACAATCCTCCCAAAATCCAACAAACTGGACAAAAATCCCAGTGATAAATCCCTGGGACCTGTGACAACTGTCCTTGCAGCTAGAAAATGGGGCAGGAAGCTCCTTGGGCAAGGGGAAAAATAGAGAAATCTTTAATTAAAAAGTAATTTGATGATCACCTGGGAGCCCTTTACCTTGTGTGGGCTGATTCCCATGGAAGCACCAGCCAAACTGAATTTGGGCTCCAGCATGAGGGCATCTGAAATTGGGCTTTTGACCACCTGTGTCTTTAGCCAGTTTCCCCTGCTGCTTGTAGTTAGAAGACCTGGGAAAATATAATTTTTATGATAATTTTTTTTAATGCTTTTAATCTTATTAATTTATTTCTTTTGATCTCACTGATCAGAGCTGTTGTTCCTTCCCATCAGGAATGATTTAAGGACATTTTCCTTTGGAGCCACAGAACCAGTTTTGAACTGAGGAGGGAAAAAAACCTCCAGGATGGCGGCGGAAAAATGTTCTGCTGGGACAGAGAAAGGAGGAAGTAAATAACGAAAACAGGAGAAATGGGAAAAAGTGAGGCAGCAGGCAGGGCGAGGATGTGAGAATCCCTGCACACGGTGCTGTGGGGGCCAGGGCTGCCCCTGAGGATGCTTCCCAGAGTTCAGCTGCGTGCCGGGGCGTTATCCCGGCGTCCCGGCCAGCCTATTTTCCAGGCGAGGAAATATTTAACCGCGGCGTCAGCGGGCAGGGCAGGCAGCTGCAGCAATGGAGAGAAACGGGCAGCACCCGCTCCCTGCTGTCCCCCCGGGCCAGCCCCAGGGTGACCATCTCCAGCTCTTGCTGCGCCGCAGCCGGGAGGCCAAAAACTGCGCCTATTGCCCCTACAGCCGGTTCCCAGTGGGAGCTGCACTGCTCACCACCGGAGGGGAGATCTTCTCGGGTAAGACGGGATCTGTGACCCCCCCCCCGGGATTTTGGGGAGCCCCCAGCAAGCCTTGGGTCGTGTGTGAGGGTGTAGCGGGGTCATCCCAGGGTGCTGGTGTTGTGTGTCCTCCCCCGCTGCCTCTTGGCAGCCGCCATCCCGGACCGAGCCAAAGATCACAGCGGATGGGAAAATAAATAGGGGGAGCGGGGAAAATGGCTTTTCTTTGTCAATTCCCTGAGAAGAAAGGAGCTGGTGGGGTTTGGGGTGGCTGATGCCGGGGTTGTCCCTGCAGGGTGCAACGTGGAGAACGCCTGCTACAGCCTGGGGATGTGCGCCGAGCGTGGCGCCATCCAAAAAGCAATCTCTGAGGGGCACACCAGCTTCAAGGCCATGGCCATCGCCAGGTGAGGGTGCTCTGAGAGCTGGAGTGCTGAGGGATGGGGTGGGGAACCAGCAGGAGAACCCCCACTGCTCCTCAGGGACAGCTTCTTTTGCAGCAGCCCCATCGTTTGGGGAGGGAAATAAAGTTTTTTCGTGGTGTTTTTGGAGGAATTGGGGGGCAAATCTGTTGCAGCTCTGTATTTACTGGGGCATGAAGGTCTTCTGTATTTACTGGGGCATGAAGGTCTTCTGCAGGTGTTCTCCTCTCCTCTGACCTCAGGACTCTGTGCCCTTCTCCTTTGGCAGTGACATGGGGGACCACTTCATCACACCCTGTGGCGCCTGCAGACAAGTGATGAGAGAGGTGACAGCTCGTGTGGGGCTCCATGGCTCATTCCCTGATCCCAGACACCATCCCCTGACCCCAGGCATCTCCCCCTAAAACAGCTGGAGGTTCCAAGGAGGGTGCAACCCCCCGTTCTCATCCCCAGGGCTGGCTCCAGGCTCCTCAAATTTCATTATCTCCTGGCAAAGGGGTATTCCAGCCCTGGGGAATTCAGTGGGAATTCATTAGCTCACTATCCAGGGCCAGGGTTTTGCCCCTGAGTCCTTTCTCTGGCAAGCCTGAAAATGGGGGTTTTCCTGTAAAAGCTGAGCTTCCCACAGATCCTGTCCAGCTCTGCTGGGATTCCCTTCTGCACGGGAATCCCAGCACCCACATCTTATTTTGGGGTTGTTAATATTTGATGGGTCGCGGGGCTCTGCTCGAGGATCAGATTCAGCAGGTTCAGAGGCACTGGGGCTCACACTGGTGGGGTAAAAACACAGGATCTGAGCCCAAAATACCCTCTGGGGGAGGTAATGCTGATAAGCCAACCCAAAATACTTGTAATAGAGGGGGATGCTCCCTGTGAACCTGAAAAATGGGGTATATGAGAAATTTGGTGAAGAAATGCAGGTTCTTCCCTTCTTCTCCCTCATCAGGCTCTTCTTTCTCCTTCTTCAGTTTGGCACAGACTGGGATGTCTACCTGACCAAAGGAGATGGCACCTACATTGTCAAAAGGCTGGAGGAGCTGCTGCCTACCTCCTTTGGCCCTGAGGACCTGAAGAAGGTCTGAGCAGCGTGGCCACCACCAGCTTTTGCCCTTAGGCACAGAGGAAAATGGTTTTCCCTGATTTTCTCAGCCTGTAAGCAACTTTTTGGGAACAACACAGTGGGAAATTTGTTTATACTGTTAAGTTGCCTGTTCCTCTGTCTCATCTTCTAATTCAGTGTTGATTCACAGGCTCCAGCTCCACCTTGCCCCGAGGAAATGGCAAAATCAAATAATAGAAATTCCCTGTTATTAGTAAAAAAAGAGTCCAGACATGCCTGTAGGCAAGGGAGGACTTGGCTTTGGTGCAGAACTCAAACAGGCTTTGGTACAGAAACCACTCCTGAATAATGCAAAATCATTGCTTGGGAAAGTGCTGGATCCTTCAGCTCTAAAAAGAAGTGAAAGCAAGAGGGAAAAGGTCCATCAACCTCAGCAGTAATTAGTGACCCAATCCAGGTTACGTGGATTGCAGGATGGTTATTGCACTGACCGTGTCCTTTGCTCCTTTCTTTCCAGCTTGTTTTCCTTGCTTTTATTTTGTTTGAGGTGAAGAAGACGACGTTTTTGGGGTGTTCTGGAGGGTTTTGTGCCTCCAGGGTAATGCCATTTGTTGATTGTATATTGATTTATAATACAATGATAAATGAATTAATTACATTTCCCAACCAGCGCTGGGTCGAGCATTTCTGCCATGCCCAAGTGAAATAAAAGCAGTTCTGGTTTATCTCCTGCAGTTGTAGCAAGTGATGAAACACAGGGAGTGGGGTCCTGGGGCTGTCCTGCAGCCCAGGCAGGGCTGGGGGTGCTGGCTGTGCCCTGGGAACCTCATGAGGTTCAGCAAAGCCGAGTGCAGGGGGCTGCCCCTGGCTCAGGGGAACACCTCAGTATCTGTACTGGCTGGGGGATGGACAACACTCCTGCTGGGAAGGACGTGGAGAGGCTGGTGGGTGAGAGGCTGGATGTGCCTCAGCTGTGGGGCTGATCCCACAGCACAGGCAGCAGGGAAGGGATTCTGGCACAGGCTGCTCAGAAAAGCTGTGGCTGTCCCTGGATCCCTGGAAGTGTCCAAGGCCAGGCTGGACAGGGCTTGGAGCAAGCTGGGATAGTGGAAGGTGTCCCTGCCCATGGCAAGGGTGGGACTGGATGGGCTTTGAGGTGCCCTCCAGCCCAAATCAGGCTGTGATTCTGTGGTTTGACGATTCCACACAGTGGGCTGTGCCCTGGCTGTTTCCAGGGCAGTGCTGTGCTCCATGCCAAGGCACTCCCAGCTGTGGCATCCATGCCCTGCATTGCACAAGGCTTTACCTTGGTTGCACCTTGCTCTGCGCCCTGTTCCGTGACCCATTCCATGCCCTGCTTATGACCCACTCCATCTCCCCTTCCATATCCTGCTTCATGCTTTGCTACATGTCCCCTTCCATGCCCTGTTCAGTACCCCACTCCACATCTGCTCCATGTCTTGCTCTATGCCCCATTCCATGTCCCACTCCCATGCCCTGCTCCCTGCCCGTCTCCATGGCCATTCCATGTCCATTTCCACACTTCGCTCCATGTCCCACTCCCTGTCCCACCCCTGCCCCATTCCCTGCCCCATTTCCTGTCCCACTCCATGCCCCATTCCCTGTCCCACTCCCTGTCCCACTCCATGCCCCATTCTGTGCCCCATTCCCTGTCCCACTCCATGTCCCACTCCCTGTCCCACTCCATGCCCCATTCTGTGCCCCATTCCCTGTCCCACTCCATGTCCCACTCCCTGTCCCACTCCATGCCCCATTCCCTGCCCCATTTCCTGTCCCACTCCCTGCCCCATTCCCTGTCCTACTCCATGCCCCACTCCCTGCCCCATTCCCTGCCCCATTCCCTGTCCCACTCCCTGCCCCATTCCCTGCCCCATTCCCTGCCCCACTCCCTGTCCCACTCCCCGCCCGTTCCCTCTCCGTCCCCGTCCCGTGCCGGGGGCGTGGTTTAGCACCCGGTAGGCGTGGTTTCGCGCTCCGGTGGGCGTGTTTCCGGGCGCGGCCTGTCGCCATTGGCCCGCTCTGGGCCCGCCCCCCGCGGTGACGCGCTGGCCATGGCGGTGCGGCTGCTGCTGGCCCGGGCCCTGCGGCTCCTCCCGCGGTGCCGCCCGCCCTGCGCGCCCCGCGCGCCCCCCGCCCCGACCCCCGCCCCGGGCCTGCGCCCGCGCCCGCCGCGCCGCCCGCCCCATGGCGGCCCTGGCTGGCCTGGCTGCCGGCCGCCCGCCGCCTCTTCCTGCGCGGCCCGGCGGGCGGGCTGGCGGCCGTTGCGCGGCGGGGCCGCGGCGGCGTCTGCCTGGCGCTGGCCATGGCGCTGGGCCTGGTGGAGCCGCGCCTGGAGGAGCAGCGCCGGGCTGAGGCGGCGTGTCGCCACATCCAGGTGGGAAGCGGCCCGGGGGTCCCGCTGGGCAGCGCCTGGGGCGCCCTCCGTGAGGGGAAGGGAGGGCCTTGCCGGGAGGAGGAGGCATTCAGTCACCTCCCAAGAAGGGCACGGGGGGTCGCAGTCCTCCAGGCATCCTTCATGAGAGAGAGGGTGGTCCTCGATGTGTGGAGCCCTTTGAACCCCCCCCCTGAACGGCACAGAGTGTCAGTGCTGAGGGGAGCCACTTAGACACGCCCCCCACTAAGGGTAGGGGGTCCTTGTTCTGGGGAGTCCCTCAGACATCCCCCACTAAGGGTAGTGCTCTTTGCTCTGGAGAAGCCGTCAGACATCATCCATAAAGGGGAGGGGGATTCTTGTGAGGAACCCCTCAGATGTCCCCTCTGAAGGGGAGGGGGGGTGGTCACTGCTGTGGGGAGCCTTCCAGACTCCCTTGCTGAAGGGGAGAGCCTTGTTCTATGGAGCCCCTCAGACACCCCTCATGAAGGGAAGGGAGGTCACTGCTGGGGGGAGCCCCCTGAGAGCCCCGGTAAAGGGCAGACTGGGGAACCCCCCAGACACCTCCCCATCTCTCCCCAAGGAAGATGGGGGATGCTGCAATGAGCAGGCCCAAAGGCACCTCCTTCTCCCCAAAAATAGGGTCATGGGGAAGCGTCTCACTCAGCAGCCCCTCATGACCCTAAAGCAGGTACTTTCAAAACCAAGGGACCCTCACTCCCTGTCCCTCCACAGAGGGAGGGGATCAGGGCCCTGGTGGGGGGGGTTTCATGTCCCAGGACACTGCTGTTGATCCCCATGGGACCCTGTGGTGCTGGGCCAGGCCGTGCTGGCAGGGCACAGGGCATGGATGGTACTGAACATATTTCCTAGGTAAAAATAGACCTCTGGTGCTCAGAGCCAGCTGTCACCTGCTCCACCGACCAGCAGACACATTCCCTGAAGTTTCTTCTGAAGAGGATGCTTTCTCTCCTCTGTCCTTGCTGGGTTGTTCCATTAGCTGTCCCTGGTCTGTGTCAGTGACACATCCCTGGGGTGTCACTGCTGCTTTGGGGCTGCAGCTCACAGAGAAGATTTGTATTGGTATAGTGACAGCTGGGACAGCACCAGACCTGTGGGATCATGAACTGTGATGAAACTCCAGAACAGCCTCCTGTGTGCTGTTTTTCCACATCTCTTGATTTCCTCCCCCAGCTCCCTCCCATCATAGATTCACTCTCCCTCACACTAACCAGCCCTCACAGCTGACTGCTGCAAAAAGGCCATTGTTTTTACTGTTGCTGCTTTTAATTCAATTTTCTTTAAAATGCTGTTTGCCTGGTTTGTTTATAGAGAGGGAGAAAAGTGTAATAATGCATCTCATTTCAGAAGTGTTCAGTTAAAAACTTTTCTTTACACAACCACAGAATCATGGAATGGTTTGGGCTGGAAGGGACTTTAAGGCCCATCTCTTCCCACCCCTGCCAGGGCAGGGACACCTTCCACTATCCCAGCTTACTCCAAGCCCTGTCCAGCCTGGCCTTGGACACTTCCAGGGATGGAGCAGCCACAGCTTCTCTGGGAAAATATATTTATATTCTAGATTGGCAAATGACTCCCCCTCCTGGTTCCTCTTCTTCCCTTAAAAAGGGCACCTTTAGAAAAGACTGGTTTAGGAGTAAATTGTATCACACAAAATATATGGCCTGCAGATGATTTTTCATGTGGTTACAGTGATTTGAGCCCAGTGCTTAGAGTCTGATTGAGACTTTCAGGCTGACCATCCCACCAGGATGTGTAATTCCACTGACACACCAAGTTCTCCTTCGCTGGGAAGTCTGGGCTAACTGAGCGGGTTTTTCTGTTCATGTTCCTTTCAGACCGTGTTTGTTGGGAAGAACAAGCCACAGAAAGATCCCCTGAGCTCCTTCCGCTGGCAGGGCTTCAAGCTGGAGGAGTATCTCATCGGCCAGCCCATCGGGAAGGGCTGCAGTGCCGCTGTGTACGAGGCAGCCATTCCCTTCTGCCCCGCTCCTCGGGCTCCTGCCCAGAGCAACCCTCTCCCAGCCCTGCAGCAGCACCATGCCTCAGCTTCCCAGGGCGCTGAAGAGGAGCCTGTGGTGAAGCACCAACCACAAGGGGCTTTTCCCTTAGCTATCAAAATGATGTGGAACATTTCGGTAAGGAGTCGGCGCTGAATCCCCCGTGTCTGTTGCTGGGGAATTCTGGCTGGAATGTTTAATACTGAAGTGTTGAAAGCACTAATTATGGAGTGCAGGATGAGTGTGTCACAACAAAGCTGTTGGTAGGTGACACTGGAGATGTCAAATGTTAGTGCAGAGTCCCAGAGCGAGGTAATTAGCGTTCGTCATCCTCTGGAATCGGCACTGAGAGCTGCTGCTGGAGCTCTTGGGTATGGAGGTGATGTTTTGGGAAGAAAAGGTTTTCTGAGGCTGGCTCTATTGGAAAGGTCTAAGAAGGGGAAAGCCACTGCTGCCAGTGATTCAGGAATTGGTGTCCTGTCAGTGTCAGGACAGAGGTGTGTTTTCTTCCTGAAGAGGCAGTGGTCTCAGGGTGCACAGTAACCTGCCTGCGGTGTCCCCTTGCCATGAGGTGACTGTCCAAGATCTGCTCCAGTGTTTCCCAGCCTGGGTGACTGGAGATCCAGTTCCTCAGTGTGGCTCTTCCACGTTTAAAAAAATCCACGTGGCTTTCCCCATTGATGTGACAAGTGAATATTTCAAGAGAATCTTCCAAAATGCCAACATCTGGAATCCCTTGGTCTCCAGATGTACCCTGGCATTTACCTGTGGGCTCTTCCACTTGGGTTTGGAAGTTGAAAGTGAATGCTAAGGTGTAGTCTGGATTGCTGATGGTCAAGGGTGCATTTGAAGTGACAAATAGATTTCTTTCTGCAAATAAAGGCCTTGTGGTCTCCCTTAGTGAGATCTTTAAGTAGTTAATTGCCTTCCTTGATTTTCAAGGGAGGGAAGTCCTGGAATCTGATCTCAGTCAGCCCAGCTCCAGACACAGTGCCAGCATCAGGATTATCTGTTCTCAGCTTGCTTTGGGACCGGGTGGTTTTGGAGCTGGAACCCACATGGGGTGTGGTTGTTGTTGCAGGCTGGTTCCTCGAGTGAAGCCATCCTGGATGCCATGGGCCGAGAGCTCGTCCCAGCCACAGGCCTGGCCTTGTCCAGGGAATACGGAGCTGTCTCTGGCCGCAGGTATGGAGGTGGCAAGGTGCTGGCTTTATCCCTTGATTTTGCAGCAATTTGTACTGTTAAGAAGGTGGACAGGGCTTTCTAGAATAGCTGCTGAAAGCAGGTAAACCTGGGGATTGTTAAGTTTCTTGCCATGCAGGGAATTGCATTGCTAAAGTATGTGGTCCAGAGGAGGTTGAAAGGGTGCACCAAGAATTTGGGAGCATTTGGGGTCCCACCAGGGTCCAGTGGCTGTGTCTTAGCTTCCCTGTGTTGAAATGTGTTGGCATTTGCTGAGGTAAAGACTGGAGGAGCCTTTGTTGAACACTATTTAAATTTATATTGTGATGCTTTTTAGTTGCACTGCAGCAATTGGTAACAGTTTGAGTGTATTAAACATCAAATTATTTCACTGTAATACAATTTGACTGTGAGGTTTGAGAACTGGTTTGGGATAAGATGGGTGCTGGACAGGGAGGTTGGAACTGTTTTAGTGCAGGAAAACTGGTGAGAAAGGAAATGGAAATGACTTAGTTCATACTCTTTGACCTGAGTGGGAAGTGAGCAAACAGCATGTAGGTGGAAAATCTCACAGAAACTTCTAAATTACCTCAAGTTAGCTATCTTTTCATTCAGAAATGCATCTTTTTTTTTTTTCATTTGAAACAATGGAGTCCACAGCCCAGATTGTCTGATTTAAATTTCAAATCCATCCCGGCTGCCAATACAAATGAATAATGAATGCTGTGCCCGTGGCTGGCTGGGAATGCAGTAGAGCAGCCAAAGGGATATTTGACATTCAGGGGATGAGAGATCTGTGTTGCAGACAAATAGGTAACCTGCTTTTCAGGGGAGGGAGAGCTTCCTGCCTCTGCCATAAAATAGAGGTTCTAAATTGATACTCCCAGTGTGAAGTTGACCTTTATTATGTCTAACAAAGTAATTGCGTTTGGCTGTTACTCTCTAGAGCTGCTGTAGCTCTTTTTGAATGGAGAAGCAGCCTATGCCTGGCTCTGCCTTTGTTAGCAGCATAGAAGGGTTAGTGGGGCTTGAGTAAAATGAAGGCTGCATGTTATGTGTGCAGGTTTTTATCAAAGCTCTATTTGTAGTGCAGGTAAAGCACCTTATTTCCTATTTGGCCATTGTGAATAGGGAAATCCAGTTACACAAGAGCCCCTGTGACACCTTGGTTGGCTCAGTTTGCTCTGGGAGGCACTGGGGTGGATTCTGAGCTCTGGAGAAGGTGCTGGGAGATGCCTGTGGCTGCAGTGGGTCCGTACAGGCTGTGGGTGCTCTGCATTCACCTGGGAAGTGCTGGGCTGAGATGCTGGTTAGGAAATGGGCCATGAAACTGCTGCCCATGCTCTTGCTCAGTGAATGGATTCCAGGATGTGAGTGTCTGACTGTTTGCTTAATGTGCAGTCCTGTAATCCACCCTGTGCAGCTTTAATCTCTCTCTGATGAGGCTTCCAGTGCAGAAAAAACGTGTTTGCTCTGCTGGGGAACCCTTTGGTGTGGAGGACAGGCCATAATAATGAAAAGTAGTTCCAGCAATAACAGCAGTGTGCCTGAGATCCATCAGAACCGACTGAGGGATTGGTGCAATCTGTGGTGTCTTTCCTCTGCACAGAAAAACTGTCCTTGGGAGGAAGAAGCTGCAGCCTCATCCAAATATAATCCAGGTGATCAGAGCATTCACATCCTCTGTCCCTTTGCTGCCTGGAGCCTTTGCTGACTATCCTGACGTCCTTCCATTGAGCCTGAACCCCAGAGGGATCGGTCACAGCCGCACACTCTTCTTGGTGATGAAGAAGTAAGTGGAGAGAAGCTGGTTAAAGTGACTTGGGCACTCTGTCCTTGCAAAGCTTGGGTCTGGGCTGCTGCCAAAGAGCAGAGTATGCTCTTGGAAACGCCTCCCAGGACCTGTTCCAAGTTCTTGAGGTTCTGACTGTGCTTCCACAATGAAGACAAACTGTTCTTTTTAATAATTACCCCAAATTAAAGTGAGAAATGTGGAGTTTGTCCCCATTTGTCTGCCCTTCTAAGCCTGAACTTCACCCCTAGTCTGAGCACACTGCTAGAGATGGAGTAGAATCAGTAATGAGATGAGCCAACAGTGAGGTTGAACTGCCAGTGATAAGCCTGCAGGATGCTAATTCCCATTTTTTTCCTTGTTCTGCCTAGCTACCCCTTCACGCTGCGCCAGTATCTGCAGGAGAACACTCCGGATGTTCGCCTCTCCACAGTGATGATTCTGCAGCTCTTGGAAGGCGTGGACCACCTTGTTCGACATGGAATAGCACACAGAGACCTCAAGTCTGACAACATCCTGGTTGAATTTGATTCTGGTACGTAGATCCCTGAGGATAAGTGCCAGTTAATTCACAGAAGCGATTCGGTCACCTTGGTATTTGGGGAAGTCTCACCCGGCTGCGTGTTTGGGGGAGAAGCATCAAACCTTTTGAATAATCTCAGGTTTACTTTTTAGCTTAGTATTTGCTGTGAGTGCAGCAAGTCATTGATCCTGTCTGTGCCTGAGGTTTTGGATCATTAACATGGACATAGTGTATTGCTGAGATGATGGATTGCATGAGCACAGCCAGCATTGACTGGAGCATCCGGGAACACCACATTTGGGATGCTGCAGGAGCCTTTGCTTCAGGCTCTTGGTTCTGTCCTCTTTCCCAAGCCAGAGAGTACAGAGAGCCTCTTAAAATCCCACCCCATGGCCAGGTTAATGGTGCTGCACCCTGGGATGATGAAACATGGGTCGGGAGGGAAGGGATCCAGCATTTTCTTCTATGTGTTCTCCTGTCAGCCTCTAACAGCAGTTTTAATTGCCTGAGCTCTTTTTGGGTGTGATTGAGATTCAAATTGGCAGGAGCAATAGGAGGCAGGCAGGTGTGTGTGATTAGGAGTGGAAGAATTTGGTTGAGGAGTATCAGGGAGAGAGACAGAGAGACCACTGGAATCCACCCTGCCTTCCTGGAGACCGGCCCAAGAGGCGACAGAGGATTCTCTGTTCTCCAGGGCTCAGGATTTAGAATCATAAAATGATGGAATGGCCTAGGCTGGAAGGGACCTTAAAGCTTTTCTCATTCCAAGCCCCTGCCATGCACAGGGACACCTTCCACTAGACCAGGTCACTCTACTGAATGTCTTTGCCGACAATCTTGATGAGGGGATCGAATGGCCCCTCAGTCAGTTTGCAGAGGACACCAAGCTGGGTGTTGATGTGATGTGGTGTTTGGTGCTGCCAGGTCCTCCCAAACTGAACCCTAACTCTGGCAGCTCTGTGTTGTTCACAGCTGGCTGCCCCTGGCTGGTCATCACTGACTTTGGCTGCTGTTTGGCGGATGAGAACATCGGCCTGAGGCTGCCCTTCACCAGCTCCTACGTGGATCGGGGTGGCAATGGCTGCCTTATGGCACCTGAGGTAAATCCCTCTGTAGCAGTGCTTTGTGGTGCTGGTTTTCTTCTTGTCCTTTTGTTTGGCCTAAAAGTTTTGGTGGCATAGAAGGTTTGTGTCCTACCTTGAGTTAGGCGCTTGGTAAACATCTCTGCTGAGCTATGTCAAATAGACACCTTGAGCTCTAACAGGTGAAATGTAATCAGTTGGTGTTAAGAGGCAGAATCAGCTTTTCCTCCCCTCCCCCAAATGTACTCTTTCATATTTATTCAGGCCCCTTTCCATGTAACTATTAAGAATTTTATGCAGCAGTTGCAACAGTAGCTTTTGGCTAAAGTTCAAGACTGTTGTGAAATTATTTACAGTTCCTTTTTATTTCTTTGATGATAAGAAATAATAAAAGCCAAGACACCCTTAACTGTCTGCTGGACCTGGAGCACTTTGCTGTGGTGTTGGTTGTTCTTCTGCAGGTCTCCTTTCTCCATAATTCTAGCAGGAGATAGCCCTTGGAACTCTGGGAGTGCTGGTCAGGGACAATAGCTAAAGCCTCAGTGCAATGTTCAGACTCCTCCCAGCATCCCAGTGGGCTGAGCAGTGCCAGAGGCTTAGAGCATGCCAATAGGGAATATTTACAGCACAGATTCAGATGCAACCCACCTTTGGGTTCAGTGTCTAAGTTTATTACAGGGAAAATGCAGGTTTGAGCATTAAAAATCGAATTTCAGCACAGAGGCTGCACTTGAGCTGTTTATTTGAGTAGCCCCCTCTCTGTGGCAGGTGATCACAGCGTCACCTGGTCCAGGCACGGTGATCAACTACAGCAAAGCTGATGCTTGGGCTGTTGGAGCGATTGCCTATGAGATCCTGGGCCTGGCCAATCCTTTCTATGGGCACGGGGACTCCACTCTGGAAAGCAGAAGTTACCAGGAGGACCAGCTGCCAAGCCTGCCCAACCACGTGCCCCTCGAGGTGAGGCAGGTGATAAAGATGCTGCTTCAGAGAGATCCCAACAAGGTAAGAAGCTGTTGCCTTCAAGATATCCTCTCTGGGAGTATCCCTGGCAGATCATTTTGCCTTGGAGGGCTGTGGGTGCAGAGGTTAGTCCAGATCTCACTGCAGGATCAAAGCATGACATAAGGATCAAAGCCAAAAGTCTTTGCTGAGTGGTGCTGAATTGTTTCAGATGTTTGTGTCAGGACCAGACCTCACACTGGAGGGTTCCACACAGCATTATATATATACAGTAGTAGTCTGAAAGAGCTTTCTGATTCACAGGGTGTTGCCTTTGGGGGGGCTCCAGGGAGTTTTGGAGGTGCCAATGCTCCGTGCTGGTGATGTGGCTGAGTGTAGCAGGATCAGCTAATCTCCCCTTCCCTCCCCTTCCTCTTGCAGAGGTTGTCTGCGAGGGTGGCTGCGAACGTGCTGCACCTGAGCCTCTGGGGTGACAGTGTTGTGGCATCCAGGACCCTGAAACCTGACCAGATGATCGCCTGGCTGCTCTGCCAGTCTGCAGCCACCCTGCTCACCAACAGGCTGGCAGAGAAGAGCCAGGTAGAAACCAAAATGAAGATGTGCTTCTTGGCAAACCTCGAGTTTGAAGACCTCTGGGCAGCAATATTCCTGTTGCTGGCATGGAGAAGCCACTCTGGGTGAAGGAACCACCTGGAACACGAGCATCCCACATAAAAATGGCACTTTCTAAAGGCACATAGGAACCTGTCCTTTCTGTCTGTCTGCAGTCCTGTAGTGCTTTAGAGAACAAGCTGCAGGCCTGTGTTTAGGAGCTTGAGTTTCTCTCTAGCGTTAACCACGCTGCTTTTCTGTCCCTGCTAGAGCAGATGCCCTTGCTTCCTTACCCTCTAGGGGGGCAGGAGTGTGGACCTTGCAGGTGTCCAGAGGTTTGTGGTTGGTTTTGCTCCCGTTTGGGAATTAATTGACTTGTAAGTTGTGTGTTGAGTGAAGCAGATTCCTTTCAGAGGAGTGACTGGGAGGAGGCACTGTCTGGCTGCATTTCACAGAGAAACAATTTAACACACAGAGATCCAAGCTGACAAAGGGAACTGCAGTCTCTGTTCTTGGGTGGTGGTTTGAAACTCATTTTCTTCTGAGCTGTGAAATGACAGCCTGAAATCTTCCTGATGAGGTGCTGCCTGGTAACGTGAGCGTCAGCAGCACTAAAAACCTCGCAGTTGTACGCAGGATAGTGGAAGCACATCATCCTCAAATCCCGCTTATCCTTGTTCTTAACTGTTGTAGCTCTGTGGTGGTGGCTGCCCCAGGGTCCAAGGCTGAGTCAGACTCTCCAGTTAGGGATAATGCTCCAAACAGAGTGAGGCTGGGCAGCAGCCCCTGCTTAAAGAGCTCAGTGTGATGCTCTGCTCTTTAACCTGTCTGTGTTTCCTTCAATGAAATAATATCCTTTGGTGGGGAGGACAGAGACATTGATCTTTAAATAACAACAGCCATGTTTATGAAACAGCATTCAATTTCATGGCTATAATTGTGTTTAGAGGAACTTGGGGAGAAAGTTATTTATGCTTGTTGCTCAATAAATTAAAGATTTAATGTGGCTGTGGCTGTGTGGGTTCTCTCAATCCAATTTGGGCTGTGGAGCATTGGTTCCGGGGTGTCTTAAACGCAATTTCAGCTCTTTCCAGTGCTAACTGTGGAACACGGTGTTCTACTCCAAAGGGAATTTCCCAAAGAGGAACAGACCTTGCCATGGGGATGTGTTTCGTACTCTGCTGCGTGGTAAATCACTGTCTGCTCCTGCAGTATCAGACAGTGGCTGATACCCCTAATCATCACAGGGTAACCTGCACTCAGGGTTCTGCACATTGTTCCAGTGCAGCAAAGAGCACAGAGCCTGGGGAATTGGGGGAAATGAGCTCTTGGGGGAGAAAGCTGCAAAAAAAGGCCTTTGTAACACTTATCTGACCCAGCCAAAGTGTCTGCTGCTGTTTCTTACATTACTGAGCTCTTGCAGTGTGTTTCTGCTGCCTTTGCTTTGTGTGTGCCTGGGTCTGGCAGCGAGTCCCATGCCCTGGACCCTGTGGAGCCTTTTTGAGGAGTAAATGCTGTGGCTGTGTGGTGGATCTCGAAGCCCTCTTCCTGCCATGAACATCATTCCCATGCCTTTCCCTCTCTCCCAGGTCCCATCTCCATACAAGCAGGGAGCAGAATTATGGGCTGGAGCCATCCAGTATCAAGTGTGTTTGTATTTGCCCAACCAGGGTTTTATTGGCACTGATTAACTCCACTCATTGTAAACTTGCTTTCCCTGGAAATCATTTAAATTCTGTCCTCAAAAATGGCCTAAAATGCTTGTCCTGCAGCTTGTCCCTCAGGTCCTTAAATCCCTGTTAATGCTTCCCCTGTTGCTTGCATTTTGTCCCCCCCGTGGTTCTGCTGAGGTCAGACTTCCCTTTTGTTTTCTTTCCCTTCTGCCTTCTGCTAACGAGACATTTTTATGATTTTTCAGCATTCTGGTTGCTTTTGTGGAGTGCAGGTTAAAAGTACAGGCTATTAATGCAACAAATGCTACTGTGCTGTCTGCAAATGCCCAAGGGGAGCAAACTGGGACATCTCCCAGCATGTCCCTCCCACCCTGTCCCACTAATCCCTGCACAGGCTCTTGCCCCTCACTGCTGTGTTTGTTCCCAGTGTTTGCCAGGACTATGCCATTGGGAAAGGGGTTGGCTGGGAGGATGAATGTGGAGGCTGGGCTGGGTTTCTGCCCTTCCCTGGGCAGTGGAGTGTCTGGTGCACTTTGATCCCTGGAGGGAGGCTTGGCAGAGGCAGCTGGCACTCTGCCCAAGCTGGGAACGGGCTCCACAGCACACCTCGCTGTGTTCCCAGTGAGAGAGAGGGTGGGAGTGTGTGGGTCAGGATGAGATCTCTGCTCTGGGCTGCCTGCAGCCAGCTGCTGCCCCGGGGAGCTGGGCTCTGTGCTCCCAAGCCAGCTGTGACCACTATGGTGACAGCGTCACACCACAGCCTGTGGCCTCCGGCCCTTCTGGCCGCCTCCAGCTCCCCAGCCAGTGTGTCTGCAGGGCTCCTCCAGCCCCTGGTCCCAGGGAGCAGAGCCCCCAGCTGCTGGAGCTCGCAGTTCAACGTACCCCCCAGTGCCCTGCTCGTGGCCCGGCCTGTGGGGGTCTGCTCCATGATGAGGCTTCCCATGCAGGCGTCTGCGGAGGGACTGGACGTGGCGTTTGTCGGTGTCCCGCTGGACACGGGCACGTCCAACCGGCCGGGAGCCAGGTAAGGGCCAGCCAGGGAAGCTCATACTTCCCTCTGGCCATTGGGCACGGCTCTCCTGTGGTGAGAGGGGTGCTGGGGACAATGCCTGGTGGCATTTCCCAGCCATGTCACGGCCCAGGTTCGGCCCGCGTCAGATCCGCGCCGAGTCGGCCATGCTGAGGAGGTTCAACGGCAGCACCGGGGCCGCGCCCCTCGACTCCCGCTGCGGGTGGCCGACATCGGGGACGTGAACGTGAACCTCTACAACCTGCCCGACAGCTGCCGCCTCATCCGGGACTCCTACCAGGAGATCGTGGCCTCCGGCTGTGTGCCCCTCACCTTGGGTAGGAGCCCCAGTCTCCCTGTCTTGCCACTGCGTCCTGGCTCTGCCAAACTCCCTCTGCTTCTCCTGTCATTCAGTCCAGGCTTGGCAGAAGGCGAGCGATGAATCTGCTCCCTGCCTGGGCTGTTGTACTGTATCATGGGTAAATTCACAGGCTCTTGGCTGAACAGAATGTTCTGTGATGCCTCTCCTTTGGGTCAGAAATGAGGAGGATGGGTCCGTCGGTACATAAAACCAGTGACGTGCTTTTGGTGTGCTGTTGAGCAGGACTCAAAGCAAGAGCAGGTTTTGTCCCTTGTGTCCCTCCAGCTGAGTGAGCACCAGGCTTTGCACGAGGCCTGATTTGGGTGCATGCTCAAGTTCGCAGCTGTTAGTGCTTGGCATTAGTGCTGCTGAAGGCAGTGAGTGCGTGGAGTAACGAGGGGCAAGTCACCAGTTACAGCATCCTAGAAGCTGATCAAATATCTATTTATAAGCCAAATCAAGGATCCTGCTCCACAGGCTGTCCCTGCTGGCAGTTCTGCATATCTGGTCCTCCCTAAAAGGAAGACCAGGAGAAGAGAGGACCCAGGAGAGGAAGCACCCTGCACATGGGAGTGTTAGTTTTCCTTTGGCAATGAAGCCCTGCATAAATAAGTGCAGGATAAATGCAAAGATGGAAGAAATTACTTGGGAGCAAAAGTAATGAGCACTGAGCAGCTCCTGTAGGGTATTCCCCCTCTTCCCTGTGTCTTCTTGCAGGTGGAGATCACACCATAACATACCCAATCCTGCAGGCCCTGGCGGCAAAGTAAGTTTCTAATGTGGAGGTGGAGAGAAAGGACCTGGGAAAAAGCTCAGCAAGGTTTGCTGTCCCTGCTATTGGCAGGGCCACCATGCACGGGACAGGACTAGCGTGACCACCCTGTCTCGAGCAGGCACGGTCCCGTGGGGCTGGTGCACGTGGATGCTCACACCGACACCGGGGACACGGCCCTGGGGCAGAAGATCTACCACGGGAGCCCGTTCCGGCGCTGTGTGGAGGAAGGGCTGCTGGACTGCGGCCGCGTAGTACAGATCGGCATCCGAGGCTCCTCCTATGACCCCGATCCCCACAAGTACTGCCGGGAACAGGTAAACTGATCCGCACGCAGAGTAGTGTGCTCCCCCTGCCATAAATACCGCGTCAGTAACATTTACTTGGCTTCCGACGGGAAATAAATACATTTTTTGCCTCTTGTTCCATGCAAGCGGCTTGTCTGCAGGACAAGCGCTCCCGGCTCACTGAATGTCAGCTGAGTGGGGAGATAGTGTGTGTAGGGGATGGAAGGTGTTTCCAGGTGCACTTCTGCAGCTTGGCCCTGGAATGAGGATTGTTCCCGGTAGATATTCCCCAGCAGGGCAAGGGATGATCCTCATCTCCCCCCTTTCCCTAAGCAGGTACCTGTGTGTCTGTGCTCCCACAGGGTTTCCGCGTGGTCCCCGCTGAGGAGTGCTGGATGAAGTCCCTGGAGCCGCTGATGAGGGAGGTGAGGGCGCAGATGGGGGAGAGGCCGATGTACATCAGCTTCGATATCGATGGGCTGGACCCTGCCTACGCCCCGGGCACCGGCACCCCCGAGATAGCCGGGCTCACACCTGCACAGGTGAGGGACACGCTGCCCTGCCCAGGGGGAAAGGGCTCTTTTGCTTCCTTAAAGGAGGTCGTTTCACCAGCACAGCAAAGTGGAAGTTTAGAGAGGCCAGGAAGTGTTTCCTCATGGTGGTGAGGAAGCAAAATGTGGAACTGATATGATTTGGTCTGTAGAGGTTGGGTTTCCTTACTGGAATATGGGGAAAGCAGAGCCTGGACTGGTCTGCTAAGTCCAATGTGTTTCTTGATCCCAAACCCATTTTTTCCCTAGGCTTTGGAGATTATTCGTGGCTGCAAAGGCCTGAACATAGTGGGGTGTGACCTTGTGGAAGTTGCACCAATGTACGATGTCTCTGGTGAGTCTGAAGATGCCTGAGGGCAAGACAAGTGCCTGGCACTGGTGGGTGTGGGTGAAATCCGTTGGATATACACAGATTTCCTTTTTTTGTCTTGTTTTTTTAGGCAATACAGCTCTCCTGGGGGCAAACCTACTGTTTGAGATGCTGTGTGTCCTCCCAGGAGTGAAGACACTGTGAGGGCAGTTCCCACCTGCCCTGGGGCAATGCTTCTCTGTGTCCTCAGCCAGGCTTTCCATGTCTCCTTCCCTTCAGACAGCTGCAGCCAGCATGGGCTTTGCAGCATGAAGTAAATGCCATTTACCACTAGAAAAGGTATTTTTTAGCTGGGAAACTGTAGGGAACAGGCTAGACACCCCATTTAACTGGGGTCTGGAGCTTTGGAGCTGGCCTGGGAAGGCATAGATGAGGCTAATGCCATTTTGCCTCTGGAAAGATTCACCCAGCTCACAGGGCTCCTGGAAAAACTGTCACTGGTGAAAGGTTTGTCCCATTAGGATGTTGCAGCAGGACAATGAATGTAGAAGAAGGGAGGACATGGAGGGGGCCTGAGCCTCCTGCTGAGAGTAGGGAGATATTTGACTAAATTGCGGCTGGTGAAATAACCAGGCGTTTCCTATGGCAGGAGCAGTTTAACGCTCCTGAAATTTCTGAGAGGACATGGAGGTGAGGTTAGTTGGGACATGGAGACACAGAGCCACCTCATCACACATTAAAATAGTTTATTTTGGTTGCGAAACTGTAATTGTCTTAAAACAAAATGACATCAGTGCCTGATCACAAATACAAAAACAAAACAAAACCCCCCAAAAATAAAAAAGACAAGTTTGCCAAATAAGTTAATTCCCCCCCTCCCAGTATCAAAAGTGCAAAATAGGTACCTAGTTCTCAGTCCTACTTGTCAGGCTGCGCTCGTGTCCTGGCTCCTGGCTGCTGTGGGTGAAGGGCAGAGACAGGGACAGGGAGGAGTTTGGAACAATCTCCACTCTGGGGCCTGTATCCCTTTGCCTCAGCTCTGAGCACTGTGCCATCACTCAAAACTCACTAGGAAAGTGCACTAGGACCCAATCTCCTCAATCTTTGGATTACAAATCACCGCGTGTGGAACAGAATCACAAGTGTTCAGAAAATGATGGGGTGATGGTTCATGGCTGCTGGGAGAGGGCAGATCCCGGGATAAGCAGCTCTGACTGTGGTCTCAAGACAGCAAACACCTGGAGTGCCATGCTGGCACTGCAGCCAACTAAACCAGGGGGCAGAGCAGCTTGGCTTTTGCTTCAACTTAGGCAAAATTTCCATAAAAATCCAGGAGCTGTGCTCCTGTCCAGCCCCAGTCAGCACCGGTGGACTGATGCAAGCACTCCCTGGCTGAAAGGGGAGGTTACCTGTGTGTCCTGGCTCAGGGATAAAAGCATCATATAGTCAACCCAGCACACTGTGCTAAAAAGAAAATAAACCAAATGATTCTGGCAGCATGCAACACACAATGGATGTGAAGGCCATAAAGCCTTCTCCCCTTCCTCAGGGTTGGGCTGAATTCCCTCACTGTAGTGTAACTAGGCACTTTTTTTCATGAGTTGAGGGTTTTCTCCTTGTTTCTGATCAGCTGAAGAAACAGCAGAGAGCCAGAGAGCGTTCTTCTGCTCCTGCAAATGTTTAAGATGTTATGTGGAGCCTTCTGCTGGGCTAAAAGCTATAACAACCACATCCCGCATGGCAAGCTGTGGGAAAAGTGCAGGAGTGCTGCAGTGATTGCTCCAGCCAGGTGGGAATGAAGTCTAGAAGCATCAGGCTGGTGTTTCACTCCCTCTCTGCTCTCTGTCAGCGCTGCCTGTGCGCCTTCACAGGAGCTTCACAGGAGCTCCTGGGCAGGGAGAAGACATCACCTTCCTTCCTTCCCTCTACTTTAGTGCCTCATTCCATGGCCCAGAGTGCAATGGGCTGGAATTAACTAACCTCACATAGGGATCGTTTGTAGCATCACAGCCTTTATTTGAAGCACGTTGTACAGGGGATCTGAGGTACCTGAGGGGGTTGGAGCATGCCAGTCTGCTCCCAGGATGGGGAAATGCAATGAGGCAAGGCTTTGGGAGCAATTAGGGCACATAGGGAGTGCAATGACTGGAGCATTCCCAACTTCTCTGTGGGATCAGCAGCTAGCTCAGGGGCTGGCAGTTATTCCCACTGAATGGCTGCTCTAAGATGGTAACTAAAGCGGCAAGGGCTGAGTCTGGAATTAACACCATGTGTTCACTGAGTGCTCTGTGCTCCAAGCCCTGTGGCAAAGGCCACTGGCCCCCATCCCTGTGCTTTGGCAATGCTGGAGCCTGATGGTGCCACAGGGTTCCAGATCCATGGAAGGAGAAGGCCTGGGCACCAGTGTCAGCCCCGGTGCAGTGAAAAGGAAGAACAAACCTCACAGGATTTCAGTCCTTGCCACAGAGAGAAGCCTTGCTGCCTTGCTTGGTCACTCGAGGAGTGTTAAGCAGCCACCAGGCTGCTGCTTGTCATCCTTCTGCCTTACCCAGGGGCACCCTTTCCCTGTGGTGCTGGAAGCAGCTGTCGGGGCACTGCTACAGCAAAGCAATGTCCAAACCCAGGGCTGTGCAGCTGCTCTAACCTCACACACCCCAAATGCTTCCAAAAGATGAAAGAAATATCCAAGCAAACAAACACAAAGCCATGAGAGCAGCCTGAGTGTGCAGAAATGGAGGTTTGGGGTAAGAAGGAAATGGGTGAGAGGCTGAAACCCAACATCTCAACCTCCAACTAAACCAAAGGAGCTTCACACGCACGCAACAGTCTGATGATACAGCACTTCTGGGGCAACATTTCAAGAATACAATCATTGAAGGATGAGGTTCCTTGATACAAAGGAAGGTTGGTTTGTACTACAGCTGGAAAGGTGTTTGCAAGGAGCCCAGGTGACTCCCTGGCAGCTACGTAGAGTTTTTTACACATCTACTGGCTCATAGCAGCTCACGCCTACAATCTGAGGACACAGGTAAAATTATGGCTCTAGGATACATCGTCTAAAATCGACAGAAGCAGAAAAGGCATCTGAAAAATCAACGTGACATTTAAATGACTCAACACTTTGACAGTATTTTACGGCCATGCCCTTTCCCTCCCTGTTATGGTTCAGTTAGTGAAGCTGCAGGTGGAACCATGACACAAGGAGCATGAAACATGCAGATCGCCCACGAGCCTGCACCATGTGGGGGTCCCAGCTACGGTTTGCTACAAGAGAGATGCTCCTAACCGGATTCTGCATCACTTACCATGGGGAAAGCCAAGAGAGTACCACTGCCTGATGGGAGGAGGCCTTTTGGAAGGGCAGGGCCTGGAGGGTCTGCAGGGTCTTGCCAGAGTTACACCATGCACCATGGGCTAAGCACACAGGGACGGGGAGGGAGTACCATGACCTGGCCTGCATCACCGGCCACAGCTGGTCCAGACCCAGGGAAGTCACGGGTTTCTTCAACTGAGGTAAACAAGAGGTGGGATGGGGGCGACTCGGGAAGCAGACGTGGCAGGACGAGAGGGGCACAACGGACTTCTTGGCTCTTGGGTTGTACAGTGTCCAAACGCACGGCGGGGCAGTGGAGGGCACACGGGTAGGCTTGGCTGCGCTCCCAGCCTCCAGACACGGGAGGTGTGTTCTAATTGCCAGCCCCAGGAAAGTTCATCTAAAACCTAAAGTCCATTCATCAAGCTTGTTTGAGTATTCCTGGAAAGAGCTGTCCCTTGTCATCTTCATAAAAATTTGTCCCCTTAGAATCTCTGTAAAATTCCTCAGTCTAGTGCAGGCCACGAGGGGATATAGAACCTCTGTAAGGAACCCTCTAGAAGGCGTTCCATCCAAAAGGACAATTTGTGTAATTTGTTTTTAATGGATCTAGATCCCGGGCTGCAGGAGGATTTCCCTCTGGCTTCTGCATGTTGTAAAGCATCGTAATCCTCGCACGATCCCAGGGTTCCCCCCTCGTCCCCTGATCTGTGAGGCTTAAAGAGGCAGAAGTATTTCTTGTGGCCGTTCAGAGCCAGGACATAGCCTGTGTAGTCACGCTCGAGGAAATGCTTGTCGTACTGGTTTGGGATGGGGGCCGCATCCTGCGCAAACTCCAGCAGATACTCCAGCCACTCTCGGTGCTTGTCCAGGCTGAGGAAGGAGAAGTGAAGAGAGCTGCTCCTGGGGGAAGAGCAGAGAAGATACTGGAATTAGCATGTGTCCTGGGTCTGGCTGGATTCCTACTGGACAGGTAAGGAATTGTCAACAAGGACAGCGCAGTGCTATGTTGCTGCAGCTCCTTTTTCAGCTCAGTGTATGCAGCACTGTCGTGCTTTCTATTTGTCAAATCATGGGTACGGTCAAAGTGGCAGCAGCACCCAACCCCTCTGGCCACCACCACCAAGTCTGGCTGGGAAGAGCCTCTTGGTTTCTGGTGGCTCATTGCCACTGATGAGGGCAGAGGCCGCTTTGATCACCAGAAGCATTCACTCCCGGCAATGGAGCCACCCACACTCCTGACATGTCACCAGAGCAGCATTACACAAGTGGTTAATACAGCAACAGAAGCCTGGGAGAGGGCCCAGCCTACCCTGTGAACATGTAGACTTCCAGGGCGAACTTCTGGAGCAGGGGGGTTTTGGTGGAGTTGGACAGGATCAAGACGACGTTCATGTGCCCTGGCCTCAGGCGCACCAAGTTACTGGTGTAGTTGATGTCTGTTAGCTCAGTCACCTCAACAAAGCTCTTTTTGGGAATCCTGCTGCAACAAAAACACCGAGTGAAAGGGGGGCCAAGAACTGGGAGCAACTGAGGAAGGAGAAACTGTGAGTGCATTTGCCAGCCCGTTATGCTGAGCCATCCCTGTGCCCTGTAGCAAAAGCCAATGTAACTGGTGCAATAGCTTGGTTTGCACCTCTCTCAACGAGTGGGTCAGACCTTTACTTCTCCCCTGAGGACATTGTCTTGGGCAAACTTGGTGGGAATTGTTTAATAAGCAGATTAGTGTCCCCTTGTCCTTGCTGGCTGGGTCCTGGCTGTGCACTGGTCCTCCTTCCTTGCTGTGCCTGCACTGCCCTGCACAACTGCACTATGTGCAACTTCAGCACTTCTCTGCTCTTTACTAACCCTCCCTGCACAGATGCTCCCTGAGCAATGCTTCTGCAGAAAACATTCTGGAAAAGTTAGAGAGGGAACCTGTTACTCTCTTTGCTGAAGCTCGCGTCGTTCTTCTCCGTCTTTGCGGCCGTTTCTTCTTTCCCCGAGGGTGGAGCGTCCCTTGTGTCACTCGAATCACTGCAGAGGAAAGTCATTTTGTGTGTGTTTAAGGCCTTAGGGTTGGACTGAAGAGCTATCCCTGAGGGCATTTTGGTGGACACTCACCTGAAAGCCTGAACAATAACAGTGCCAAAGAGAATGAAGAGCGCAGAGAAGAGCAAGGACAGGAGTGGCATCATTTCTCGCCTGAGGGAAGATGTGCAAGCAGCAGTCAGGTCTGTGAGTTCACATTTTCTGCCTCAATTTCAGTTCTTGCCTATGTCAGATAACACCGTGTGCCTTCCCCAGAAACTCAGCTTGTTTCTTGGGTCTTAAAGGCCATAATGTTTTTGAGTGCTGTCCTGCTCCCACCCAAAAGGATACTAAAATTGGATCTGTTTTAAAATAAGGTGACAAGGAAGCTGTGAATACCAACAATGGAAGCCCAATCCATACCAGTTACTGTGAAACAAACTGTCCCACCAGCCTGAGATGTAGTCCACGGCGGAGTAGAACCATCGGATAAGGAACATCTGTTTGAAAAGAATGAAAAGCAAAAAACGAAATGACAAAACTGCTATAAAGAGCCCCAACAGGTTCACAGCATGCCATGAGATACCTTCTGTAAGCAAAAAATCTTCTAAGAGTTTTGCCTTGTTATTTTAAAATATAAATAATGCCTCTGAACAACCATAATGGGACTGTCCACAAAGGTAACACGAATGTCAGGCATCTCGAAAGGCTGTGCACTTACAGGAGCGAGCTCATCATTCAGGTCTGCCACGACGGTCTCTGATGACAGAAGGCCAGGGTCTGTTCTCAGCTGGTCCAGAAGATCCAGGAGGATGAAGTTGTCCTCTTTGCTGCCTTGCCAGGCCTCCTCCAAGACTTTATAGGCGATCTTCCCTGCATTATTGCGTCTCTCCAGAATGACCACCTGGATGAGCCAAGAGCATGGCACATGTCAGAGAGGAGGGGGCTTTTGTTTTCCTCTAGACAGATGATTCATTTCAAACCACTGCCCAGAATCAGGTGTCACATCAAGGTACAGCATCAATTAAATGACAGGCTAAGAGAAGAAGGGATTAAAAAAATAAAACCCTCACAGCTGATCTTCCACGATACTTCTCCTCATCCATCAGCAAGGCATCTGCAAATTCTGGCTGCCGATCACTGTAGATGTGCACAAACCTCAGTGTGTCTTTTGTGTTGGCCACAGCAAAAGTCAAAAATGCCTCATAAGCCTCAGCAAACTTCTCTCCTTCCTCGGTAAGCAAGACCACGCAGTGCCTGGGTGACACAATGAGATGCAGATTAAGAGCCAGTCTGGAGGTGAGAGGGAACGACCAACCCCTTTCCTCTTGGCAGAACAAAGTGACAAACCAAAAGTGACTCTAGGAGCAGCCCCAGAGCCTTGGGAAACAAAATGGGAACCCCTCACTTACTTCCGCTGACGGTGAGACTTCTTCACAGGACACAGCTCCTGGAACAGCCTCTGGCTGGTGAGCCTGGCCACCATGAGGAACTTATTCTGGGAAAGGAAGTCATCAATGAGCTGCTTCTTCATTTCTCGTGCCTGGCAAGGACCAAGAAAGCAGAAGTCAGAAATGAGCAGGAAGAGGAGGGGAAAGCTGTTGGATGTTCCAGGAGAAGGCTGCCAGCCCTTGTAGTCATCCCTGCCATCACCCAAGATGTTTTGAGGCCCCAGGACTGGAAAGTTACGGGTGTCCCCACTCCCCAATAAGCTGGAGTGCCCCAAGCTTCCCTTGTCCTAACACTCTCTCTCCTCCTCCAAAGCCTGAGTTTAAGCTGAGAACAAACACTCTTCCTCCAAACTGCACCACTGACCATGCCCTCATCACCAGGGTGGTCAGAAAAGCTCCGTGCCTGTTTCCCTAAGCTCTTGGAGAGGGCTCTGAGTGATACCTGCACCACGTCAGCGGGCCGGTCGATGTGCTCCTTGAAGATCATCATGGTGGGAGTGTAGACGTTGATGTTGTACTGGCTGGACAACTCCTCAGTGCCTCGCAGCCCGACGTACACGTAGCCAAAGGACAGGTAATCTCGGTAGGCAAAGGCTGTCAGCTGGGCAGGAGGAAAGTTATGTTACAGAGTAAGCATTTGCTCCCCCAAGTGCCCGTGGTGACTTTGCTCCAAGAACACATCCCGCTGTTTGAATCCCATCAGATGTGCTGCGAGAGGTACAAGCCCTTCCTCTCCCTCACTGAACCAAATTTTGCATCCTCTTGGTCATTGTGCCAGGAGTCTCCACGGATCCACAGCTTTATTTACAGCCTGACATATTGTAGAGGGGCAGGGGCTTCTTAGGAAATGGGATTTTCAGCAACCCAAATTAGACATGCCACAAACATCTCATTCCCAACAAAGGTTGTGCACCTGTGTTGCTGCTACCTCTGAAACACACCTGCACTTTCACACCCGTGAAGGATAACTGTGTGAGGACGAAGAAACAGACTCCTTACAAAGCTGGTCACCTGGCTACATCATTTACAACCTGCACAAATCAGCTTGCTCTCCTCAAACCAGTCAGTGGTGTCTGGAGGCATCAGTCCACCTCAGCTCACGGCAGTGGCGTGCTGTAATTTGGAACATCTGGATTTGTAAGCAAGTCAACAATGCAGTGAGAGAAATGACATTACCTTGTATAACAACGGCACAACTGGCATGTGATCAAAGAGCAGCACGTGGGGCTTGTTGTCTTTCCTCCAGTGGGACAGAAAGCGGATGTAGTTTTTATCTGTAATCTTTAGACAGAAGCAGAACGTCAGTTTAACCTCTGAGCTGTCAGACACCATCAATGCTCTGCAACAAGGTGTCTGAACAAGGGCAGAGCCTGAAAATGCTGTCCAGGTGTTGCAGGAAGCAGATGTTGGGTTGGTCTTTAAAACATATATTCCTGATTAATGAGTGAATTAAAACCATCACTCTTTACCTCCCTCAGCCGTCTTAGTTATTGCAGCCTCTGTTGATGCCATTCCAAGACAATGTCAGCATCACTGTTATTCTCCTGTTTGTTGGGACCATATTATTTATATATACATAAAAATGGAAACCCAAGGGCTAAAAGAAACCTGAGAGCTCCAGTAAACATGCTCTGTTTCAGGTATGCTACCTTTCAGAAAGTACATAAACAGCTGCAGTTACTGTAGAAGGGGAAATGATCCCTATTTTTGGGGCAAGAAGTCCAATAACTCCCAGAAGTCAAGAGCCTGTTGGGGCAGGTGACCTCTGGTAAAGATCCCAAGGGAAAATGGGGTGAGGTGAACAAAGCCATGAGTAGAGGCCAGGCTGGTGACAGTGCTGTGGGGGCTGACCCAGCCACATCACAGGGGTGGTGGGCATCTTAGGACTCTGTCAAAAATCACCAGAAGGCTGAAACACTGGAATATATTATCAGTTAGGAGATTTTACTTATGACTTTGAAAGGGCTCATGCTGCAAGTTCATTTCAAAGGTCTGAAGGAAAACTGGACAAAACAAATGGGACTCTGCGTCAGTGAGTTTTAGCAGATGTGGCCTATGAGGTAGAAAGTGGTCCCTAATTTGCTGGATGAAATGCCAAGAAAGCAGGAGAGAAGTGAAATCCAGCAGGTTCCTGTCCTGACAGCTGTGAGGTGTCACAGCTGGGGTCAGCTGCCACTAGAATCACTGGTGTGACCATGTAGATGCAGGATCCTCTTTTCAAGGACTGGCGTTACAGAGCTGTGGGGTGGGAACGCTTCTGACAGCTCCAGGGTTTGGAGCTTTGTGCCACAGATCAGCTTGGAGCCTGAATTAAACAGATTAACCACCAAAACAGCCAAGGAAAGAGGGATCTCTAGGCAGAGAGGGGCAGCAGCATCTGACACCCCTGCTAGAACCTACCTTTTCAACAAGATTCCCTGGCAGAAGGTTCTCCACGAACTGCCGCAGGTTTTCCCGAACGACAGCGTTGTGGAAGAAGGTTATTTTCCCATTAATGAGCCCCAGCAGGGTTGGAGTGCTGTGGGCACCCAGATGATGGGCAAGGCGCCGTTCGTACCCCGCGTGAACGACACCGATTCCTGCTCCTGGAAAAGGAGAGCACCGGGTTCACCTCTAAGATCCCCCACAACCCAAATGCCCAGTGCAAAACTGATGACCTGCTCCTTTGCCCAGCACCCTGCTTTGGAGTTAGGAATGTTTGGGAGAGCATTAGGATAAAACCCTGAGGAAATCCACAGGGTCTAAACTGGGTCACACAAACCTGAAGGCAAACCACTGCAGCCTTACGAGGTGAGGGACACACACCCAACCCCAACAACCTCCTCCGTACCCAGAGCCTCCAATTCCTGAGCAACTTCCTTCCACACAGGCTCGATGTGGATGCAGCTGAAGCACCAGTCTGAGGTGATTTTAATGAGGTAAGGTTTCTTGAAGCTATCTGGCACAATTTCATTGATGTAGTGGGAAAAGTGGAGCAAATACTTCTCGTCGGAGGTGTCGCGCCTCTCGGAATTGAAAGGGAAATGGAAGAAGGACTCATCAAAATAGAAGCCATCATGGAAGCGGTGGAACTGGCGATGCTGCTGCTGAGAGAAGCCCTGGCTTTCCCCAGCATCTCCGTAGCGATCAAAGTTTGCCCTCTTTTCCTCGTTGGAGAGAATCTGGAAAGCAAAAGATGGAAAAATGATTGCCTGAAACCATGAGGGGCAACTGCCCTGATTGTAATCCCTCAGTAAAAATATAAAGAATGTACAGTCTTTGCTGCAAATCAGAGGGATAAATATTTTGGAGAAAGGAAGCATCACATCCTTCTCAGCTCACTGTGGTAAATAAGGGTAAAAAACCCTCACAGCCCAAAGAAAAGGAGCCCCTAAATCCAGACTGCTGTACCCACTTCTGTAACCAACAGCTCCTTGGGTCTGAACATCCTGTGTTCTGAGCACAAACACTCTTTTCTGGAGTGGCTTTTGCTGGTGTCTCTTTGAATCTGGAGGGTTCAGAAAGTGCCAAAAGTTTCACTGAGCAGCCAGAAGCCCTGCAGAAAAACTGCATTTTTTAGCAGGGAAATAAGGATTTATTTTGATTTCCATGGGCTTGGCTGCCACAAACTGGAGCAACCAATTTCCAGAACATGCAAATAACTACTGCTAAGAATAATTTGAGGTGACTAAATCCCTGTCATGATGAACGTTGCTTACATGACCCCAAAATGCTTTTATGTATGTGTGACACAGTCAAGACGCTGGTCAGCTGGGCAGGGCTTGGGGAATACCCACTCCTTCCTTCTTTGAGGCTTTTTAGGCAGAGCAGGGAAGACCTGTAGCAAAGTATTTACAGCAGAAACCATGTTGGTGACTCCAGTGGCTCTGTCAACAAAGCTGAGCAAATATTTGGGTGGGTAATGTCCACCTCCACAGAGTCAAGCACCTTTCCCACACAGACATACTGGAAAAAACACAAAGCAATGTATGGAAAACTAAGGTCCCTTAATGTTAACGATAGCAGGAGTTCACAGGAAGCATGTGTTACCTCATAGGCCTTGCTAATCTGGATGAATTTGTCCTCTGCACCTGGGTCCTTGTTTTTGTCAGGGTGCCTGTGGGGCAGAACCAGAGGAAAAGGGATCAGTGGGGGAGCTGTTGGCCTCTGTTTGGAGGTGAGGAGGACATGGGCAGTGAGGGCCTGCACTGACATCCCCGAGGCTGAGATCAGATTTATACCCAGCACATGCTGTTCCTGCCCAAACCCCATCCCAAAATGCAGCACTGGGATGTGGGCTGTGTGCCTGTCCCTCTGTCTGCTCCATCCCCAGCAGCCTGAGCCCAGCACATGGAGTGTGTCTCCTTCCTAGCAATGCCTCCCTTGGCTGCTGCCCTACATAACTACCGGGTTCTTCCTTGAATCACCTCCTGCCATGGCCTCGGGGATGTCTCACACAGAATAACATGGGCTCTAAAAGCTGCAGGTAAGCCTACTTTATTAATTTTATTTCTATGCTGTAAGCCTGCCCCTCACCACACACCACCTGCATGAGGGGTGTGACATTTGTGCATCCAACACACTTCCACAGCACAGCGACTGAACAGCCCTTGGACATCAGGTATCAAGCTGAGACTTCAACCCTCGTGTATTAGAAGTTCCTAGGGAGAAATTTTTCTCCCCACAGCCAGACTCCAAGAGAACTTTTCCCCCCATCACTTGACTCTGGGAGAACTTTTTCCCCTTGCAGCCAGACTCCAGGAGAACTTTTCTCCCTGTAGCCTGATTCTGGGAAAACTTGTATCCTGACTCTAGAAGAACTTTTTTTCCTGTAGCCAGACTCTGCAACAATTTTCCCCCCACAGCCACACTCCGGGAGAACTTTTCCCTCTGTAGCCAGATTCCAGGAGAACTTTCCCCCACCCGTAGCCAAACGCCGTGAGAATTTTCCCACCCTAGCCGGACTCGGGTAGAACTTTCCCCCCTGTATCCTGATTCTGGGAGAACTTTTCCCCCTCGTAAGCAGACTCTGAGCGAACTTCTCCCCCCGCAGCCGGACTCCAGAGGGTTTTACAGCAGTATCGCTGGCATGGAGCATCTACGTGTGCCAGGCTGACCGCCGGCCTGCGAGGACGCCGGGGCGCACCGCCAGGCGAGGCGGCTCAGGGCACCGCGGGCCGCGGGGCCTGCCGCTGTCACTGAGCCGGGGCCGGGATCCGCTCCCGCGGCCGGGCGGAGGGGGTGCAAGGGCAGCACGTACCATTCCCGGGCGAGCCGCTTGTAGGCCTTCTTGATGTCGGCCTGGCTGGAGCTCCGGCCGACCCCCAGCACGCGGTACGGGTCGAACTCGCCCGGCGCGGCCGCTGCCAGCGCCGGCAGCAGCAGGAGGAGCAGGAGGCAGCCGGCCCGTCCCGGCTCCATGGTCCGGCGGGCCGCGGGCGGAGGAGCGGACGTGCCGCCCTCCCGCACCGAGCGCCGCCGCTTCCGGCGCGCCCGCCCGCCGTCCCCATGGAGACCGAGCTCTTCCGGGAGCCCGGGGCTGCCGGCGGCGCGCTCGGAGGTGAGGGCCTGCGGAGAGGCCGCGGCGGCTCAGAGGCTGCGGCAGTGCCGTGCTGTGGGTTCGGAATGGGAATGGTGGCAGCCGTGTCCCGGAGGCATCGGGCCGGGGTGGGGATTGTCCCGCTCTGCTTTGCGCTGGGGCGGCCTCACCTAGGATATTGAGGGCAGGTGTGGGCACCGCAATATAAGAAGGATATTAAGGTGTTAGAAAGCGTCCAGAGGAGGGCAGTGAAGCTGGTGAAGGATCTTGAGGGGAGGAGGAGCGGCTGAAGGCACTTGGTCTGTTCAGCTGGAGGAGACTGAGGGGAAACTCTTCCCAGTTACAGCTTCCTCTGAGGGGAGAAGGAGAGACAGACACTGATCTCTACTCTGGTGACAGTGACAGGACCAGGGAATGGCTGGAGCTCTGCCAGGGCAGGGTTAGGCTGGATGTGAGGAAAAGGTTCTTCCCCCAGAGGGTGGTCGAGCACTGAACAGGCTCCCCAGGGAATGGCACAGTGCGGAGCCTGTCTGAGTTCAAGGAGCTCCAGGGGACATGATGTGACTCTTGGGGTGTCCTCTGCAGGACCTGGACTCGATGATCCATGTGAGTCCCCTCCAACTCAGCATGTTCTGTGATTCTATTTTGTTTTTTTGCTAAGTTGTGTTTATCCAAAGTCAAAGACTTCTTTCTTGTCTCGTGCTCTGGCAGCGAGGAGGTTCGCAAAGGAAACTGGGAGGGAGCACAGATGGGACAGGTGACCTGAACTGGCCAAAGGGATATTGCACACCACAGAATGCGCAGTGTATCAGCTGGGGGGAGTGACTGGGAAGGAGCTGATCTGCGTTCAGGAAGGGGATCTGACATCAGTCAGTGGGTGGTGAGCAACTGCATTGTGCATCACTTGTTTTCCCCTTTATTATTGTTATTATTGTTGTTGTTGTTGTTATTGTTTTTGTTGTTGTTATAATTTACCATTATTGCTGTATTTTACTTTATTTTCAATTATTAAACTGTTATTTTCTCAACATACAAGTTTTACTTTGATTCTCCTTCCCATTCCACGGGGTGGGAGGAGAAGAGAAGGGGGAAGTTGAGCAAGGAGCTGCGTAGTGCCTAATTTCCAGCTCAGCTTAACCCAGCACAGCTGGCTTAGGGAATGTGTATTGGATGAATGGGTGGTGAGGTGGATCAAGGGCTGTCTAGGTGGCAGAGTCAGAGGGCATCGTCCACTTGGAAGTCTGCAGTCAGTGGTTTCCCCAAAGATCTATACTGGGTCCAGTGGTCCAGTCTTAATCAACTTGGTTACCAACGATCTGGACAGACTGATGGAATGTACCCTCAGCAGGTTTGGTGATGATATGGAACTGGGGAAGTGGCTGATCCACCTGAAGGTTGGGGGCTGGCTGACACACCTGGGGCACTGGCTGATCCACCTGAAGGCTGTGCTCCCATTCAGCAGGACTTTGAGAGTCTGGAGAATTGGACAAAGAGAAACTTAATGATGCTCAACAAGGCCAGTGCAGGTCCTGCCCCTGGGGAGGAACAACCCCAAGCACCAGCACAGGCAGGGGTGACCTGCTGGAGCATCTCTGCAGGGAGGACCTGGGGGTCCCATGGTCAATGAGCTGTCCTGGAGCCAGCAGAGTGTCCTGGGAGCCAGGGGGCCCTGGGGTGCACTGGGAGGAGCAGTGGCAGCAGGTCCCCTCTGCCCAGCCCTGGGAGGCACAGCTGAGTGCTGTGTCCAGCCCTGGGCTCCTTGCCAGGAGCATCTCCCTTGCTGAGGAAAGGCTGAGGGAGCAGGGGCTATTCAGCCTCCAGAGGAGACACAGCTGAGAGAGGCCCTCATCTCCATCCTGTCTGTCCTTGTCTGTTCCTGTCTGTCCCTGTCTGCAGGGAGGGTTCAGCCTCTGCTCCGGGGGGCCCAGCAATGGCACAAGAACAACTGGCAGGAACTGATGCACAGGAAGTTCCATCTGAACATGAGGAAGAACTTTGCTGTGCCGCTGACACACTGCCTAGAGAGGGCGTGGAGTGTTCATCCCCGGAGATATTTTTAAAAAACCGAACAAAACACCAAAACACAAAAGGACGGAATCCTATTCCGTTTGCTCTGGGATGATCCTTCTGGACCACAGCAGGGCTCTTCCAGCCTGAGTCCGTGTGTGATTCTGGAACTCCGAGGCGGTGGCGCTTCCGGGCAGCGAGCTGCGGTTCCGGGGCAGAGCGGCGGCTCCGGGGCTTGAGCAGCAGCTCCGGGAAGGGACCGGCGGTGACTCTGGGGCTGAGCGGCGGTGTGTCCGGGCGTTGAGCGGCGGTCTGTCGGGGCATTGAGCGGCGATCCCGGGCACTGAGCGGCGGTGTGTCCGGGCGTTGAGCGGCGGTGTGTCCGGGCATTGAGCGGCGGTGTGTCCGGGCGTTGAGCGGCGGTGTGTCCGGGCATTGAGCGGCGGTGTGTCCGGGCGTTGAGCGGCGGTGTGTCCGGGCGTTGAGCGGCGGTGTGTCCGGGCGTTGAGCGGCGGTGTGTCCGGGCGTTGAGCGGCGGTGTGTCCGGGCGTTGAGCGGCGGTCCCGGGCAGAGCGGCGGTGTGTCCGGGCATTGGGCGGCGGTGTGTCCGGGCACTGAGCGGCGGTCCCGGGCAGAGCACGGCTGCGGCAGCCCAGGCTCCCGGGCCATGGAGGAGCAGCAGCGGCGGGCGCTGCGGCGCGGGCGGGCCCGGCTGGTGGCGGCGCTGCGGGTGGAGCCGCTCTGGGACCCGCTGGAGCAGCGCGGGCTCTTCACCCGGCCAATGCTGGAGGAGCTGCAGGTGGGCCAGAGAGCGGGACACTGAGCACCAGGGGTGGCCCGGGGACGGTCCGCGTTTCCTGAGAGCCGGAGACGGGCATGGCGGGGTAGCTCCTGCATCCCCTGAGCCCTGGTGACAGGACTGAAGGGTGGCCCCCATGTCTCCTAATCCTGGTGACAGGCCTGAGAAGGGTGGCTCCGTGTCCTCTTGGGCCCAAAGGGGAACCCATGTCTCCTGAGCCCAGTGATAGGTCAGGGGGGTGGCCCCCAAGGCCCCTCACTCTAGTGACAGACGTGGGAGGGATTGTCCTGGGTCCTCTCAAGTCCAAGGGAGACTCCAGGTCCCCTCATTCTGGTGACAAGCTCATAGGGGAACTCCATGTCCCTTTAGTCCTGGTGACAGGCCCAAAGGGATGGCCCTGTGTCCCCTCACTCTGATGACAAGGCCTGGCGTTGGTCCTTATGCAGATAAGATGTTTGAGAATCACCCCCCCAACTTCTCCCTTCTTGTCCCCAGCTCTGGCCAGTGCCAGGTGTAGGGAGTTCTCTTTGTGTCTGCTTCACAGTCTGATGACACCCTTAAGGTGTTCTTGTTTCCCCCCTTGGTTACAGGTGACAGGCCTGGAGGTGTTCTTACCCAATCTTACACGCTGGTGACAGCCCAGGGATGCCTTTTTGTCCCCAGGGGCCAGATTTGGGGTGCTCCCTCTCCCCCTTTCCCTCTAGAGTGCTCATCAGGCTGGGTGTCCCGGTGGTGACCGCTGTTGTTGGAGGGAGGTCAGGGCTGGGGCTCTGATGGGGGATTCTGGCTATTTCCACTCATTTTGCTGTTGTTTACCCTGTGTCCCTGTCCTGGGTGCGGATCCCACATTTCCCTGCTCACAGCGGTTGGAAGGGCTGCCCAGGCACTGCACAAACCCCTGTTCTGGGTTTTTCTCCTCTGCAGAGCGCTGGCAGCCGAGGAGAGCAAGCCCGGCAGCTGATCATTGACCTGGAGACTCGAGGGAAGCAGGCCTTCCCTGCCTTCCTCTCCATCCTGTGGGACACCGGGCAGGGCGACCTTGCTGAGATGCTGATCCAGGAGTGCGAATCCCGGCCGGTGCCACGGCAGCTGCCGGACCTGCGGCCTGTGGAGCTGGAGCTGCGGGAGGAAAAACAGCGTAAAAGTCAGTGCTGAGGGTGTGGTGTGTTTTTGGCAAACAGCACGGGGGGTGGCAGCTGGGATTCCTCTCACTTTGGGCAAGAGTCTGGGAAGTCATTATTTTTATTATCTGGTAGAGGTGACTGTTGGAAGAATCATGGAATCCTAGAGTGATTTGGGTTGGAAGGGACCTTAAAGCTCATCTCATTCCATCCCCTGCCATGGGCAGGGATACCTTCCACTATCCCAGGTTGCTCCAAGCCCTGTCCAGCTTGGTCTTGAACACTGTGGGGCCTTCACAGCTTCTCGGGGTAGCCTGTGTATCCTGCTTTTCAGCAGTGGAGCCTTTTGAGCTCAGACTCATCGTCTGTGTTTTTGTCCCATACCGTTACAGATGTGACCCCTCACGAACGTTTGTCTATCCCAGTGCAAGCTGAGAGTGAAAGACCTCGAATGCCTCCAGTGCTGGCCTGGGGTAAGCCACATTCCACTCCTAGAGCCACAGCATGCCAAAGGCTCGTTTCCAGTGTGGTGGGAAGGGGAAATTCATATGTGTTGGGAAAGACGTGAACTCTAGGAGGGTGGTCTTGTTGTGGAGTGTGGTGAACTGAATCCTGTGCCTGTTTTGTGTTGTAGGTTCTGCTGTTGACAAGAGGAGCCGTGACCAGGTTAGTATTTGAGAAGGCTGAAAGTGTTCCCTACTAGGCAAAAGCTCTGTGCCTCATGGGTGACTCCAGAAAATATGTCTGGAGGAGCTGGTTCTCACTTTGTCATACCTGAGCAATTGCTCCAAGGCTGTAACAGGGCCGATGGTCTTAGAGTGGATCAGTCATTAGCCAGATCCTCCTTAAGATTACCACAGTGATAACACAAATTCTTGGCTCCTTTTGGTGAGGTTTGATGATGGTGCCTAAAAGAATTTTCCAGAAATTTCAACCTGCTGTTGGACATGCTGCAGATAAAGCAGCATCTGGTTTTCCACAAAGGCTTTCCCCACTTTGGGGGGTTGTTTCATGTTCCCAGCTGCTGATGAGAAGATGTGTGTGGAGAAAGGGTGCTTCTACCCATCCCTAGGACTAGAGAAATTAAAAAGCTGTGAAATGAACCACTTTAAGGACTCCCATTCCTCAATGGCATTGTATCCTGCTGGATTAGCCAGCAAGCACTTGGAATAAGAAGGAGTTTAATTGTGACTTGTCCCTGCCAGGATTATGACATGAAAGCGGATCCCTGTGGACACTGCTTGATCCTCAATAACGTCAGTTTCTCCAGAGACTCGGGTCTGTCCACCCGAGAGGGCTCTGACATTGACTGCGAGAAGCTGGAGAGGCGCTTCAGGGCCTTGCACTTCACTGTCCTGACCCGGCGGGATCTGAAAGCTCAGGTGAGGCTGGGTGTGCCCTGCAGATGCAAGGGATGAGAGGTCAGCCCCTGGAAGCAATGGGAATGCTTTAGGGGATGTGTCTTGTGTTGGCAGTGCACCAAAAACCTCCGACAAAGAAACAATGAACCACTTGCATCCTCTTACTTTATTGTTGCGCTGCAGTTGCAGAAGGGGAGAGGACCTTGCACATTTTCATCCTTCTGCATGAATGTTGAATCCTCATTGGGATTTGTAGGGATTTGGTGAGGCTGTGTTTTTGGGATAGCTTGGACAGCTGTGTCATGTCTATCTGTGCCATCCTTGGCTGTTACTGGAAGTGATCATCTGAAAGTAAAATATGGTTCTCTGCTCACCCACCAGCTCCCAGTCAGAAACAGTGGATTTCATCCGATAAATCACGTGGAAATGTGCTTTGGTTTGTGGTGCTGTGTTGTAAAGAGTGTAGAGAGGTGAAAAATCTGTGTGATTAAAGCAGCCAGTGTTAAATAAGGGCAGAGATGCAGAAATACTCACTCTCTGCCAATGGCTTTTGCCAGCTGTACTCGGGGCTCATGTTATCCTGTGGCAGAGGTTGACAGGATCCATGGCAGTGCAGTTAGAACAGGGCCTGGCAGTAACTTGTGGCTGACAGACTCTCATTGTGATGTTTTCCACACAGGAAATGGTGTTGGAGCTGCTGAAGCTGTCTCGGCAGGACCACAGTGCTTTGGACTGCTGCATTGTGGTCATCCTTTCCCATGGCTGTCAGGTGGGTTTGTCCCATCTCTCCCTTTGTTCCTTTGCTGTGGGAAAGGGTTAATTCCCTGTCCTGTGGTCTCACACAGGATGGGAGGGAAGTGGTCTGTCAAAACCTTGTTCTGCCATTGCAGTGCATTTCAGAGAGTTACACCCTTATTCTGGCTTAAAGAAAACAGGAGCTTCTCTGGTGTGGTCTGATCCAGTGGTGCCAGTGGACAAGTGTTTTCCATTTTGGAAGTTGGGGCTACTAATTTGGAGCTGCAGGGAGGTCCCACTCAGCCTCACGCTGTGGTGATTCAGTCCTTGCCATTCTCCAACTCTGACTGGGAGATGCTATTAGCAATAAAGCCTCTTTATTCCAAGTCAGTTCTTAAAGGATGAGGAGAAGCGTTGCTGGGAAAATGGTGTATGGTATGTGCCCTTTGTACCAGAGGATGAAGAACTCCTTTGCTGGAGGATGTGGGATATGAGTTGGATAACAGAAGTTGGATTGCTGCGTTTTAGCGCATTTCAAGTGTCCCTGGATGTCTCCTCACCCTGACTTGGCCACAGGGATTCCCACAAACACCAGGATTTGTTCTGGTACCTTTAAGTCATGAAGCACCTGATGGGAAATGGGCCCCCTTGGAACTGGCCTTGCCTTCCCTGTCACTAGCTCCTGCATTTTCCTCTTGCAGACGAGCCATATTCAGTTTCCTGGAGGCGTTTATGGAACGGATGGAAAACCCATTCCCATAGAAAAGATTGTGAACTATTTCAATGGGTCCAATTGCCCGAGTTTGAGAGGAAAACCCAAACTGTTCTTCATCCAGGCCTGTGGTGGAGGTGAATCTTTGTGTTGGCTCCGGTAGCGTTGGGCTGCAGAGATGTGGTCAGGCTGTGGCTTTGGCTCCCTTTCTGTTCATTGACTGCCCCTCTCTCCAGCTTCTTCTCACATCAGCTGCCTCTTCTTTTACCATGTGCTGAGAGGCCGCTCCAGCTCTTCACACACAGTGAGGAATTTTGTATAAACTACCAATGACTTTGACTCAGCTGGTGCAGCTGAACAGCCAAAAAGCCTTACTTTGTTCTAGGGCCTTTTTCCTTTTCTTTTCCCATCTTTTCTTAATGTCGGATGTACAACTGTGAATCTCCTGGGTGGGATGGACGTCAGGAGCTGTCTTGTTGCTGCTTTTTTCAGAACAAAGGGATCAAGGCTTTGTAGTGGATTGTGATTCGCCTGAAGAGGAAGCTCCTGGGGGTTCCTTGGAATCGGACGCGACCCCGTTTCGGGTTTCATCGGATAATGTGGACGAGCCCGATGCCATTGCCAGTTTGCCCACACCTAGTGACATCTTGGTTTCCTACTCAACTTTTCCAGGTGAAGCAGCCTGTGCAAATCCTTTTCTGAGCATGGGGGAATTTGCAAAACAGTCGGAGCTTCATGGCCAAAGATAGGGGCAGTTCAGGACGACTGAGCTCTGGAGCGCTAGGAACTTGTTGGGATGAGAACAGCAGATGGGTTTTGGCATAACATTCTCCTTCTTTCTCTGAAGGTTTTGTCTCCTGGAGGGAGAAGTCGAGTGGCTCGTGGTATGTGGAAACCCTGGACAGTGTGCTGGAGCAGTATGCCCATTCAGAAGACCTGCTCAGCATGTTAGTGAGGGTAAATGTCTTTTTTGCTTTGCTTTTTGCTGATGAAGGAAATAGTCAGGGGTGTGATCACTTGGGGCATGGAGGCCTACACGCAAAAAAGGAATGAGGATATTGAGTGTTGAGTTTAGGGATGGGCTCATTGGAGGTACTGCAGAGAAGTTTAATTACAAAGAAAGTGTCTAGCCTCAATCTGCCAAAAATCATTGGAGGTTTCTCCAGTGAGAAGTAATTTTGGCAATACAGGCTTTAATCCTTCTGAAGAAATTGCTAAAAATGTCATGGCTTGTCCTATCCAAGCTGATGGGATTTGGGTGCTCCTGTAAGCTTGTCCTGGGGGTGGAGGAGCACAATGCACAGGGATAAGGAATGAGTCTGGCTGATCAACCTCTTCCTTTGTGTGCCTTGTTGACTCAATATTGCCAAAGTTGTGTACAAGTGTAGGTGCCCCAGATACTTTTTCTGTTCTCCATGGGTAGGAGAAAAGTCCAGTGTGGAGGGAGAGAGGACTTACAGAATCACCTTGTTGTTGTTTTCTGGTTGTTGCGGTGCTTCTTTGGCCACCTTGGCATGGCAGCCATTGATTGCCAGGGATGGGGAGAGCATCCCATTCCTCGGCCTCTCTTCTGTTCCCAGGTGGCACACGCTGTCTCTGCCAAGGGGAGGTACAAGCAGATCCCAGGATGTTTCAATTTCCTCCGTAAAAAATTCTTCTTCACGTGCCACTGACACATGGGCTCTGACCCCCCTGCCAAGCACTGGAGATGCTTCTGTGGATGAATGAAATCTGTGCCCACACGACTTGGTGTCAGTGCTCCCTGTGGATTTTGTCTGTGTGTCCAGATGTTTGTCTGGAGAAATGTGATCCACGAGCGTTGGCTTTGCCATGGAGTGGAGATGAGATGGAGATTGTGCTGTGCCGATGGGAAATGTGGATGGAGCAGGAAGTCCCTTTGCTGGAAAACAGAGCCAGAGGAGAGCACTTCTGGCTCATCCTGACACAGCCACACTCGGCCTCAGAGGGTTTTTCTTTGCTGATCATGATCTTTGTGTCCTGTGCTGTCCAGGTAACTGATTGAGGGGACCAGGGTCTGATGTTCAAGTGAAATGGGATGAGTTTTGCAGTCAGTGTTTCTAATAAATGCAATTAAAGAGCAAATCTTTAGCTGTATTCCCTTGTCTGTTCCATCTCCTCATTGCCATTTCAGCACCTCCTGAAGGCTCCTCTGAAGTGGGAAGAGTAGGAACCTTCACTCATTTCTGTGCTGCTCTGTCTGGTCATTTACAATGTGGCTGTGCCAGCCTATGGAGCATCCTGATCCTTTTGAGGAGTCAGTTGGGAGTTACAGCAGGAAACTGATGAGGATTCATTGAAATACCAGTGCTGAGGTAAAGTTCTTAAGGAGCTGCTACCATGATGGCCTTGGGTCAGAAGTGCTGCATCTGTGTTGGATTTTGAGGGGGAAAAGCATCCTTGGAGCCACCCTTGGGAGATGCAGAGGCCTTAGGGTAGGTCTGTGGGAACCTGGGAATCTGCTTTTGCAGTCACTGAGTATTTCCACACTCTTGTGGATGCTGCAGGAGGAAGCCAGGGCTGCCCTGAGCACCCCAAGGAGGGTCCAGCTAGAGCTGAGGTGTGGCTGTGGTGGTCTTGCCTGTGCTCAGGTGTTTGTGAGATCTCATGGTTGTCTCCTTCTCTATTTCCCTTTTCCATCCCCCAGGGGAGTGGGGCTCTGGGGTGTCCTGTCCCATCTTATCCAGTTTTGTACAGAGCATCTGGGTGTGCAGGTGATCCCAGGGCTGATCCCATCTCCCCTGGACCTGTTCTCCTTCAGGAAAGGTGACCCTGCACTTTTTCCCTTATTTATTTCTCTGCTTCCCTCACTGGAGCCAAAGCTGATGATGCCCTCAACCTCCCAGATCCCATCGTCGCGCTGGCAGTTCAGGGGGCCCCCAGAATCGCCCTGTATGGAGAGACAGTGTGGGCCATCAGTCCTGGCACCCTGTTGGCACACCCCACATCCCACACAGCACCCACCAGTGTCATAGACAGGTAGAAGAATTATAAAAGAAAGGCCTTTTGAAATCAGACCTCGCTCTGCTAAAATTGCCAAAGCTGGCCAGTCATTTCTTCTAAGTGCAGCTAACAAGTGATTTGCAAGTTCCCATGTGAAGCTATTTTGTGAATGAGAAGTTCGTTTGACACAACAATCTGTTCTGAGGGTGAAAAACAAATGCACCTCTGTAAACAATAAGATTTGTCCCATGAGAACCCAAAAAGGGAAAACAAAAACATATTGAGAGAGAGAGAGAGAAAATTTGGTTAGACTTATTCAATAGCGCTTACCAACCAGTGACCTGAATTTCACTGTATTGCTGACCAGTTAGGTTTAACACAGTGCCTTCTGATATTTCCTATAAATATGACTTTTGTGGATAAAGAATTTGCTTTCTGCATGAAGAAAATGGAGTCTTGGCTGATCTATTCCAACACTCCACTGCAGCTCCATCCCCTCTCCTCCTGGGCTTCTCATGGAACCTGTTGCCCTGCACTCACTGCTCCAGCACCACTCTCAATCCTGCTCTGGGCTGGGGGCAGGGGCCACCCAGCAGTGCCCACACTCACGTTGCATCCAGAGACGACGCTGTCGCCGCCGGCGCACACCACGGTGTCGCACACGAGGCTACCCCACCAGTCCCACTTGGAGCAGCTCTCATAGTCCACCACGGGCAGCAGAGCCTGCTGCAGGGCATCAGCCAGGGGCCCACTGGCTGTAAGGACAGTCACACTTCACACTCTGCACAACCCCTGCCCAGGGACCCCTGGGGACCCTCCTGGGGACATCGGACATCCCACTTACTCCTGACATGTCCCCAGCCGGTGACACAGCAGGGATAGTCGTTGGACAGGATGTTGCCAGCAGCCGGCAGGCAGGCGGCACGGACGGTGTCAGTCTCCTGCACCTCCTCTGCCAGCTTGATCAGGGCAATGTCGTTGCTACAGGGGGACATGAACCACGAGGAAGTGGTCCCCAGCTTTGTTGCCCCCCACCCACTCCTGGATATATTCCATCCCTACATGACAAGGACAGAGTTCCATTTCTTGTGGACAATCGTCTTCTCCACACCCACAGCCACTGAACCAGGCTCGTCAGCCTCTGACAGGTCCTGCTTGCCCAGCACCACACGGTAGGTCATGTAAGAGCTGCCAGGGAGAGAGAGAGTGTCAGTCCCCATAAATATCTCATCCTGCATGGCACAGATGCCCCCAGCACCCCAACACCCACCTGATGCAGTGGGCAGCTGTCAGCACCCACTGGGGGGCAATCAGGGTCCCGCCACAGGTGTGGTACCAGGACCCAGAGTGGCTGTACTGCAGCGAGATCTGCGAGGGCAGAGGCACAGGGTCAGAGCAGGAATGTCCCCATCCCTGTCCCCATCCCTGTCCCTGTGCCCCCTCACCTGCCATGGCCAGCTGTGGGCTACAGCGTCTTCACCGCCCACCACGCGGGAGCTCAGCTGTGGTGGCACGGCCGGCTGACCGCATCCGTAGGCTGTGTGACACCGGGCAAAGGGACATCAGAGGCTGCCTGTGCCCGTGCCCCGGGCCAGGGCAGGCGCCAGGGTCCTGTCCCCCCTGCCCTGACCCTTCCCCATGCCCTGCACCTACCGTAGCCCAGCAGCACGACGAGACAGACGGCTCCCAGCATGGTTGTGCGGAGCAAAGGTGCTGTGGTGGGTCTGCTCAGCCCTCTTATAGTGTCCGGACTGCTGGGGACCTTGGAGTGTCCCTGCCTGCTGCTGACACGTGGGGACTGTCCCACGCTGTGAGCACAGGGGCTCCTCAGCCCCATTGCCTTCTCTTATCGCACTCACGGTCCTGCCTGGGAATGGCCACATCTGCCCCTCATGTGCTGGCACCATGCTGGGACATGGTGGGGACACCTGGCCCTGCTCTGGGAAGGGTCTGGGTCCCTGCCGCGGCACAGGGTCACTCCCTCCTGGGGCAGCCTCCCACCCATGATTCTGAGGTGCTGGGCAGCCCTGCTGCCCCCCAGCCCTAAGCACCGACTCCTCCAGGACACTCTCTGACCCCAGCCCCTTGGCCCCCTAGAGATAAGGCGCTCCCTTTCCTGAAAGGCTCATCACTGGGGATCTCTGAGTTCCCATCAGTGCTTGTTCACCTTGTATACCCATCCTTGGCATGTCTTCTGCCAAGGTGCTTCTTCCTGGCTACTGCCTTGGCTGTGGCATCATCGTAGGTGCCAGTGGTACATTCTGTGCTCAGGCAAGCCTGGGGGCGAGTGGCTGTTCTATGTACGACTGCCAGCTGCGTGAGGATTTGGGTGGTTTTTGCTCTCCTTTATGTTGTCACTTTAGATTGTTGTGATTATGGTTTGAAGATAACTGTAGAAGTTTATTTTTGGGGGTTCTTTTTGTATCTTTGTATCTCTTGTTGGTGGTGGGTGCCTCAGGGCAGGGGTGGGGGCCAATGCCCACATGTGGCTGGAGAAGAGCACCTGGACAGGTGTGGCTACTTCTGCCAGAGGGAGCCATGGCCAGCCAAGCACCCCAAGGGGGGTCCAGCAGGAGCCAGGATGTGGCTGGAATGGCCTTGCCTCTGCCCAAGGTTTTCCAAGAACTCAGTGGCACATGTGTTCCCTTCCCCACCACCTGTGGTGTGAGAATCTGGGTTGCCCTGTTCTGTGTTGGCTACTTCTGCACAGAGCACCTAGGTGTGATCCCATCTCCCCTGCACCTGTTTTCCTTTGGGAAAGGTGACTCTGCACTCTTCCCTATTGGATGTTGCGAGACACAAGACAGAAGATGGCTCTCAGACCTAGTTAACATAAGAGATTTGATTACAGGATGCCTTGGCAAAAGCAAAAGGAACTTTGATAATTAGACCTAGATTGCAGTAAGATTCCATCAGATGGCTTTACCGGAAAAAGAAAATCCCATTCAGCTCTGCAGGCAAGAGATGTTGTTATATTCAATGTGAAAAACACCAATCACTTGTTTTTAGAAGTTTAAAAGTTTAACAGTAATAAGATGAAAAAAAAAATAGTAATATAATTAAAGTAATAAAAATTTGAATGATTGGGATTAGGACAATACAAGATAATAAAAACAAAGAGTTACAGACAGTCCAGGTACCTTTTTCTCTGAAAGATTTAGGTGTCTTGTGGCTGCTTGGTGTGAGTCGTCTCTTAGAAAAAGTATCTTACATATAATAGTTTCTATTTTAACATTATGTTATAACCTAAAACTATATTTAACACACTACTTAAAGAAATTAATACAGCATAACTTTCTACCATAATACATATAATATTCATTTCAATATTTGCGAAAAGCCAATCACAGAGTTTCTATCTAATATTATGCTATAGCCTAAAAACTGTATTTACCACACTACTTAAAAGAGATTAATACAGCATAACTTTCCAACATAACACAAATAGTATTCATTTTAATATTTGCAAAGAGCCAATCATATAATAGGCATTTTTCACAATGTTTAACTGTTTGACAAATTTTCAGTAACCTTTTTGTAATAATAGAGTTTAAATAAGTTAATTCTTGTTAAGATTTTTTGTTTAGTCTCAGTGGTGCTAACTTTAAGTTCTTTTCAATATATTTATTAAGGTTAAGTTTTAGTGAAGTTGATTTTAAGTTTTGTTGAAGCATACCTGTTTGAATTACAAGATATAATTCCTTTGCTATGCAAGTGAATGACATAAAGCCTGAATGAATTTTTGTCAAAATTTGCTCATTTAAATTACAAGATACAACTTTTTAATCATAGCAATAAGGACAATTTTTGCTATTTTATTTTTTATAAGTAGTACTGGAAAATGAGTCTCCATATTATGACTGCTATTAGTTATGGTTTATTTAATGCTTTATTTTTTACTTTTTTGCTTTAATGTCATATATGTCTAGGAAAATATAACTTCAATTTCTTAAAGACCTCAATTATAACCTCAATTTCTTATATCAGTTCCTACTGATATATTAGTAACCCTGATTATGCTGTTAATCTTATGATGTGAATTCACTGACTTTTATAACAAGCATTACTTTATTCATTTGCTATGTGTCTATGTTCAACTGTTTAACTAACACTAAATGACAAAACCAGCTACTTTAAAAACCTTCATATATCTTTGTATAGCTATATAGAAGACATATATTATTTTTCTAACTACTATTACTAAGAGGTTTCTAAAATAAATTAAAGAGATTCTTCCACTTACAAGCCTGGATACTTGGTCAAGTCCTGGTCTTACCTAGTAGATAAATTTTTCTACACCAAAACTATACTCAAGTAATATTGACTTGCTGAATTTGGACCTATAATAGCTAAACCTCCTTTTAAAGTGAACTCGAAATCCGACCTGGGAATGATTTTCAAAGCTCTCACTTTAAAAAATAAAGCTTGCCAAATACTACAGACTCTAAGTAATAGTACAATATTTAAGAAATTGATAACACATTGTTTTAAATTGCCCTTCTATTTTTCACATGCTACTAATTGTATCTATTAAAATCATATCCTGATCACCGAATCAGTCTTCCCCATGTCTCTTCATTGCTGACACTTGCCCTTGTTTATTTCTCCAGTTCTCTCTCCAAGGGAGTCTTGGGACTGGGCTGCCCCATGGGCTGGGAGTGCAGGGAGCTGGTGCTTGACTTTGGGCACAAATGGCTCTGTAGCAAGCTGAATTGCTGCTAGCATAGTCCAGGGTAAGGAAGCAAAAAGAACCTTTGCATAATATCCACAGATGTTTTATTCAGCCGCGTGGTGAGATGATCAGGTCCCAGACACATGCACATGGAGGGTCCAGCTTTCTTTCTGCAGGAGCCTGGGGGCTGACCAGGGAATAGGGAAGGAGTGGCTCAGGAACATAGGGACAGACATAGGAACAGGGGAAAGAGCCAATGGGTGTAACAGCTTTTTGAGGGAAGCTTCTTGTGTCTCCCTAGACCAGGGAATGCCCCCCAGGGTCTCCACAATTCCCCGTTTTTTATATTATTAAGAAAGCTTCTCTGAAGGATCAACTGAATCAACACAAAATGACAAAAACAATTAAAAGTGCTCATAAGACAATTTTCAAAATGCAAGCAATTCTGACTCCCCAATGTCCAAACAGATTTTCTTAGAGCTGACAGGAGGGATGCGGGGTTTTCTTAGTATGGCTTATCAGGAAACCAAGTCAGGAGAAGGTTCCTTCAGCAGGGACTGGTTCTCTGCCACCTGAGGCAGTGCTGTTGGCTGTAATTGGCTCAGTACATGGTAGTGTCGTTGGTGCTGTGTCTGCTGGAAACTCCAAATAGAAATCATTAACTTTAAGAAAAAGATGGTTACTTTAGGGAAACTTTCATTTCTTTCCCTCCCAGTCACCCTCCCTCTGGTATTATGAAGGAACTCTGGGGAAAGGGTTTAGTGGAGGGAGAACATGGAAGGGGAAAAAGGTGGTAGGAATTTGTGGGAACATAAAAAAGGGGTAATAGGACAATGGAAAGGCAAAGGGGAAAGCGGGAGGGGGGCAGGGAGGCCACAGGAATTGGGGAAGGGTATTAGAAGAAGTGGGACTTACTGAACTGGAAGGTTCTTTCATTATGGAGGTGAACTCTTGGATGGAGGACAGCTCATTGGTGTTCTGTGCTCTTTCAGCTTTTAGATGTTGCTGGGGCTTGGTTGTTGGTTTTGGGTTTTATTTCCTTGTAGGAGTGTGGAGGACTTCCATGACGTGGGTAATATTCTGCAGGTTTACAGTTTGGTGCATGTTTATTACCTTGCACTGGAACTCCACCAGGTCCTGTCACATCGGCTGCTTGGGGGCTTTTTCTTCCTTGTATTATATGAAATTCCACAATTTCTCCATCTCCTAGACTGTGGAGGTATTTCTTGGGGTTGTTTTTTTTTTTTTTTTTTTGTAGCAGTCTGATGAATAAACACATCTTCTTTGTTATCATGCCAGGTGATGAAACTGTATCTGTTTTTTACATGGAACCATTTTGCTGCCCTGAAAACATTCATGGCAAGGACTTTTTACCTCTGCCAGTGGGTTTGTGTTGGTGTTGCTGGTGCTGGACGTGCTGATGGTGTTGGTGCACTGCCGTGTGGGGCTCATCCTGCTCCCGGCGCTGGCGGCCGCGCTGAGACCTGGCTTTGTCTCAGGGGTCTTTCTCAGCTGATGCCCGCGGGCACTGCCGGCGCAGGGCTTTGGTGGTGGTGCGGGCCTGTAGGTGGGTGGGGGACAGTGGTTTCGCTGCCAGGACTGCGGTTCTGAGCCATCCCCCGGCAGGGCTGCCCGCCCGCCAGACTCACCCGCCCGCCCTCGGCCTCGGTGCTGCGGGCTGCTGTGACCTGGGCTCGGCTGAGGGTTTTCCGCAGAGGCAGCTGTGAGTGGGGACAGCTCTCGCCACCCGCGCCACATCTTGTGGTGCCATAGCAACCGAGGTAAACACATCTGTTCTTTTGTTTACTGTCCTTTCCAGCAATGCAAGTGCCCGTGGGGTTTCTTTCCCCTTCGTTGTAAGAAACTGGTGCAGCTTTATATTGCCAATCAGAGGCTGCTCCTCTGACCTCCTCTCCCTCACTCCTGAGACCATGGAAGCCGTTGGAGGAGATGTGTGGACTAGAGGGTGGAAGGGGAGACCCCATGGCCATTGCCACGCGGTCTCCACCATCTTGAGCATGTGAATGCAACCACGCAGCCATGGCCATGCAGTGACAGCAAACCTGGGCATGAGGAATAAATGTGGAAGAGCTTGGAGAAGGGGTTTTCAGCTGGGGTTTGCTATTTTTTAACTGTTCCTCAAGACTCTGAATGCATGTCATCATCATATTAAAAAAAGATAGAATTCTTTATGGGGTTCTTCTTCAGGTCTTAATTTTTCCCAAACTATTTCTAAAAAGTCATTGGTTAGGACTACATTCCACGAAATATGAGGAAAATGCTTAAATAACCAGTGTACAAAACACTTCAACTCCCCCTCTGAAAAACCAAAATCTTCTTGAAGAAAAGACTTTTTAAGGTGGAGGTGAACTTCTTGTTCTGTGTGGGTGTGTGTTGTTTCCATCTTAACCCAGTCTCTTCCCAACACCCAAGAGTAAAAGGAGGAAGGAACTAAAATTTCAAACTCAACACACTCGGGTAAGACAACAAAATTCTTGGGGTGGTGTAGTGCAGATGTTTTCTAAGCGAAGAGGACCCTGTTCGGGCGCCATTGTAGCAAGCTGAATAGCTGCTAGCAGAGTCCAGGGTAAGGAAGCAAACAGGACCTTTGCATAATATCCACAGATGTTTTATTCAGCCGTGCGGTGAGATGATCAATAAATGGTGACCTGACATGTGGCTGTGGCCTGGACTGGAGAACCAAGACCCTGAATATGGGCAGCATTCGTGGCACGACTGAGCAAAAAATAATCTGCTGAATTCTTCCCAGGAAGCGTGTCCAGAGATCTTCGTGGGACGGGTGGGAAAAGCCTCTAGGACCCTGCAGGACCCTGATCCTGGATGCTGCCACCTGCTTTGCCCTGAGAGGAAGGTACTACCCCTTTCCCGAGTCTCCCTAGGCGGAAACCCGGTCTTTTCCCATCGTGTTTAGCCCCCCGAGCCTTGGAGGCGGGGGTGGGGGGAAGCTCTTCTGGCAGGCACTGCCCGATTGGGTGGGCTTTGACTCTGGGAAGACATGTCTGTGGACATGAGCACTCAGTTTTCATGGGGAGAGAGATTCACTTTGGAATTCTGGGAGGTCACGCTTCCTGACCATGGAGTTCTCCTGCCCCAGCAAGAACTTTATGAGTTTTTTGGCTGGGCCAAACGCCATGGGCTCCCCATGGGCATGAATTCCTCCTGGGATCCCCCAGTGTCGAATGCCCTGGGTGCTTATTTTCTGAGGCATTTCCAGCGGACTGGGTAGGTCCATCGGTAGCTGCCGACCTGGGAGCTGCTTTTCGCATTTGTGAGAGGGGACCACCTTCGTTTCAAGAGCGTTTCTGACTTTGTGAGGGCCTCTGGCACGGATGTGGGGGGACGTCTCCCCCTGTGTGGGGAGCCACCTGCCCACCCCACCACGGCTGGCGGGAGAAGAGACTCTTCAAGGACAGTCCCCGCCGCTGGCTTGTCCCCCCGGGCAGAGTGGGGAGAGAAGGCTTTGTCCAAGGCGCCGGTGCAAAGTTTTTCGCCTGACTCCCTGGAGCAGGCGCAGGGGCCGCCTCCTCTGCCCCTCCCGGGGCTGAGAGGGCCGCCCGCTGCTCCAGGCGCAGCATTGCCGCCCCCTGCCCGCTCCGCCCGCCGCCCCGCCTTCAGCACGGTCCGTCATTGCTCCAAGCACGGCGGCCCCGCCCTTGCCCGCTGCGCCGGCGGGAAATGTTCAAGCTGGGGATGATCCGCAACCACTCCCACTGCCTCCCGCCAGCCTGGCTCCTGTTCAGGAAGAGCTTGAGGATGGCGACCAGCCCGTAGACCTTGCTCCACATGCCGCCCGCAGCCCCACCTCCGGCTGCGGCTGCCTCAGCACCTGCACCCAGCCTGCCACCCCCTCCCTCAGCAGCAGAGCCCGCACCGGGACTGCACCGCCCGGAACCAAGAGAGACCGCGGCAGGGCTTCCTTGCGCGCTTATGCCGCTCCCGCAGCCGATCCTGCCGCCCCCGCCACCCCCAGCAGCGGCTGCTGCAGCACCTGCAACCTGCCCGGCTTCCCCCCTGAGTTTTTCAGGCTGTCCTGAGGCTGCCCCTGTGGTGGGAGCTGGGACAGAGGAAGGAGACGCCGGCCCGTTCCCCAGGGGAGGCGCGGCTCGTTTGCTCACAGCCGGCGCCTCTCGGCTGAACACTTTGAAATTCAGTGTTTTCCTGGGACAGGGCATTTTTCGCGGGCTGACTCAGGGTTGGTCAGGGGGTTGTTACTGGGATTTGGGGTGCCTGGCTCCCCCCGCGTGCACCAGCGCCGTGGAGGGTGTGGTTTCCAGAGGTGCTGCCTCCGGTCCCAAGCTCTGAGGGGACGGGGATGGTGCCGCTGATCAGAGGGCTAGGCAACACTCGTTTGTATCGTGGGGGAGAACGCCGTAGCAAGGGGTGGAGGGCACTTGTTTCCTCTGGGCAGACTGGACCCCGAGATCTGGGTGCCCCATCCCCGGGAAAGCTTCTCCTTCCCAGCCGCCGGCACCAGTGGTTCTGGGGGGAGAGGGAGAAGGCATTTGGCCACTCCTGTTGCCGAGACGCCCGCAGCATGGTGGGGGCGGCTGTGAGAACAGAGACCCCGCCTCACAGGCCGCGTCTGGGCCGCTTGGCCCGTCCCCTGGCCCGGAGCCCCTGCCCCGCCCACCGCCGGCCTTGGGGGCTTTGGCCCCCCGCAACCAGGCCCGGGCCGCTGTCCCGTGAGCTGGGTCTGGGGTCCTTGGTCTGCCCACCTGGACCAGGGGCTCAGCCCCGCCCTGCCACGCAGGGTCCAAAAACCTTCTGCTTCTGCTGGTGTTTCTGAGAAAAAAGGAAAAAATCAAAAAAGAAAGGCTGACCTCTCATTGTCAGTCCAGAGTGCTGGAAAGCCATGAGTCAGACTTGGCCCAAGTCGTTAAATTATAGGCTGTGGCCATGGTTTTCCAGAGATTTTTTTAATACTTTTGGATTTCTAATAGTTATTAGTGATTTTCTTTAGCAATTCTCTGTTTCAGAATTCGGCAGGTCTGTTTCAGAACCAGGAAGGACCTTCAGGGATGTCAAAGAGCAAAAAATGAATTGGCCTTCTCTGAAACTGAGCTGTTTGGACTTGAAACAATGAACTTTCTTTGCAGGGTTGTATGGGTTCCTGATATTGTAAATCTTGTGTTAGTGATATAATAGAAGTAGATATTCTACAGGTAAAGAATCTCCTTGATCATTCTATGTCAGCACTTGATTGAGGTTTCAATTGGCCATGGATAAACCTCTCAAGATGTGTCTGTTCTCTCTTCTGCAAGGGCCCAGCAGAAGAATTACAAACGCAGCTCCTTTTTATTATAATGAGGGGTGAAGTGTTGCAACATTTCTCTTCACAGAGACAAGCAAGGCACAATTCTTCACAAGGATTTCTGAGATTCATATTCTCTGAACCTCAGAGAAAGGGAAAACACAATTCTTATCACTTGCTGTGCCTGTGTTGTGCCAAAGTAGAATGCAATATGGAGATTGCTTATCCAAAGTGCGGGTGTTTTGTTTCCTTGGCCTATCTGGGCCAAATTTGTGTGTGTGTGTGTGTCGGGACTGTCGGCTGACAGTCACGAGATTCAGTGCAGTGTGAACGTTGTGTGCAGAGTGAGTGCTTGGCAGATTCAGTTTAGATAAAATGTATATAGTATAGTAAATTAAAGTCATTAATTAGCCTTCTGATATCCATGGAGTCCTCCTCATTAATCTCTCCCCATCGTCAGAGTTGCCTTTGATTTACAATACTCCTTCATCCACCAAAGCCCCTCTGAGGGTGGGACACAATGCACAAGGACACGCACAACAGGCTCCTGCACTCCCAGCCCAAACAACTGTCCCCGTGGCACATGTGGGTACACACAGAGGGGACAGGAGTGCTCCACATTGCCCAGCTCCCCATGGACAACCTGGAGCTCTCCATCCAAGCCAGCAGATCATGCTGCGAATGCCATGCCAGTGTCCCAAGCACCTGGCCCCATCCTGCTGTGCAGAGTAGCCACCTCCACACATCATCTGACTGGCAGGCCTTTCATTGCCTTTGGGTGATCCCTACAGTTCCTTTGCCATAGCATATTTCCTGTCCATCCAAACCATTTCCCACCCTGCGTCCCTCTTCACCTGCTAAAGTTTTGGTCAGGCTGACAAGTGCCAGGGGGTCTCTGGAGAGTCCCCAGGTGGCTCACACGGTGCCAGGGCTCGTGCCAGTTCTCTTGGGCCCCAGTGCAGGTGCCAGTGCTGCTCTCTGGGCTGGTGACAGTGCCGCTCAATGGTCCATGGCTCCTAAACCAGGCACCGTCCACCGCGTCCCCCACCCAGCCTGAGCTGCTGCCGTCCATCCCTGCTCGCTCTGCTCCTCCTCCTCACCCCGTGAGGATCCCGGCTGGGCTGCAGCAGCCACAATGGGATGATGGTGTGATGGATGGCTCTGCTGGGGGGCTGATGGTGCGGCACCCACCCCCACTTCCTGGACAGCTCCTTCACACCTGCTCCCTCCAACACGCTGCCCTCTTCCTGGAAAACTTCCCTGTCTCCTCCAGGGCAGCCCGGGCTCCTGCCAGGAACCCCACAGCTGGGGGTTCTGTGCGCTGCCCACCACCCACCTTGATCCTCCAGCCACCACAGAAGGAGATCCATGGTAAGATGCTCCGCTCCTGGGCCATGTCACAGGTCCTGTTGTTGGAGCCGGCAGCTGCCAAGGGCTCTGTCTCCAAGAGAGCTCCTGCAGGCACCCCTGACCCCTCCCAAACCAGTCAGACTCTCTCAAGCTCCCCAAGGCCAAGCCAGTTCCCTCAAGAGCCCCATTGGAAAGTCAGCCCTCATCTAGGCAGTGCCAGTGAGGTCCCCTAAAGCATCCTGGGAGCTACCAAGTGTTCCAGATTGTCCCCAGGGGCCAGCTGGGTTCCCTGGAGCTTCCCTGAATAACCTGGACAAACCCCAGCCCCTGTCCCATCAGAGGAATTGCCAACCCTCAAGCCCCTTGCCTCAGCCATGGCTTGAGGACTGGAAGTATCTTGCAGGCTGTGGCCGGCAGCGTGTGCAGAGTCCTGCCCAGCCCCACTGCACAACAGGGACACCTTCCCCAGCGCACAAGCAGGACCTTGGCATCTGCAGACCCAGCCCTGGATGTCTGTCCCCAGCTCCACCACATCCCCTCCCCCAAAGAACCAGCGAGACCAGCTCAGCATTTTTTGCTTTTATCTTGGTCAACAGTGGTATCTCCACAATGCCGCGTCCTCAGTTTGCACTCATTTTCTGCCGAAAAGACACAGGGGGGGTCACGGTAAGACCCTCAGTGGGGCAAGAACAGCCCCTGGGGGGGGGGCAGAGGAAGGGGCACCCACCTCGTTGATCCAGTCGATGTAGGCAGACACCCGGGTGAAGACTGTTGGCTTCTTGGCCACGTTGCAGCCCAGGCCAGAGCCGAAGCTGACGATGCCCTCGACCTCCCAGATCCCATCATCGCGCTGGCAGTTCAGGGGGCCCCCAGAATCGCCCTGTGCGGACAGACAGTGTGGGCCATCAGTCCTGGCACCCTGGCAACACTCCCCTCATCCCTCCTGGCCATCCACCACCATGGCTCCATCCTTTCTCCTCCCAGTGCCCACGGTTTCACACCATTTGGGGATCCACCACGCTCAGTGCCCACACTCACGTTGCATCCAGAGACGACGCCATCACCACCGGCACACACCATGGTCTCGAGCACAAGGCTGCCCCACCAGTCCCTCTTGGAGCAGGTCTCATAGTCCACCACGGGCAGCAGAGCCTGCTGCAGGGCATCAGCCAGGGGCCCGTTGGCTGCAATGAGAGCCAAAGCTCGTAACTCCCACCCTCTGCCTGCATCCCCTTTCTGGAGACTCTCCCAGGGACCCTCTGCTTACTCCTGATGCGTCCCCAGCCGGTGACATAGCAGGGATAGTCGTTGGGCAGGATGTTGCCAGCAGCCGGCAGGCAGGAGGTACGGATGGTGTCAGTCTCCTGGACCTCCTCTGCCAGCTTGATCAGGGCAATGTCGTTGCTGCAAGGAGACAGGAACCATGGTGCCTGACCATGAGAACAGGGTCCCTGGCCAGGGGAACAAGGCTCTGTGGGCCACACCACCCACAACCCAGCCCTGATGCATCCCATCCCTTACATGATGAGGTAGGAGTCCCAATCCTCATGGACGATCATCTTCTCCACACCCACAGCCACTGAACCAGGCTCGTCATCCTCTGACAGGTCCTGCTTGCCCAGCACCACACGGTAGGTCATGTAAGAGCTGCCAGGGAGAGAGAGAGAGAGTGTCAGTCCCCACAAATGTCTCATCCTGCATGGCACAGATGCCCCCAGCACCCCAACACCCACCTGATGCAGTGGGCAGCTGTCAGCACCCACTGGGGGGCAATCAGGGTCCCGCCACAGGTGTGGTACCAGGATCCAGAGCGGCTGTACTGCAGCGAGATCTGCGAGGGCAGAGGCACAGGGTCAGAGCAGGAATGTCCCCATCCCTGTCCCCATCCCTGTCCCTGTGCCCCCTCACCTGCCATGGCCAGCTGTGGGCTACAGCGTCTTCACCGCCCACCACGCGGGAGCTCAGCTGTGGTGGCACGGCCGGCTGACCGCATCCGTAGGCTGTGTGACACCGGGCAAAGGGACATCAGAGGCTGCCTGTGCCCGTGCCCCGGGCCAGGGCAGGCGCCAGGGTCCTGTCCCCCCTGCCTTGACCCTTCCCCATGCCCTGCACCTACCGTAGCCCAGCAGCACGACGAGACAGACGGCTCCCAGCATGGTTGTGCAGAGCAAAGGTGCTGTGGTGGGTCTGCTCAGCCCTCTTATAGTGTCCGGACTGCTGGGGACCTTGGAGTGTCCCTGCCTGCTGCTGACACGTGGGGACTGTCCCACGCTAGGGGCACAGGGCTCTCAGCCCCATTGCCTTCTCTTATCACACTCACGGTCCTGCCTGGGAATGGCCACATCTGCCCCTCATGTGCTGGCACCATGCTGGGACATGGTGGGGACACCTGGCCCTGCTCTGGGAAGGGTCTGGGTCCCTGCCGGGGCACAGGGTCACTCCCTCCTGGGGCAGCCCCCCACCCATGATTCTGAGGTGCTGGGCAGCCCTGCTGCCCCCCAGCCCTGAGCAGTGACTTCCCCAGGACACTCTCTGCCTCCAGTTACGAGAGCCCAAATGAGGGATGCAGGACTCCAGGTGGCTCTCCAAAATGCAGTTTATTACATCCAAGAAGTTACAGCAGTCCAGGGTCATGGGTGACAGAGCCTGTGCCTACAGCTGTCAGCTCCAGCTGCAGGCAGGCCTGGAGACCCTTTAATTTTGGATACAATCAATTATATACTTTTCTTTGCTGTGTGTCTTAGTGCAGTAGAACCAATCTATAGCTTTACTTTTACCTGTAGCCTATCATAACTGCTATAATGACCAGATTCATGTTACTATTTTCCAATCACTAAAAGTTAGTATGTTACAGTTTAAGCTAGAATTTGTTTTTCAGTTTTCTTTCAGTGGAAAATTCTGAGACCTTTTTTCTGCTTGCAAGATTGGCTGATTTCTTTGCCTGAGCTATTTTACTGCTTGGTAAAATCATCTTATTTTTTGAGATGGGTTTATCCTTTTCTCTAAGTCATAAAACCTCTTTCCATCTCGACATAACCTTTGCCTTTTTGTTGTTCAGCAGAACTGGATCAGCAATTGTCAATTTACACATCTATTATCCTTCTATATCCAAACTTGCTTTCATTTCTATTCCTTCTGTAGATTCTACATTCTCTTTCTGCCAAGCATACATATCTGTCAGACTTTCTTTTCAAACTTTCATGCTTCCTAATGCCCAGCTCCTTGGCCCCCTAGAGATAAGGCGCTCCCTTTCCTGAAAGGCTCATCACTGGGGATCTCTGAGTCCCTGTCAGTGTTTGTTCACCTTGTGTACCCATCCTTGGCATGTCTGGGTGCTTCTTCCTGGCTGCTGCCTTGGCTGTGGCATCATCGTAGGTGCCAGTGGTACATTCTGTGCTCAGGCAAGCCTGGGGGCGAGTGGCTGTTCTATGTACGACTGCCAACTGCATGAGGATTTGGGTGGTTTTTGCTCTCCTTTATGTTGTCACTTTAGATTGTTGTGATTATGGTTTGAAGATACCTCTAGAAGTTTATTTTTGGGGGTTCTTCTTGTATCTTTGTATCTCTTGTTGGTGGTGGGTGCCTCAGGGCAGGGGTGGGGGCCAATGCCCACATGTGGCTGGAGAAGAGCACCTGGACAGGTGTGGCTACTTCTGCCAGAGGGAGCCATGGCCAGCCAAGCACCCCAAGGGGGTCCAGCAGGAGCCAGGATGTGGCTGGAATGGCCTTGCCTCTGCCCAAGGTTTTCCAAGAACTCAGTGGCACATGTGTTCCCTTCCCCACCACCTGTGGTGTGAGAATCTGGGTTGCCCTGTTCTGTGTTGGCTACTTCTGCACAGAGCACCTGGGTGTACAGGTGGTGCTGGGGCTGATCCCATCTCCCCTGCACCTGTTTTCCTTTGGGAAAGGTGACCCTGCATTCGTCTCCCTATTTATTTCCCCAGTTCTCTTGCCACTGGAGCCTTGGGACTGGGCTGTCCCATGGGCTGGGGTGCAGGGAGCTGGTGCTTGAGTTTGAGCAGAAATGGCTCCATCTTGTCCTTTTCCTTCTTCCATGATGTGGACTCCAGTGGCTTGTCCCTTCCTGGGACATCCTTGGTGGAGGTGAGAGCAGAGCAGGAGCGCTGCAGTGGCTCAGCTGTGGTGTTGGGGTGTGTGGTGGAGCTGGAGGAGAGGGGGCTCAGGGAGAGATGGGGAAATGCTCTTTTGGGCTTGCTCCATGGGCCCCACTGCTCTTCTCCCTCCTCCTTGTGTTTCAGTGCTGGATGACCGTCTTGGATTGAAAAGATAGGTGTCTGCAAAGGAAGGCAGGAACCTACCCTGAAATGGAAAATATAAACCCCCTCCCTCTGAATTGCTAAAATTTTGAAATTAAAAGGCTCTCAGGCAAAGATATGGAAATAGCAATAACAGTTCTTTACTAGGAAAACTAAAAAAATACAAATGTAATAGTACAAACAAATAAACTATGGACAGAGTCAGAATAGGCCCTGACCCCCTATGTGTCAGGCTGTTGGCAGCAGTCCCATTCCATGGTGGCTCAGCCCTCCTGCAGTGCCAGCTGTGGCTCTGTTGGAGCAGGGATCCTGGACAAGGGGGGAGTTTTCCTCTGAAGGTCCAGTGGTGGTGTAGATGGGCCTGGTCTTGCACTGGAAATCCAGTGGAAAGACAGCTGCTCCTCTGGGAATGCAGAGGGAAAAGGCTGCCCTGGTGCTCCAAATGTCAGATTATATCCATGTAGGAATACTTGGTTCTCCCCTTGGGCAGAGCGTCTCACAATGGGATGATGTAATTTTATCAGTCATGTGGTGAGACTCAGTGGCCCATTAACAGAAGATATCTCCCCAGAAGGAGGATTGGCTGTGGAAGAGATAAATAAAACTGCCCATTGAGCAGAAGAGAACTGCTCCACAGACAGGAATATAATACACCCACTCATTTCCAGCCTAAGGCATTACTCACTCCTTATTCTATTACTATCTGCATCATACCCAAATAAATAAACTGTCCACAATGAAATCTTACACACAGTTCTCACTTAAAACTGGGTTTCCCTGTGGTACACAATGGGTTTCTCCATCTTTCTGCATTACCCACCAAGTGTAACCAGGTCCTTGAGCAAAAACAATCCCATGGATGGGTTTGTCTTTGCCTGAGGTGGGAATAATCCAAACAGTCTTTCCTAAAATACCTTTCATATATACCACAGGGACATTATCTCCATCCACTGTGTGCAAGGGTTCAGACTGTGCAGGACCAGCTTGATTGATGGATCCTCGGATATTGACCATCCAGGTCGCTTTTGCTAAGCCCATTTCCCAATTTCTAAAGGGTTCCCCCAGAAGTGTAGCAGCCACAGGGCTTGCAAGGCCTCCCTGGTGTCAGTTGCCTAAGATAAGAAATGCCTAGTCATGATGACTGGACCAAGAAACCCCTCTTGCACCTTTGGACCCTTGTTATCTCTCTGTAAGACTATAGGTCATATTCACCTTGACCCTTTCTGTTGGACTGTTTCCCAAAACCCACATACCCTATATAACCCCTACTTCTGCCCAGTTTGGCAGAAGAGCTGTCACTGTCACCCTTAGTAGAAGCTGCCAATAAAGCTTATTATAAAAATCTGTGGAACTTCATACAACTCTTCTCTTGTCTCATCCCTGCATCTGCTGAGGCACTTAGCAAGCAAAGAGCTGAAATTGTTAAAGAGCTGAATTCATCAAAGAGCTGATCTCGCTCAAAGAGCTGAGCTGCTTGCTAAGATTACCTGTGGCTGGGAGCATGCCTGAGGCACCTGGGCAGGATTTACTTAGCGGTACTCCTCTATATGGGACATCGACGGCTGCTGGGGTCAGACAGACCCCAAAAACTACAAGCCATTATAGCCAAATGCCCTCAGGGTAGTCTTACGCAGTCCATTGTTCCATTCAACTTTCCTGGCAGCTGGTGCATGATAAGGGATATGATATATCCATTCAATGCCACATTATCTGGCCCAGGTGTTTATAAGGCCATTCATGAAATGGGTTCTGTTGTCCAACTCAATTCTCTCAGGGGTGCCATGTCTCCGCATGACTTGCTTTTCAAGGCACAAGATGGTGTTCCCGGCAGTGCTGTGAGGCACAGGGCAGGTCTCCAACCATACAGTGGTGGCTTCCACCATGGTCAGCACGTAGCTCTTGCCCTGGCATGTCTGGGGCAGTGGGATGGAGTCAATCTGCCAGGCCTCCTCATACTTGTGCTTGGACCACCGCCCACCATACCAGAGGGGCTTCACTCGCTTGGCCTGCTTGATGGCAGCGCACATCTCACAGTCATGGATAACCTGAGAAATACTGTCCATGGTTAGATCCACCCCTCGGTCCCATGCTCACTTGTAGGTGGCATCTCTGCCCTGATGACCTGAGGCATCATGGACCCATTGAGCTAGGAACAACTCCCCCTTATGATCATACTCAGCCAATGTTATAGACAAGAATCTATCTGAATCTATCTTTGACACCTCTGTCTCTGCAGCCTGGTCTACCTGCTCATTGTTTTGGTGTTCCTCATTAGCCTGACTCTTGGGGACATGGGCGTGTCTATGTGGTGGACTTTCACAGGTAGCTACTCTACCCGAGTGACAATGTCTTTCCACTCATCAGCAGTCCAGATTGGTTTTCCTCTACGCTGCCAGTTGGCCTCTTTCCACCTTTCCAGCCAGCCCCAAAGAGCATTGGCTACCTTCCACGAATCAGTGTAAAGGTAGAGCTTTGGTCACTTCTCTCTTTCAGCAATGTCCAGGGCCAGTTAAATGGCCTTGAGTTCAGGAAGTGGTCTTGATCCACCTTCTCCTTCGGTGGCTTGTGCATCCTGTCATGTGGGGCTCCATACAGGTGCTTTCCACTTCTGGTTCATCCCTACAATGCGACAGGAACCCTCAGTGAAAAGAGTGTAGTGTGTTTACTCCACTGGTCGTTGGTTGTATGGTGGAGCTTCTTCAGCATGTTTCACTTGCTCTTGTTCCTCTTCCTCAGTGAGACCAAAATTTTCACCTTCCAGCCAGTTTGTAATTATCTCTAAAATCCCAGGGTGATTCAGGTTTCCAACATGGGTGTGATGAGGGCAATCCATTTGCTCCATGTGATGTCAGTGGCATGGCAGATAGTGGGAACCTTCCCTTTAAACATCCACCCCAGCACCAGTAGTCGGGGTGCCAGGAGGACTTGCGCTTCTGTGCCAATCACCTCCAAGGTGGCTTGAACTCCTTCATAGGCAGCCAAGATTTCCTTCTCTGATGGGGTGTAGTTGGCTTTGGACCCTCTGTAACTTTAGCTCCAGAATCATCCTAGTGGTCGGCCTTGAGTCTCCCCAGGCACCTTCTCCCAAAGGCTCCAGGACAAGCCATTGTTCCCAGCCACAGAGTAGAGCATGTTCTTCACCTCTGGTCCCATCCTGACTGGGCCAAGGGCTACTGAACGAGCGATCTTCTGCTCGATCTGGGCAAAGGCTTGTTGCTGTTCAGGGCCCCAGCTGAAATCATTCTTCTTGTGGGTGGCTACATAGAGAGAGCTCACAATCTGGCTGTACTCGAGAATGTGCATTCTCCAAAAACCTATGGCACCTGGGAAAGCTTGTGTTTCCTTCTTGCTGGTTGGTGGAGACATCACGGTAATTTTGTTGATGACCTCAGTGGGAATCTGATGCCGTCCATCTTGCAATTTTGCTCCCAGGAACTGGATCTCTCGGGCAGGTCTTTTGACTTTACTCTTCTTGATGGCGAAGTCAACTTCTAGCAGAATCTGGATGATCGTCTTTTTTTCCTCAAATATTTCCATTGCTGTGTTCCCCCACACAATGATGTCATTGATGTACTGCAGGTGTTCTGGAGCTTCACCCTTTTCCAGAGCAGCCTGGATCAGTCCATGGCTGTCGAGATAAGGGGTCTATAAGGGGTCTGGAATCAAGAAGTGACTCAATATGAGGTATACATCTTGTTCAATTTATTACTGCTTGATATGTTCTTTTATACTATTGTTAGTTGTCCACGTGGCTTTAGCTTACATTTTATTGGTTACAAATATCTGTTCATGTGCCTTTACTAATGCTGTGATTGGTGCAAGCCAGCTGTTCATGCTTCTGCTTACTTCTGCAATACATCAGCCTTGTGGTTTACTGATAGCGTGCTAGCAGGCCTGGAGGCATTGTGTAATTGCCCAAGTTCTCTTTATTGCCTGGCCAAGGGCATTTCAAGGACTGTCTGCTGGCTTCAGGCCTGGTTATGCACTCCTTGCAGATAACCATGCCCTTTCTCTATCAGCCAAGCCTGTATGCTTTCTGCACTACAAGTCTCTATACTTTCTTCACTACCCCTGTTTTTCTTTTGCATAAGCCAGGTCTGATTGGATATGCGAAACAGAAAGCACTTAATGCATCATGCAGCACAGCTCAAGCAGCAAAGCCCAATAAGCAGTACAATTAATAGCAAAACACCTGTTTTCACTAATCCAGGAATCCAACCCCCTATGCCCAAACAATTCGTGAAAGCTTCTAGTCCAAAAAATCTGACATCTTGTTGAATCTTCTGTGTATGTGAAATTAATTGCTGAATTTCTCTGTGGATGGACCTAGAGTGATCGTTCAGATCCATGCAGCACAATCCATCAAACTCTTCACACCCATGTCCGTAGGCAAGCAACAGGAAGTCAATGGCAGCCCTTTCTGGAGCACTGCGTGCTCTACAGTAGAAAGGTCATCTGCCATTTCAGATAAAACCCTGCTAGTGCCATTAGCCTGTTTGACCATCCAACATGATAATATCTCTAAATTTCTATGTGCCCTGGCTCCTGATGCCCAAGGCAAAAAGGTGGCAGCCATTATTACTTCCCAAGCATTCCATAACGTTAGATCATCTTGGCAGTCTAAACTTACGACTTGTGTCAAATCCCTTTTCCATCTAGCAGGGTGAGATTTGTTAGGATGGTGGTGGGGCAAGGCTAAGCTTAACTGTCCGATGGTGCAGGGCCCTCCTATAAGTGCAGGTGGAATACCAGACCATGCTCGGTTTCCACAAATCAAAAAATAACCTGCTGGCAATCTCCTTGGGTAGGTAGTTCCAGGGGCTGAGTGATTTTTCATTGGGCTAAAATTTTTGCACCAGTTAACCTTCCATTCTGTTATGTTACCTATCGGGCTAACAGATGTAGGTATGGTCTGATTACAAGGTCTTGGCAATGGCTCGTTGCATTTCCACTTTGTAGAGTTTATGAAGATGCAGTAGCTTGCTGTAAGGGGATCCAGTAGCTCTATTTCTTGTGGCTCAGGGCCTATGGGGAGTTTATCATCCCAAGAGTCATAGTTTCCTATACCCACACTGGCATTCCTTCTGGTGTGTAAACGGGAGATTCACATCTCCTTTAAGGCTTGCGCGAAAAATTTCCATGTTGAGTCATTTACAGGTACCCCTACCAGGCAAGTTAAAAATGGGGTACTCGGTGTAGCTGGGCTTGCACAAAAGGTAGTAGTGCTCAAACTTCATGCCAAGGATACCCACACATTCTGTCTAGGGTCAAACCATTGCTTAGAGATTTCTAACTTTTTCCCGCTACTTCCTGTTATTGGGATGAGATTTACCACAATAAGTACCCACCATCTTGTTACCCAGCCTCCTTTCTGCCCAGATCCATCTATTCTCGGCCCAACAGTAATTGGGAACCTCTCTTCCACAGCAGAATTCTAACTGCTTGGTTAGCTTTCTAAGTCTAAGCTCCTTCAGGAGACCTTGCAATTGCCAAACTCTAAGACCCCTCTCTTTCTGAGCCTTTGATTCAAATAGTTGATGGAACTCCGGTCCACTGAGGTTTTGCCCCAACCACTCACCTAAATATCTACATGTGTTTCTTCTATGTTGGTAGAATTGGCATGTGAGGCAACCTTGTGCTGCTCCTCGTACTCTAGCTATCCACAGATCTCTCTCACAACCCCCACAATAAATTCTGACCAATCCACAACAAATCTTTCCACAGAAACAATTCTCTGGTTTGATTTTGGCAGTTATCTGCTCATTGATGGCTGATAGCAGTATATTGGCTTGCTCTGGATCTTGCCAGGATAAGGTCAATTCCAGTATTTGTCCTGCTTCCTTGAATATTGGTTTTAAAACAAGACCCCAATGGTATTGCTCACAGGTGCAGGCTTCTGGGTCGAGAGTTTCTGTGTCATTCATACCGAGTCCACTTACTGGGTACCCATAGCAGACCTGTGGGAGTGGAAACACACATATATCCTCGGCCATTAAATATGACAGATACAGGCCCTTCCCACTCCCCGGTTCTTGGATTGCAAAAATGCACAAGCATATCTCTTTTTATCATTCCTGCATTAACACAACTGGAATGTATTACTGCAGGAGGTTCTTGATTTTCCCCAAAAACACACAAATGATTCAACACAAATAAGGTTCAATTCAATCATTCTTTTGGATTGAGGACCTCCTTGAATTTGCTTAAATAGCCAGCGAAAGAACCAATTCTGTCGGTTCTCTCTACAATAGCTTGTCCTGTAGGGGAGTTTGGAATGCCTGTTTTGTGTTGCACTCCCCATGTGAGCATGAATCGTTGGACTGCATCACTACTGTAGGCGGGCCCATTATCAGTTTTTATCAGCTTTGGTACGCCCATAATGGTGAAGCATGCAGTCAAATGTTTACAAACATGAATAGCTTTCTCTCCTGGTTGTGCAGTGGCCCATATAAATTTTGAAAAGATATCGACTGTGACATGAACATATTTTAATCTTCTGAACTCGGGTACATGAGTTACATCCATTTGCCAGAGTTCTAAGGCTTGTAAACCTTTTGGATTTACTCCTATTCCGTGGTCTGGTCCATGATTGCTGCATTGAGGGCAAGTGCAGACTATGCCTTGGGCCTCATTTATTGATAAAGAGACTTGCCGCCTTAATCCTTTAGCATTCTGAAGAAACTGTTCATGGGAGATTCTGGCTGCTTCAAATTTATTGACTGGTACTTGATTTTTCTTTACCATGCTAACCAACTGATCAGCTCTGTGATTTCCTTCCCTGAGTCCTTCTTGCCGCTTTTGACTCAAAATGTGAATAACGCAATAGGCAGCTGTTCTTTGTCTTGTGGTTCTCTGCAGTTGCTGGAAAAGGGCAAGCAACCGTTTGTTCTGTATATCCTTGATGAATGTATCTTCTATCCTTTGGGCCACTCCAGCAACATAAAGAGAGTCCGTGACAATATTCAGCGGTGTAGAGAGCCATTGTGACATGGCCCAGCAGACAGCTACCAGCTCTAATGTTTGGAGTGTATTCTCTGGTAGGCCTTGCAAAATTTGATGTTTCCATTGATCATTCTGGTTCCAAGTGATCGCGGCTCTTCTGGTGTTTTTTCCAGCATCAGTATATACTGTGAGGCCATATTTTAATGGTCTATGTGAACATTTTTCCAATGCTATCCAAGAGTGCTGTGTAAGAAACTGAGCTTCTTTTCCTTTAGGAAGAGCTGTTGAAATGTACCCTGTGTAATCTAAGAGCGCAAGTTGCAGAGCAGTAGAATGTCTGAGTGCCCATTCAAAATCAGCTGTCCTCATATGGATTCGAATACTTGCAGCCTCCATCCCCGAGATAGCTGTCACCTGATCTCATCCTTTCCAGACCACATCTCCTACTGTTTCCAGTCGAGTTTGAATACTTAGGTTGGAGACTGAGAAATATCCATTCTAGGATATATAATTTGTCTTCATTTCTTCCTCCCTTGGTTTTCTTTTCCACTGCACCACGACGGCAAGCACAGAAGTCGGTTGAGAAACGACCAGGAGGTGGATAGGGAGATGTAGGTGGCATCGGGATGCCCACCGTGTGGATATAAGGGTGCCAATATTAGAAATGCCTTGTTCTTATTCTGGGGCGAGAGAAATCTGTTTTGCAGCATCTGTACTTTCAGGAGAGGCCGCAGAGGAGCCAGATCATCATTAGTAATGCCCACGAGGGGTTGGACCCATTGCAGATCGCCCATCAGAGTTTGAATGTCAGTAAGATTCTTGATTTCAGTAATGATGGTGGTTTTTTGTGGACAAATAACACTATCGGTGATCTGCCACCCAAGATATTTCCACAATGAGGTGCGTTGCATCTTTTCAGGTGTTATCTGCAATCCTGCCATGGAGAGGATTGCTGTTATAATCTGCAACTGGTCATTGATGAAAGGATTTTCTTGTGCCAATAAGATGTCATCCATGTAATGATAGATCGGGGCACGTGGCCAGAGTCACCGTACTGGCTGCAATGCTGTGGCCACAAACAACTGACACGTAGTGGGGCTGTTACACATTCCTTGTGGTAGTACAACCCATTCGAATCTTTGTGCAGACTGGTCCTTATTTACTGCTGGCAGGATGAAGGCGAAACATTGAGTATCGTGAGGGTGCAATGGAATGGTGAAAAAGCAATTCTTCAGATCTGTAATTAGCAAGGGCCACCCTGCTGGTAACATGGAAGGTGATGGCAGACCAGGCTGTAGGGCTCCCATAGCTTGCAACTGCTCATTCACCTTCCTGAGATCATGCAGCAACCGATATTTTCCAGATTTCTTGGGAATGACAAAAATGGGGGTGTTCCATGGGCTAGTAGATGGTTTGATATGTTGAGCTGCAAGTTGTTCCTGGACCAACTCATGTGCCTTTTGCAGCCTCTCATGGCTTAGCAGCCACTGTTCTACCTGTACAGGCTCATCTGTTATCCAAGTCAGCTTTAGAATGGGTGGCTGCTCGACAGGGGCTGCTGCCAGAAAACCGTGTCTGGGGTGGTAAGAACAACTCCCCATTGTGTCATGCCTTCCCTTCCAATCAGGGTGTTCACTCCTTTCAGCAGTGGCAATACTGTAACTAGTATGGTAGCAATCTTCTATTAGAAGGTGATGGACTGAGTACTTAGGTGTGCCAAGGACACTCCTCCCACTCCGTTCACCACCGAGTCGCTATGCCGAACAGGCCAATGCCTTGGCCAAATATTGTTTGAAACAATAGTAATATCAGCTCCAGTGTCCAACAAGGCCGTGAAAGTAATAGTTTTGCTGCTGTTCGTCATGGTCACTCATTGCTCTTGTCTATTATGCCTGTCCAATGTAAGGCAGACGATCTCTCCTGTGGAACCAAAACTTGCATCTCCTCACACACCGACTTCTTTCAAGGGGGTTTTGCATACTTGGCTCGTAAGATTTTCCAGTGGTACAAGTTGTGCAATCTTGCTGCCTTTTGGAATGTGTTGGGGTGGATGCATAGTATATGTGACAATTTGGATTTCCCCAGTAATATCTGCGTCAATCAAACCTGGTATTACTATGATTCCTTTAAGTCCGGAGGATGATTGGCCCATCAGTAGGGCCCCTATCTGGTATTGTGATTCGTGCAACGGGCCATTTATCGATGTAGGGATCTGGAGTGGCTTGTCATTGATTAGTGTTGTGTCTACTGCTGTTACCAGGTCAATCCCCAAGCTCCCCCAGGTTGCTGGTTGGCCAGTCCCGGAGTTTGAGCAGCCATTATTGTCTGCACGTGGCTGCTCCCTGCGTTCCTCTTTGCATTTCCAGAACTGCGACATGCCAAAGTGGTGTGGGAGTTGGACTGGCAGCAGTTGCACCATACCATAACAGAGAAAGTTCTATGCAAGTGGCCTTTTTCTCGCATCGATAACAGGTACCTCTATTATCCCCAGGTCTGGGATATTATTAGACTTTATCAGTGGCTTTAATGCTGCAGCCAGAATTTGCGTTTGAGTAGATACAGCACTTTTCACAGCTTCTGAAACAAAGGCAGCTTGCTGGCTCAAGCCACTGTGTGCCATTCGTTCTACCATTTCCTCTATAGTTGCGGTTCTTGGAAAAGTCGATAAAATCATCTTGGATTTGCCATTCGCATTCTCAAACGCAAAGGTTTACAGCATTTGATTACGCATGTCATCCGATAGATCAGGAGCCTGCTCGAGTGAGTACACCAGTCTGTTGTTAAAACTCTTGTATGGTTCTTGTAGCCCCTGTTTAATAGTAGCATATGAAAAAGCCTTGTGTTCAGAGGGGACTAGAAATAGAGCCTGTTTTGCTGCTTCAGCAGCTGCGTTGTGGAAGACAGCAGGAAACTGAAGCTGTGCCACTGCTTTGGCATAATTTCCTTGGCCCAGAAGCATGTAAATGTTAATTGCATACAAAGGGTCTTGCACTGGCCGATTTACTGACACTATGCACTGTGCCTGCCTTTCCCACTCCTTTTCCCACAATATCTGTTGTGCCGGGGTCAGCAGAAGCTTTGCCACAGTCATGCAGTCACTGGGTGTCAGAATTTCAGCGCCAGAAAGGGAGTTGATAAGATGTTTCACTGGTTCAGAATGCAACCCATAGTCTGAGACTGTATTGCGTTTCTGTTGCATAAGCTTTCACTCAAACGGTTTCTGTTCACCAGCCTGCTGCCCGTCTCCTAAGTTGACCATACACACTGGGCAGGCAATAGCTGACGCCGCTTGCCATTCACCTTCCAGAATAGCATCATGGATAACGCCCAACCACCAGCTCTGTGGGGTCACTGGCTTAATAGTTGCCTCTTCAGTTGTAATTACTTGCATATCCCCCCCAGGAGTTGCTTCTTTTGCCTTCAAATCTTTCGCTCCCAGGCCTGACAGTTGCTGAAGGACTGAATCTACTAGGCGGTCAGATGGCTTATTTCACCTTTTTTGCTTTGATAGTGGGGAGGATGGTCTTTCAGTCTCCGATTCAGGGTCTGACTGAAATCCCAGTCCATCTGAATCAGAAATAACAGGTTTTGGTATTTTCAGATGGCAACTTCGTTCCTCTATGTCTCCCTGGGATTGAGAGGACTCAGATGAACATGCAACCTCAGACGAGTCCGCTCCCTCATTTGTGCTAGAAATTATTTCTGCGACACTGTTCTTAATAGTAGCAATAACACTCTTCGCTGTTCGGAAGCATTCATTGTCAAAAATGCGAGTATGCTCGGGCGGTGGACTGGCTATCCCTAGTAATTTTGAGGCAATAAGTGCCATTCTTTTCTCTGCAGCCATCTTCTTCAGGGTGTTTATCACCTCTCGGCAGGTATCGCCCAACTGCAAAAGAGTTTTACTGCTGTTGTCTAATGAAGTGTCCCACAAGTAATTGCAATCTCATTCCATTCAGTCAAGCTAAACATCAATCCAGGATCACGAAGATGACCATTTTCCTTAGCCCACTTGCAAAGCTCATGGAGCTTTTCAGTACTCATGCTGGCTTCTTGCTTAGCGAGCATTTTCTTCGGTGGTGAGAGTGCCGCTTCTCTATCTGTGACCCGAGTAAGAGGTCTTGCCGTGGTGGTTGTTGACTGTCACGATCAGTCTGGTCCAGCTACCCACAGAGCGGATGCCACTCGCCTGTTCCCCTTTTTCCCGTCACGGCTTCCCTCTTGGCTGTCTGACTAAGAATTGAAAGCTTTCTAAAATCAGGCACAGGTCCCTGTTTGGGCGCCAGATGTAGAGATAAGGGGTCTATAAGGGGTCTGGAATCAAGAAGTGACTCAATATGAAGTATGCATCTTGTTCAATTTATTACTGCTTGATATGTTCTTTTATACTATTGTTGTCCACGCAGCTTTAGCTTACATTTTATTGGTTACAAATATCTGTTCATGTGCCTTTACTAATGCTGTGATTGGTGCAAGCCAGCTGTTCGTGCTTCTGCTTACTTCTGCAATAGTTCAGCCTTGTGGTTTACTGATAGTCTGCTAGCGGGCCTGGAGGCATTGTGTAATTGCCCAAGTTCTCTTTATTGCCTGGCCAAGGGCATTTCAAGGACTGTCTGCTGGCTTCAGGCCTGGTTATGCACTCCTTGCAGATAACTGTGCCCTTTCTCTATCAGCCAAGCCTGTATGCTTTCTGCACTACAAGTCTCTATACTCTCTTCACGTGGCAGATGGTGGGGATGTGCTTCCACCCCTGGGGCAGTCGGTTCCAGTGTACTGCTCACCCCTCCAGGTGAAAGCAAACTGAGGCCTGCATTCTGCTGCCAGAGGAATGGAGAAAAACGCGTTAGCAATGTCAGCAGTGGCATACCACTTTGCTGCTTTGGACTCCAGCTCGTACTGGAGCTCCAGCATGTCCGGCACAGCAGCGCTCAGCGGTGGAGTCACTTCATTCAAGCCACGGTAGTCCACAGTCAATCTCCATTCTCTGTCAGACTTGTGCACAGGCCAGATGGGGCTGTTGAAGGGTGAGTGGGTTTTGCTGACCACCCCTTGGCTCTCCAGTTCACAGATCATTCTGTGGATGGGGATCACAGCATCCCGATTCATTCAATACTGCCGGTGTTGCACCGTCGAGGTGGCAATTGGCACTTTTTGCTCTTACACCCTCAGGAGTCCTACTGCAGATGGGTTTTCTGATAGTCCAGGCAAGGTGTTCAACTGCTTAATGTTTTCTGCCTCTATAGCAGCTATGCCAAAAGCCCATCTGAGTCCCTTTGGGTCTTTGTAAAGCTGTTCTGGAGGCAATCTATGCCCAGAATACACGGGGCCCCTGGGCCAGTCACAATAGGATGTTTTTTCCACTCTTTCCCGGTTGTCGCCGGTTGGACACAAGGTTTTCGGGGTGAAGGAAGAGACGAGATGGGCTCCATGATCAGAAGGCTTGATTTATTAAGTTATGATATAAACATCTATTTTAACTATACTAAAAAGAAAAAGAAAAGGAGAGTTTCCAGAAGCTGCTAGCTACCTAAGAATAGAAAGTAAAGAAAGAATAACAAACCTTGCTCTCTCGGACTGTGTCCGAGAGAGCTCAGTTCTGGATTGGCCACTATCTCCAAACACTCAATCTGGGCCAATCCAGAACTGACCTGCTGCATTCCACAGAAGCAGATAACCTATTGTTTATGTCTGGTTGCTGAACTTCTCAGCTTCAGCAGGAAAATCCTAAGAGAGGATTTTTCATAAAAGAAATGTCTGTGACATCTGACTCTTTTTTATTTAATTAAATTAAAAAGAAAAATGTTTGTAATTTTCTCTGCTGAGTCATGCAGAGAAAAGAACAAACACCTGACAGGTTATCTGTTGCCAATCAAACTCAATCAAGTGCTTCTGTGGGATGAACAGGGAATTTCTTCACCTATAAAACATAAAATTCTATGATATCACTAAAACAATCTTACTATATAAGAAAATGCAAAAACAATGCAAAACAAAGTCCAAGTCCCAACAGCTGAGTTTCAGGAAAAGTCCATGGACTGAAGATGTTCTCTTTGCCATATCTGAAAGTCTCTTTTGGTCCTGAAACAGACTTGCTGCAGAGAATCCATCAATAGTTATCAAACAGTTCCAAACAATTTTTTAAAAAGTTTCTAAAATGTCTTTGATACAGCCCCTTATTGAACAACATGGGCTGAAGCTAGGTTTTGGCCCTTCAATGCTTTTTGAGCTGCTGCTGCAGGTATCTCAACCTTTTTTTTTTTATAAAAAAAAAAAAGCAGCAGAGGGGCCTGAGAGAGACCCTGGGGGCCAGGCCCCTCAGGCAAGCTCTGCATTAACACAGGCCAGCACCCTGCTGCCAGTTTGGCAGAAGGGGTGACCAAAGGCCTCCATTCCCTAAAACCACCGACACATGCCAGCAGTGAGGGAATAGAAGCACCCCTGAGAAATTCCATCTCGCGTTTGGGAACATTTGTTCCCCAAAGCAAACGAGCCATGATGGCTTTCCGTTGTCCCTCCTGCTCCTGCCATGCAGATGCAGAGGGTGTTGTTCTCATCTGCCCCCTCGCATCACCCCCATCCTCTCCGGACTGGGGACCGGAGGCAGAACTTTCGAGATCCACCCCCAGCTCGCCACTGGAGCGAGTGAGGGGCGGCGAAGGGATCCGCGCCCCCTAAGGGGAAAAAAACGACCAAACACCCCCTTTGGGCTGCAGACCAAAGGCAGACCCCTTGGGACCCACCGCCCCCTCGCCACTGGGGCGCACGAGGGGTGTCAGAGATGACAATTTCCAAGGAAGGACCCCAAACCCCCCAAAAACGCTAATTTTGAAGGCAGGGATCTTGGCTACACCAGCATTCAGCTGACGAGCAACACCTGCTCCACGGAAAGGGCGGCTGAAGCCCTCTTCCCTTGTCCCAGCTCCTCCCGCAGGGACAGCCCTGGGACAGCCCGAAAAACTCGGGGTGGGAGCCACGCTGGGTGCAGGGGACGGGGCCTCCGAAGGTGCCAGAACCTCTGGGGCGGGCAGCTCTGAAGGCGGTCCCGCGGGCTCATCGCTGCACTCGGCATCATCCTGGACTGGAACCGGGTCGGCAGGAGGCGGCTGGGCTGCTGGGGGGTCTGGTTCAGCCGCAGAAGGTGGTGGGGCTGGCCCGGGAGGGGCCGGAGGGGGCGGCGGGTCGCTCTTCTCAGGTGCAACCTCCGACCTCGCACTGCGAAGCAAAAGCGTGACCGCTGGAGATTGTGGGGCCGGCGGGAGCCCGTCTTCCACCGGGACGGAAGCAGCCGCAGTCTGCAAAAGCGGCGAAGCCGGCCCGGGAGACAGAGGAGGAGGCGGCGGGGCCGGCCCGGGCGGCAGAGGAGGAGGCGGGCGGGGCCGGGCCGGGAGGGGCCGGGGGCGGCGGGGCGGTGAGTCGCTCTTCTCAGGTGGAACCTCCGACCTTGGCGCTGCGGGCAAAAGCGAGGCCGCTGGAGGCTCTGGGGCGGCGGGGAGCTCGTGCCCCGCCGGACGGAAGCAGCCGCCGCTCGCTCGCTGTCACCAAGCAACGCCGGGCCACGGGGGCGGAGCCATGGCCGGTGCCGCGGCCGGCGCTGCCGCCGCCGGGCCGCTGGGGGCACCTGCCCCGTGGGCGCGGCTGGGGCGGGGTGTACGGCACCGGCTTGAGTGGAGCCAGCAGTGCTGGCTGCCCCCGCGGCGCCGGCTGGGGCGGAGTGTACGGGACTGGCTGCAGCGGGGCCGGCAGCACTGGCTGCCCCCGTGGCGCCGGCTGGGGCGGGGTGTACGGCACCGGCTTGAGTGGAGCCGGCAGCGCTGGCTGCCCCCTCTGAGAGCGGCGGGGGGAGGGAGAAGGTGGCCCCATCTGCGCATGCGCCGAAGACGGAGGAAAACAACCTGCAACTCCGGCGAACTTCGCCCCCGCTGGGACGGGGGCTGGGAAGCAGCCGTTTGTCCCTTCGAAGGGTCGTTTCCCGTGAGTCGGGGAACGGCGCCTGCCCCCCTCGCGCGCATCCAGGGAAAGGCAGCTGCTCTTCGTTTCAAAACCGGGCACAAAGCCATGAAGACGGGATAAAGGCGAGGAACACGGGAAGTCCGACCCCAAACAGCTTGGCAGACAAATTGCATGCATTCCCATACATACGAATCCAATGCATATAGAACATTAGTAAAAAATCCAAAGAACTTTGCCCATCGAAAAAAGTCATATAAATCTTTTGTCAACAGGAGAATTCCATCCTCCTTACCCCATTTTTGCCAGAGGGAAATTTGTCTCTCCTCTGACGGAGAGAGATGGACCTCTGTTTCAGTGGGAAAATTTGTCCACTTTTCCAGCCACCACCATCGCAGGGCAGCATCTTCAGGAAGGGAAAACCTAATAGTACCTTCTGAGAGAGTCCAGCACTCTCTGGCCAGCTCCTGTTCGAGGCTGAAAGGCTCTCTGGGCATCTTCCTGGAGGCTTCAAAAGGTCATTTTTGTGGTCAGCCTTGCTGTGAACTCCGTCCAAATCTGGATCTTCGGTTCTTCAGCTCCTGGCTAAATCCACTTCTGTGGTCACCTGTGAGATGACCATCAATGCCACATATTCGGGGTTTACCCAAATGCAGCAATGCTCCTCTGGGGTCTCACCAAATGATAAATGTCCTCAGAAACACGAGGGGTCACCAATTGTCGCCGGTTGGACACAAGGTTTTCGGGGTGAAGGAAGAGACGAGATGGGCTCCATGATCAGAAGGCTTGATTTATTATGTTATGATATATACATCTATTATAACTATACTAAAAAGAAAAAGAAAAGGAGAGTTTCCAGAAGCTGCTAGCTACCTAAGAATAGAAAGTAAAGAAAGAATAACAAACCTTGCTCTCTCGGACTGTGTCCGAGAGAGCTCAGTTCCGGATTGGCCATTACCTCCAAACACTCAATCTGGGCCAATCCAGAACTGACCTGCTGCATTCCACAGAAGCAGATAACCTATTGTTTATGTCTGGTTGCTGAACTTCTCAGCTTCAGCAGGAAAATCCTAAGAGAGGATTTTTCATAAAAGAAATGTCTGTGACACCCGGTCAGGCTCACCTCGGCTTCCAACAGGGTCAATTGCTGTGATCTCCCCTTCACCCCAGCAGTGGAAACAGGTTCTGCCCCCACATGTCCCACAATGCCCCCAGTATCAACTAAGGCATTGTATTTTTGTGTCTCTGATGTCCTAGGCCTTCGGATTCACACTGTTCAAAAGATCCAGTTTCCCCATGCCTCTCCCTGGCTAGAGGCAGGGCCCCTCTAACCCTGGTTATTATTTCTTTCCTGGTAGAAGTACCTTCAAGGGGATCTGACAGATCATACTCAGCAGCTCAGTCATGATAGGTTGAGACTACTTTCACTTTAGTGGAATTCCCTCGGTTAGTGTTTCCCTCCTTGAGTTGACGGACCAGTGCTGCCAGGACAGAAGTGGGTTTCCCATCCCACCTCCCCATGTCTTCCCCATAGTCACACAGAAAGAACCACAGGTCAGACTGTGGGGTGTGCCCTCTCTTTCTAGCTGGGGGATGTTGGGCTCTGACTTTGGGGACTGTGACTCCCATGGGTGCTGCATTGATCTTCCTCACCTCCTCCCTCATCTCTCTTATCTCCTCTTTGAACTCCTTAATCGCAGCAGAAACATGAGCCTGCATTGGGCCATTGATCATAGTCTCATAATATCTAAGCTTGTTGGCGACAGAGCCCACTGTCTCAGTTAGTACTGGCATCAATCGTTGCAATGAAGGTGGTGAAGGCTGGCCCTAGATTTGCCAGACTCCACAACATTTGCCCTGTGCACCTGACCTTGTCAGGGTCATTATCATGCTGCCATCCCCCCCAAAGAGTACCTCCAATACTGCCACGTCTCTCAGCTGTTGGATCCCTTCCTCAAGGGCCTTCCAGCACATTCTGTGGTGGTGGTCCTGCATTCTCTCCCTGTGGACAAACCTCCCTCTGACACTCATTAAAAGCTGCCCTCAGAGGGAAAGGGACTCTGACTCCTGTGCATATTCTCAGTTCAGATGAAGAGAGAACAGAAACAATTTCTCCCAGACTGAGCCTGGGAATCTTAGACAAAGAATTCAAACAATTATTATCTCTCTTTCTGGAAGCATTATTTGTAGTTATGGCTCTCCACAGGGCGCTATTCATAGTCACCAATAATGTGAGATGTTTCTACTTTGTGATCAATCAGGTCAGCTTAGTGAGTGAGACTATAAAGCTCGCAACTTCTTGCTAATAAAGGAATTATTCTTTAGCCTTCTGTAATAAATGATATGTATAAATTCATGCTGAGGCTACAGTAATCTTGCCTGATGAAAATCCTGGCATACCAAAGGAGGGTTCCGGAAAATTCCCTCTAATGAGATTACAGCGATATGCACCAAAATCCTAGCCTGAATATTCGTCTCCAGAAATGTTGATTCCAGAGGATTATTCGTCTGACCAAACCCCAGCAATATGCATTTGATAATGCATCATTGATAAGATAAATATGTGTCTCCTAGAATGTATATTGCAGGGGATTTTCGTCTAACAAAGTGAATTATTTACCAGTTTCGGGAAACTCTCAGCAAGGGCAGCAGCAAGAAAGGAAAAACTACATGAATATGCTAAAAAGATAAGATCAACGACAAGAAAGCAAAAACCCTCCCCAGCAATCCTTGGAGCTTAGACATGTATAAAAAAGACTGTGAATGCTGTCTCTCCATGATGCACAGAGGAAAGGAGCCAGAGTGCCCCACCTGTCTCACCCGATGCTGTTAGCCTGGTTCAGTGTCAATCTGATCTTTGCTTGTGGCCTTTTTACGATTGTATTTTAATTATGGAATAAATTCTCCTTATTAATCTAATTAGCTAATTCATGTATAACACCTTCTGATCCACCTGAAGACTGGAGTCTTTCTTTCTGTCCCTGACTCAACAGTGTCGTCTGGTGACCCTGACTGGAACTGCAGGGTCTGGTGACCCTGACTGGAATTGCAGGGTCTGATGACCCCGAGTGGAATTGCAGGACAGTCTGGGCATCCCAAGCCGATCGGTTGGGTGGACCCCGACGTCTGGTGCAGCCTAGGCTGAGGGCACGGCACCCTGGAGGGTCTGGCCGAGTTTGCAGCCAAGGCTGAACAGGGAGGGATCTGGAGACCCTTCATGGATTTGGATGCCATTTGCCCTCTTGAATGAGGTAGCGCTGACTGTGCCCTGTGTTGTCCTGAGAGGACTGGTCCCGTTTGGACAGTGGGCATCAGCCCCTGGGAGGCCAAGAACTGAGTGGGGGATAGTTTTTCCCAACACAGCAGACTGTCTGTCTCTTGAAGTGAACACCTGCTGAGGGACGGGTTTTCCTTAAAAATGGGGAACCAACTTTCCAGATATGAACAAACAATTGTCTCTGCGTGGAGGAATCTGATAATTCCTCTGAGACTCGCTGTCTCTGAGCAAGCCCTCTGCAATCTGCCGGCCTGGGCCAGAGACCATGGTTTCGCAGCAGATGTGGGCGCTGCATTACATTTGGAGATTTGGGAATACATCGATGATTGTTTGCTAACTGCTGTCACTGCAGAGGATGCGACCGCGTCTGCCCTGGTCATTCCCTGGAGACGCATTTCTAAAGCCCTTTGGCGCAGGACCCTGGGGAACAGGCAAGTGACAAAGTTGACAGGTTTTTCACCTGTGATGGCTCTGGGAGCCATGTCCCGATCAACTGTGGTGGAATGTCCAGCTCCATTTCTGCAGGCTCCGGCTCTCCCCTCACCAAGAGGGGCACCTGGAGTGCAGTTTCACTCGCCGGCATTTCCGGCATTCCCTGCCCCACAGGGACCAGTGGGCTCACCCCTGCTGCAGGCCACTGTGCTGTGGCTGCCAGCGGCACCCACTCCTGGTCCAGATGGAGCAGCCGGTGTTTCTTTGTTTTGAACGGCCTAGAGCCAAAAGCTGCTGTCTCCCCCAGGACCGGGAGAAACCGCGGTGGTGCTGTTTCGCACACCTGTGGCTGTCACAGGGGCTGGCCCACCAGCGCCAGCCGCTGCCCCTCCAGCTGTGGAGTCCGTGGCTGTGCCCCCGGCCACGGCAGCTCTGGGGAGCGGCCTCCCGGTGCCGCTGTGCGTTTCACAGAGACAGGTGGTGCATCATGCTGTGGGGAGGGAACCCCTGCAGTCTGCGCCGGCTGCCACCCCTGCACCGGGGGACGCTGCGACCTCCGCTTTGCAACCTGCCCCCGCAGTGGCTTCACTCTGCCCCCCAACACCTGCAGAGGCTCCGTTCTGCGCTTCGCCGCCTGCGTCGGAGCCTGCAACCAGCCAGTCTCCCTTCTGCCTTCCTCGGATGGTCCCGAGCTGTGCTGCCCTGAGGCAGAGGCGGAGACAGCAAAAGGAGACACCAGCCTGCTCCGCAGTGGAGGCACCCCTCGACAATTGACTGCTGGTGCTGAAAAACTGAGAATTTTGAAACTCAGTGCTTTTCTGGGGACCAGTGTTTTCCTGGGACCAACTGTCTGTTGGACAGGGTGTTCCCACCGGGGCAGGGGGCGCCTTTTGCCCCCTGTCTCCCATCTGTGGGGCTGGAGAGACGGATTCAAGAATGCTGCCACTGGTCTCATGGCCAAGGGCAATGGGATGGGGCCGTGAATCAGAGAGCTGGACAACAATCACTTGTATGGTGGGGGAGGGAGGCACAGGGGCTCGTGCGGATCACCCACTTGTCCTGGGCAGATGTGGGTGGTGCCAAGAACCCCAAATCCAGGGTGGAATTTCATATTCCTGGGAAAACCTCTCCTTCCCATTTGCCAACGCGGACCAGTGGTCCTGGAGAGAGTGGGGGGAGGAGGAGCAGGCATTTGGCCACTCCTGCAATACTTCCTCCTGTTTTGGACGGGGTAGGGCAGAATGCCAGAGAGGTGGCCGAGACGTGGGCAACTTGGTGGGGGTGGGCGGTGAAGGAAAAGATGGAAGTTAATCGTCTATCTGGGGACGGCCATCGGCTGTCCCAGGGACCCAGGTCCAGGGGTCCCAGATGATACCAGCAAGAAGCTGGGGGAAGGGAACAAGCCGCATCAATCTGGGCTCTGCAAGGGGACTGGGTTCCCTGCCCCACTGGCCGGGCCTGGGCTTCTTGGCCCGCCCACTGCTGCAGGGTCCTATGACCAGCTGCTGCTGCTGGCCTTTCTGAGAAAAAAAAAAAGAAAAAGGAAAAGAAAAAGAAAAAAAAGAAAAAGAAAAAGAAAAAAGAAAAGGGCGTCGTCTTTATAGATGGCTCAGAACACTGGAACATCACAAGTTAGGCATGGCCTGGTTGTATTAAAGGCTGTTGCCATGGCTTCATGGCTCTCCAGCATTTTCTTAAGTATCCGAATTTGGTCAAATTCTGCTTATAGAGCAGACATACTCAATTGTTTTGAAAACTTTGGGGATGCAGTTCAGACATGAGTTCATTTATATCACTTGAGTTGCTCATTTAGGACATGACTGCATCAGCCAAAAGCCTTGCATGATTCTTCTATCAAAGTGCACACACTCTGCAAAAAGCAATTTCAATGAATGCCAACCAAGGCTTGGCCTGCTGCGCCTTACTGGCTGGGATAAACCCCAGAGGCCTAAAGGCTTTACAGCTGAGGCAAGCAGATGTTACTCATCTTGTCAAATTTGGCTGATTTCAGTATGTGCATGTGTTTATTAATACCTTCTTCTCTGTCATGTGGACATCTACTCACACTGGGAAATGGGTGTTGACGAGTTAGACTGCCTGTGTTACAAGCAGACTAACAATGTTTTGTTATTAATAGTTAAGTTTATAAAAAGAATGTAATGGTAGAAAATTTATAGTGTAAGTCAGAGATCTCATTGACCGTTCTGAGACAATGTCTGATTGAGGTTTTGATTGATTGTTGATAAACCTCTGGAGCTGTGTTTGTTCTCTTTCCTGCAAGGGATCTCACAGGAGATTAGAAACACCACCTCCCCCTTTAAATGAAAAGGGGGAATTGTGGATATTCTCAGTTCAGTCGAAAAAAGAATAGAAACAATTCCTCCCAGATTGAGCCTGGGAATCTTAGACGAAAGAATTCAAACAATTATTATCTCTTTTTCTGGAACCATTGTTTATAGCTATGATTCTCCACAGGGTGCTATTCATAGTCACCAATAATGTGAGCTGTTTCTACTTTGAGACCAATCAGGTCTCAGTATAGCGAGACCTAAACCCTTACAATTGGTCAAGTTTGGATTCCCCCTAACCCTATAAAAGGGGCATACTTTAGCCCATTCGACAGAAGAAGAGCTGTCACTGGGACCCTTCACAGACTCCCCCAATAAAGCCATCTCTGTGGAACCGCCAGCACCTCTCCTTCTCCTCTCTCGCCGTCTGCTGCAGCCTCAGCCCGGGCACACCCCTACCTAGCAAGCAAGAGCTGAAACCCTAAGAGAGTTTGCAATCACTATAGAGCTGATAATCACCATCCTTGCTAGAAGGCAGCCCCGCAGCATTGGCCTCGAGCTAGCCTAGCTTCGGGCACCCTGTCCCCTGAGGAATGGACTCCCAAGCTATCTTGCACTGCTTGATAATAAGGCCAGAATAGGCGCCTAAACCAGGCACTGTCCACCGCGTCCCCCACCCAGCCTGAGCTGCTGCCGTCCATCCCTGCTCGCTCTGCTCCTCCTCCTCACCCCGTGAGGATCCCGGCTGGGCTGCAGCAGCCACAATGGGATGATGGTGTGGTGGATGGCTCTGCTGGGGGGCTGATGGTGCGGCACCCACCCCCACTTCCTGGACAGCTCCTTCACACCTGCTCCCTCCAACACGCTGCCCTCTTCCTGGAAAACTTCCCTGTCTCCTCCAGGGCAGCCCGGGCTCCTGCCAGGAACCCCACAGCTGGCGGTTCTGTGCGCTGCCCACCACCCACCTTGATCCTCCAGCCACCACAGAAGGAGATCCATGGTAAGATGCTCCGCTCCTGGGCCATGTCACAGGTCCTGTTGTTGGAGCCGGCAGTGCCATGCAGCTGCCAAGGGCTCCGTCTCCAAGAGAGCTCCTGCAGGCACCCCTGACCCCTCCCAAACCAGTCAGACTCTCTCAAGCTCCCCAAGGCCAAGCCAGTTCCCTCAAGAGCCCCATTGGAAAGTCAGCCCTCATCTAGGCAGTGCCAGTGAGGTCCCCTAAAGCATCCTGGGAGCTACCAAGTGTTCCAGATCGTCCCCAGGGGCCAGCTGGGTTCCCTGGAGCTTCCCTGAATAACCTGGACAAACCCCAGCCCCTGTCCCATCAAAGGAATTGCCAACCCTCAAGCCCCTTGCCTCAGCCATGGCTTGAGGACTGGAAGCATCTTGCAGGCTGTGGCCGGCAGTGTGTGCAGAGTCCTGCCCAGCCCCACTGCACCAACAGGGACACCTTCCCCAGCGCACAAGCAGGACCTTAGCATCTGCAGACCCAGCCCTGGATGTGTGTCCCCAGCTCCACCACATCCCCTCCCCCAAAGAACCAGCGAGACCAGCTCAGCATTTTTTGCTTTTATCTTGGTCAACAGCGGTATCTCCACAATGCCGTGTCCTCAGTTTGCGCTCATTTTCTGCCAAAAGACACAGGGGGGGGTCACGGTAAGACCCTCAGTGGGGCAAGAACAGCCCCTGGGGGGGAGATGGGGGGCAGAGGAAGGGGCACCCACCTCGTTGATCCAGTCGATGTAGGCGGACACCCGGGTGAAGACTGTCGGCTTCTTTTTCATGTTGCAGCTCCGGCTGGAGCCGAAGCTGACGATGCCCTCGACCTCCCAGATCCCATCATCGCGCTGGCAGTTCAGGGGGCCCCCAGAATCGCCCTGTGCGGACAGACAGTGTGGGCCATCAGTCCTGGCACCCTGGCAACACTCCCCTCGTCCCTCCTGGCCATCCACCACCATGGCTCCATCCCTTCTCCCAGAGCCCACAGTACCACACCCTTGGGGCACCCATCACGCGCAGTGCCCACACTCACGTTGCATCCAGAGGTGATGCCGTCGCCGCCGGCGCACACCATGGTCTCAAGCACAAGGCTACCCCACCAGTCCCACTTGGAGCAGGTCTCATAGTCCACCACGGGCAGCAGAGCCTGCTGCAGGATCGTGGCCAGGGGCCCGTTGGCTGCAATGAGAGCCAAAGCTCGTAACTCCCACCCTCTGCCTGCATTCCCTTTCTGAAGACTCTCCCAGGGACATCCCACTTACTCCTCATGCTTCCCCAGCCGGTGACATAGCAGGGGTAGTTGTTGGACAGGATCTTGCCAGCAGCCGGCAGGCAGGAGGTACGGATGGTGTCAGTCTCCTGGACCTCCTCTGCCAGCTTGATCAGGGCAATGTCGTTGCTGCAAGGGGACAGGAACCATGGTGCCTGACCATGAGAACAGGGTCCGTGGCCAGGGGAACAAGGCTCTGTGGCCACACCACCCACAACCCAGCCCTGATGCACCCCAACCCCTACACGATGAAGTAGGAGTCCCAATCCTCATGGACGATGATCTTCTCCACACCCACAGCCACTGAACCAGGCTCGTCAGCCTCTGACACGTCCTGCTTGCCCAGCGCCACACGGTAGGTCAGGGAAGAGCTGCCAGGGAGAGAGAGAGTGTCAGTCCCCACACATAATTACCTGCATGGCACAGATGCCCCCAGCACCCCAACACCCACCTGATGCAGTGGGCAGCTGTCAGCACCCACTGGGGGGCAATCAGGGTCCCACCGCAATAGTGGCTCCAGGACCCAGAGCGCTGTACTGCAGCGAGATCTGCGGGGGCAGAGGCACAGGGTCAGAGCAGGAATGTCCCCATCCCTGTCCCCATCCCTGTCCCTGTGCCTCCTCACCTGCCATGGCCAGCTGTGGGCTACAGCGTCTTCACCGCCCACCACGCGGGAGTTCAGCTGTGGTGGCACGGCCGGCTGACCGCATCCGTAGGCTGTGTGACACCGGGCAAAGGGACATCAGAGGCTGCCTGTGCCCGTGCCCCGGGCCAGGGCAGGCGCCAGGGTCCTGTCCCCCCTGCCTTGACCCTTCCCCATGCCCTGCACCTACCGTAGCCCAGCAGCACGACGAGACAGACGGCTCCCAGCATGGTTGTGCAGAGCAAAGGTGCTGTGGTGGGTCTGCTCAGCCCTCTTATAGTGTCCGGACTGCTGGGGACCTTGGAGTGTCCCTGCCTGCTGCTGACACGTGGGGACTGTCCCACGCTGTGGGCACAGGGGCTCCTCAGCCCCATTGCCTTCTCTTATCACACTCACGGTCCTGCCTGGGAATGGCCACATCTGCCCCTCATGTGCTGGCACCATGCTGGGACATGGTGGGGACACCTGGCCCTGCTCTGGGAAGGGTCTGGGTCCCTGCCGGGGCACAGGGTCACTCCCTCCTGGGGCAGCCCCCCACCCATGATGCTGTCAGTGAGGTGCTGGGCAGCCCTGCTGCCCCCCAGCCCTGAGAACTCACTTCCCCAGGACACTGCCCTCCCACCCCACCACCCCCTAGGCACAAGGTCTCCTTATCTCACTCTTGATATGGTCAAGAGCAGCCACAACCCCACAGGTGCCATAGGGCGGGACGGGCGCAGATATCAGCAGCGCTGCCGATGGCCTTTGGTACACATCCACACACCTGGATCGGGCCCCTGCTGCTTCCCAAACCATTGTGCCATACAGATGGTGCAATGAGCCACGGCTCATTCCTGTTAAGTGCCACCACCTCCAGTGGGAACTGCGTGCCCACGGTCACACCCCACTCCCCAGATTCCTTCCCCCCACCCAACCAGCAACCAGCACTTTAGAAATATAATATTTATTTGGGATTAAATTAAAAAAAAACATAACACACCCCCTATATTGCCACTCGGGGGACACTGTGGGACAGATGTGGGTTTTTACAGCAACCCAAACACAAGAGTCTCAGTGACCAATGGCAACCACTTGTGGCCACCACACTCATCCTGCCAGGCTGAATACAACATAAAAAAACCATAATACAGCCCCATGAGCCAGCAGCTGCCTTTCTGTATGTCTTTGTCCAAAATAAAGAGAGACACAGCTCCTGAGGGGCTCCATTTCAGCCGGGTGGGCACACACCCCCAGCACCACACACACACACACACACACACACACACACACACACACACAAACACACACACAAAAAACAGAGCCCCTCTTCCACCACCTGGCCCTTGCCACGGCTTTTGTCACTGGTGTCAGACATAGGAATACCAACAGACGTTGGGCCAGCATGGCCACCAGAACACCCACCACGGCCACCTGCACAAGCCCCCATCCTGCAAACCTCCCAATGCACTCACAACATAAAACAGTCTGGGCACAGGTGTCCCAGGGACAGACATTCCAGACATAGCTCCCCTGGGACTCAGCAGCAGCAACCCCCAGTGCAGCTGCAGGCAGAGAACAGGGTGCTGTTCAGGGTGGGGAGCACGCTGGGGATGTGGGGCATGAACAACACCTACAGACACCACAGCAAGAGGGGAGGGGGGAGCCAGGCTCTGCCAGCAAGGTGGGCGCCATGCCGAGCCCGCGCCGGGATCCTGCTGGCAGCCCGGGTGGCACACGGCTCGGGCATCGCCCCCGGCACGGCTGGCACCTGGCACAGGCAGCGCTGCCACTCCGGGCACCGCTGACCAGTCCTGCCTGGCCCTGTCACTGCGTGAAGGTGGACTGCAGCTCCTTGAAGGCTGCCTTCCTCTGCTTCAGCTCCTCTGCCTGCTTCTTCTTCTCCTCCTGCTCTGCTTTGATCTCCTCCTCAAACCTGCTGGCTTCATTGATGGCTTGTGCCTGTGGATGGAAATGTTCAGCCGTGACCTCCACCAAGCTCTCCTGCCCACCCCAACATCTCCACCTCCTGCCTACCCATCACCAAACTGCCCTGGTGCATTGCCATCTTGCAATGGGACCTCCTGAGCCCTGCCTCACCTTGGCCTCAAAGAAGTTCTTGGCGCCTTTCACGCCCTCTGTGGAGACATCGATCTCGGAGAGCCGGGCCAGGGCGTGCAGCCCGCTGTCCTCCTGCAGCTCACCCGCTGCTGCCTTCCGGAAAATCAGCAGGAACTGTGAGGGGAGATGGCAGCATTGGCTCCCTGAAGACCTCAAAGCCACCACAGCCACTGCCCACCTTCTCACCAGCCTGAACAGTGGCTGGGCACATCTCCCTGCCAGCGTGGAGCCTCCTATCCCCTCACCTCTCGAAAACTGAGCTTGCTGTCCAGGTCTTCATCCACCTCCTTGATCATGTTCTTCAGTCCCAGGTGTGTCTGTGGAGCCCCCAGCTTCTCCATCATCAGCTTCAGCTCCATCAGGTCAATGAAGCCGTCTTTCCCTGCGTCATACCTGCAGGATGGTGGCACAATCCTGACACATCACCACGGAGTGCAGAGCCCACACAGCCCCCCACACTGAACCCCCAGCAGCAGACCCCTGTGTGCTCTCACACTGGCTTGGAAGCAAAGAGGGCTGAGCAAGGACTTGGGCACTCATGGTCTCCGGCAGCTCTCCAGACCACAGGGAGCTGCCTCTGAACTGCTAACAACCCCCTGGAGCATTATCCAGGATCGTGCCTGTTTCCATGTGGCACTTGGCAGGAGAAGCTGCCAGGATGCTGCCAAGCCTGCCGCCAGCTCCCTGTGCCAGGAGCCTGAGCACACGTTCCCCTTGGCTGCAGCATGGGATAGCCACAGGGCTTAGCTCAGTGGGCACTGCTCTCCAGGTCACAGTGAGCTCTGCTCACTGATGCTACCTACAGACCTGTCAGGAATGCCCCTCCTCAGACTCCTGCCTGTGGCCATGCCACAGTCCCCTCCAGCTTCCCTGCAGCCACCCTGCTGCTCTCTCCCCTGCCCACTGCCTGTGCACCGTGGGCTGTGCCAGCAGCGTGCTGGCGTGGCACAGCAGGATCTCCACGGGGAGCCAGCACAGAGCCACGCTTTGTACAGCTCCACACGTTGTAGGTGGGCAGCTACACACTGCACCCGTTGTGACAAGGCTTTTTTTTTGGTATCTTGTCACTGCAGCAGCCACGCAGAGCCCCGGCTCCCCATGCTGCAGGTCCGTGACTCATCTGTACCTCCCCTGCTGCTGTTGGCTCCATCTGTGTCTCCAGCAGCACCTTCCTGATCTGCCAGGGACCCCAAAATGGGGCTGGTCCTGCTCATCCCTGCCTACTGCTGCCATCACCCTCAGAGTGGAGCTGTGGGTACAGATCCCACATGATTTTTGCCTCTAATCCCCACTTGGAGCATAGGATCATAGAATCATGGAATGGTTTGGGTTAGAACAGACTTTAAAAACCACCTCATTCCCACCCCCTGCCATGGGCAGGGACACCTTCCCAGATTGATCCAAGCCCTGTTCAACTGGGCCTTGGACACTTCCATGGATAGGGCAGCCACAGCTTCTCTGGACAACCTGTGCCAGGGCCTCACCACTCTCATAGGGATGAACTTCCTCCCAGTATCCAAACTAATCCTGCCCTCTGTCACTTTTGAAGACTTCCCTCCTTGTCCTATCATGCCATGCCCTTGTCCAAAGTCCTTCTCCATCCTGCATCCCACAGAGCTTCTCTGCAAGGGGTGGGTCGGCTGGCCTGACTGTGCCACTTCATCCCACGCATGCCACCTCCCCAGATGCAGGGCACTTCCTTTCTCTCAATCCCCTTCTCTGTTTTTTTGGGATACCAGCATCCTGCATCTCCCAAAGGGCACCATCTCCCCCGTGGAGAGCCAAAACCCTTCCCTGCTTCACTTTATCCTCTACAGCCAGATTGTCACATCCCGAGGACAGCAGCAGCGAGGACAGCGCGGCAGGGCTCTGCTCCAGAGCATCCTTCCCTTGGGAAAGCCCCAGCTCCCAAACCTCCCCAGCGGCTCGCAGCCCCGGCGCTGCTCCTTTCGCTGCAGCGAGACGCCGCAGCTGTCAGAGCACACACGGAGCTGTCTGCTCCGACCGCCGCTCCCGCCTGCGCGGCGCCGCCACCCGCCCCGCCACCTGCGCCCGGAGCACCGGGCACGGCCACCATCGCCCCGGCAGCGGCCGCTGTCCCCCCGCGGGCCCCGAGCGCGCTGTCCCCGCCGCAGGCTCCCTCCTGCCCTGCTGCAGTGCTGGGCTCGCTGCCGTGCGCTGCCGGGGGTGAGAGCCCCCCACGAGGGCACGGGGAGGCTCCGCGCACCGCCAGGGCTGCGGACAGGGCGTGCCTGCACCTCACGCAGCCCCCCAGCCCTGTGTTACGGGGGTCACCGCCTCCGGCTCCCCAGCTCCTCCGCCTCCCCGCTCGAGTCCGAGCGAGACCACCCGGACGCGGATCCTCCCCCGGTCCCAGACGGGCTGAGGGTATTGGCATGTGGCAGCCATGCCTTCGCCCGTACCGTATCCCCGCGCCTTCCCGGAGCCGCGCTGTGTCCACGCCTCCTGCACAAAGCACCCAGCGCGGGATCCATGGGGATGCTCCGGGCTGTCCCGTTCGCCCCTGGCTACTCCCGCGCATACCAGCGTGACCACGGTTCGAGTCACCCCGATTTCTGCCTCCCCCTGGAAATTTCCAGGGCTGGAGGCTCGCTGCCAGCCCCCCCTTCCCAGGGGCCGAGCTCGTGCTCCGAGTCACGCTCCGCCACGCGTGGTGGCACGCAGCGCGGGCAGGGATGCTGAGGACACGCCAGCCTGGCCTCTGCGGCCCCGGCAGCTGCAGGGATGTGGGATCCCTCGGTGATGCGGCAGAAGGAATGTGAAGGTCCCCGGTCCCCTCTTTCAGACCCCTTTCTCTGGCCTCAGCACCAGGGTACCCCCTCATGGGGGACAGGAGCGTCCTTCTGCGAGAATTTCGGGGCGCACAGGAACGCGTCCGGCAAGGAGCTGGGGGAAGGTGTCCCCGGCACCAGTCCTGGGAGGGGTTTTGGGAGGAGAGGGGTGTCCCTGGCATCCCTCCTGAGAGGGGCAGGAGAGGGATCCCTCCTGCAAGGAATTAGAGGTGCCTTGGCATCCCTACTGCACAGAGCTGGGGCGGGGGGAGTCTCCGACAAGGAGCCGGGGGGATCCCTCCCGCAAGAGGCTGGGGTGCATGGGGGTCCCTCTCAAAAGGAATAGGGGCGTCCCGCCCGCAAGCACGGGGCGGGAGGCGCTGGGACATCCGCCCTGCCAGAAGCCAGGATGCCGGGATGCAGGAACCGGGATGTCCTGGGTCCCCCGTCCCCCCCGGCGCTGCCATCCGGGGACCCCCCTCTCCCTGTGCCCCACACTCACTGTCGGAAGAGCCGTTCCATGTCGCGGAGCTGCCGCCGGGAGAACTCGCGGAACTCCCCGGCGGGGCTGAAGACGCGGCGGCCGCTGCCCCCGGGCGAGCCCTCGCCCACCGCCCGCCCCCGCGGGGCTGCCCGGCGCCGGCCCCGGCCGCGGCCCCCGGCCCCGCCGCCCCTCCGGCTCCTCCGCCGCCGCCGCCATGGTGCGGTGCCCGGATGGCCGCGCCGCTCCGCCCGCTCCGCCCCGGGGCCGGGCTGCGGCCCCCGGCTCCGCGCCCGCCCCGGGGGGCTCCGGCTGCCCGCCCCCGTCAGCATCGCCGGCCCGACGGCGCCCGCCCGGCTCCCGCACCGGCCCCGGGGGTTCCCCTCCCCGCCGCCTCCATCAGCCATCACCGTCCCCTCAGACCCCCTCCCCTCCACCGGCAGCATCCGCAGGGCTCATCAATCCCCCGGCGGGACCAGCCTGGGATGATCCTTAGGGCCCGGCATCACCATACCTCGGTGGGATCCCCCCAGACCATCTTTAGGGTCCCTTTCAACCCAAACCAACCCATGATTCTATGAGTCCATAGGCTCGAAGGAGGGTACGGGGAGTCTGGTACATTCACAACCACCCGTGCTCTTGCCATCTCCATCCATTCCTGATCCAGAGTTTGCCAAGGGTGGCATGGAGAGGACACACAGACTCGTGGAGCAGCCCAACATCTCCAGATACACCTGCAGAGGATGCCCACAGCAGCACCTTTAACCTACTCAAGCCTACAAGGTCATGCTTTGTCCCAAAGTAAACCCAGGCATTCACACAGGGAAGCATCCAGCTTCTCCCAGCACAGGGAGCAGGAAAACCAGGCCACACCAATGCCCAGAGCCCCACTAGGTATTGGCCACCGAGCACACATGGGTGCTTTGCATGCCCAGAGACGATGCAGCCCTGCATCAGCCCACTGCAGCCCTCTGCTTCCAGACCTTTTTTATCCTATTAAAAAATAAAGACCAAGAAACTGCAGTGGGGCTTTGCTCACATCCAAATTATCCTCAGCTGAAGGGGTCTGCAGAGGACTTAGCACAGGGACTGCTCCGAGCGGTGCTGAGGCACAGCAGCTGCAGGGATGATGTGCTGGAGCTGCCTATTGCCTGCAGGAACCCCCTCCCCAAAACACTGCTGCCCCCCAAAATCCAGGGTCTGCTCTCACCTTTGTTAATGATCAGAATCAGTAAGTGAGTGCCTGTGCCATCACCCCACCCCACAGGCATGTCGCTCCCATCTCCCCAGCTCGTCCTCATGCTGCTGCAGTAGTGGTGTGGCTGACATAGGTCCTCTTCTTCCCCCTTCCCAGGTGGCAGGTCCAGCATTCCTGGGGTGTTCCAGGAACTCCAGAATTCCGTACTGCATCGTGCCTTATGTTCCAGTCTCCCCATGACACGATGGAGACTGGAGGACACAGGATTGCAAGGGATATTCAAGCCATGTTGGCTTCATGTGCTTGAGGCCACTTCAGCAAGGACAGGACATGCCCCCCACAACTGACTTCACACGTCACTGGGCTGTATTCACACAAATACACACACACATGTACACTGGATATATCCTCACCACCTTTTCCATTGCCATAAAACCCACCACACTCTATGGGACATGGACTGTGGGAAAGTCAGGTCCTACATTGCACAGTCACACCAGTGTGCCCAGGAGCTACAGGATACAAACTGGAGCTCCTCAAAATGCACCCTCACCTTGTGCCACCCCCACCCTGACAGAGTCCACAGCGATGATGTTCCTACTGCAGACCACCCCCTAGTGAAGGTCCCTGTGGTGCTGCTCCCATGAGCTTCCCAATTTGGCAGCACCTGCCATGCACCCCTTGGCCTTCAGCTTGCCCAAGCAGAGAGTCTTTGTGGCTCCAGGCTGCAGAACAGAGACAACAGACACAGCATTGACCTCGAGAGCTCAGCATGAACTGCTCCTCTCCCTCACTCTCATACATGGTGCAAACCCATCGCTACAGGTGTCTGCACCTCCCCAACCTCATCAAGGGATGTGGCCACGATGCTGCGGCTGAGCACTGGGGGCCTGGAACCTCCAGCCTCTTGGGATGGTCCAACTGACCACTCTGTGGATGGTTCCCAACAGGTGGAGCTGGCTGTTGTACAAAGAGCAGGAGTTGGGTGTTGCCTTCTCACCTTGTGCCTTTTGGCCGCTTGCCGCAGCCTCTTCTCCTGATCCAGCTGGAGCTGCATCCTCTCCAGAGCCTCTCGCAGCAGAGCCTTCTCTTCTGCCTCCCTGTGGGCTTCATCTTCCAGGTTGGACATCTCCTCCTGACACCTCCGCAGGGAAGCCTGGCTCTGCCTGTGCAAAACAGGAGGGGAGGATTCTGTTGGTCTTTCCCCTTACCAACGCCCTGACCCTCAGCTGTGCTCTCCCACGCCTTCCTTGGTCCTGCTGACACGGTCCCTCTGCCCCAGCTGATGCTGCTGCTGTCCCAGGCTCCAGCCACCCAGGACAAGGGAACCTGGCAAGGCTTTCCTGGCTCTGACACTGCTCAACTGCGTGAGGCTGCAGAAGGTAGCACTGCAGAGAACTGGGAGATGCACTCCTCTTGACATTTGACTTTTGTACCGTGGCCATAGACACAGACACAGGACTCAGCAGTGTCATGTCACTTCTTGCCCCAAGCTCCCTGTCACTTGGCATCCAAGGACCAGGTCTTGTTCATAACCCTGGTTTTCCATACCTGAGCTGCTCCACACTTCCCTCATAATCTTTCAGGACTTCTTCTTTCCTTTCCAGGCGAACCTGGAGGTTCCTGATCTTTTTGTACAACAGCTCCAGGGCCTTCTGTCTCTGCAGTCCCACTTCTGCCCTTCTCTCCTGAGGAAGGTGCTGCAGAGGCTGCATTCCTGATAGCTCCTTCATCTCCACCAGGCTTCCCAGAGCACTGATTACATCAAGGTACTGTGGGAAGAAGAGGGAATGCATTATTTACCAGGTCTGCTGCATTCCATCACGCTGCTCAGCCATCTGCTTTCTGTCTGCTTTCCTGAGGACATGACAGTGTCCCAAGGAAAGTAGGTTTGCATCTCATTCCCAGCTGCACAGCTCAATGGGATTGGATTGCTTCCTTTTCTAAGATGACTGTTTTTCCTGCTGGGTGTTTCCCTGCATTTTTGGAGGGAAGAAACCCCCTTGCACAACCCACCAGTTGTGCTACCCATGGACCCCTTCCCTGGCAGCTCCCTCCATTGCTCCCCAGCCTCTCTGATGTACCATGGCATGTTTTGGGGTCCCAGGATGTCCTGGCAGACACACAATGTGCTCTGGGCCATAGAATAGTTTAGATTGGAAGGGAAATTTAAAGGTCATCAAACCAATCCCCCCTGCCATGGACAGAGGTGACTTTAACTGGACCACAGAGCAGTTCATCTTCAATATTCCTGCAGCATCCTGATGTGACACACCTCTGAAATGTTTTCAAAAAACATCTAAACTCTACACACTCTGGGCATGTACACACACTCTACACCATTTACCACATCTATCCCTGACATACCATCTTCTCACCCAAGTCTGTTGCCTCAGCCATTTCCAAGCTCACTGTGCTGTTGGTCATCCTGAGTGAGCTCCCATTAGGAACATGGTCAGGAACCTGCAAAGACAGGGAAAGACCCATGGAGCCCATGTTGGGCCTGGCTTTTGGTCAAGTGGCCTTGTGCCTCCCTTTCACCCCACGGGAAAACCACCCCAGTATTGCTGTGGTCCCAAGCCTCCCACCCCGCTCAGCCCACGGCACCCCTGGTGCTGCTCCAACAGCACCAGGCAATGTGCTGGTCCTGATGGAGCTGCCACCCTCTGCAGGAACACTGCCTGCCATCCATCAGCTGCATCTCCTACCCTGACTTCTCATGTAGCAGCTCTGAAAACCTATTTCTCCCTTTCCCAGGGTGCACTTTCCAAACAAAGTCACAGTCATTACAAACTACACACTGCCTTCCTACCTTGCCAGCCCTCAGTTTTTCTCCCAACACAGGAGCAGGTTCCAGCTCAAGACCTCTTTGTTGGACGATTTTCTCTCGTAAGTCTTCCATCCAGACCACCAGTGGCTCTGAATCGCTCTTCACAGCACCTGGAGGCAAACAAGCAGCTGCCAAATTGTTCCACTCTCTACACAACTCTGAGGCTGCCCAGCTTTCCCAGCCTCCCTGTGAGGGTGGGGAGGCCCTCGCACAGGCTGCCCAGAGAAGCTGTGGCTGCTTCATCCCTGGAAGTGCCCAAGGCCGGGCTGGACAGGGCTTGGAGAAACCTGGGATAGTGGCAGGTGTCCCATGGCAGGGAGCAGAACAAGATGGTCCTTAAAGTCTCTTCCAACCCAAACCATTCCATAGTTCTGGGAGAGCCCTGCTCACCTGAGCACTGTCTCTTCTCCAGCATCTTCACTCTCTCCCGGAGCTCGGCCAAACCTTCTTTCTGGCGCTGGATCGTTTCCTCGTGCCTGAGGCCTCGGCACTTCGCACCGAGCTCAGCCAAGTCTGGTGGTGGCTCCTGAAAGAAGACAGCTTCTGCCCAGTCTGCATCTGGCACAGCACAAGCTCAATGTAAACACAGCCTTGCTGCCAGACACTGGGCACTTGGCACAAGAACAAAGCCTGGGGAGCATCTCCAGGGACTGGGGGGTATAGGAGACTTGTCAGTGACCTCCTTCCTGCTCTGCTGTGCCATGGTCAGGATATGAACCCTGCAAATGCTCTGGAGAGGGTTGGTGCACAGCTCTGAACAGCCATGTTGGCGTTTTCCCCTCGTCGTTTGCACCACCAGAGAGCGTTTGCCATCTACACACAGACACCGGTGCACTTCAGAGAGTGTCCCTACACAGACTTGGACATCACTCTCTACATGTGCCCTGCCTCCCCCAGCCCCATCCAGATCCCCACATTATGACAAACATCCAAAAAATCCGTGATGGGGCTAGGGCCACAGGACTGATGATGGCTGCAGACCCCCAGCTCTGGCCTGGCTGCTGTCACCCCACATCTCTGCCCATGACTGGCACCCCCAGCACTGGGATCTCGCCCTCCCCATCAGGGAATGTGGAGCAGCACGGGCAGTGCCTCCCGCCCCCCATCAGCTGGCTGTGAGTCACAGCGCCCCCGCAGCCAGCCGGCCTCGCTGGCACGCTGCTGGCTGCCACCTTCGCTGTACAGAATGTACAATTCCCACAGCCCCTCCATCTGCTGCTGCCACCACCTGCCAGTTCTTCCCTTTTCCAGCCTCGGGAAAATCAAACAGGGATTTGGCACAGGAGAATGAGGAGCGTTTCTTCCTGTCCTGTGCAACAAGCTGCCCCTACTTCTGCACATCCAACCCTAGAACTGGTTCTGCACTACCTGCACGGCCAGTATCCACAGCTCGGCAAGCTGGGAAAAGGAAGGAATGCTTGCATGTTGCTGTTCCCTCTAATTGGCAATTAACGCAGCCATTAGCACGCACAACACTTGGTGGTTCCAAAGTGCTGTGCAAACATCAGCTCATCAACCAGCAGCAGCCTGGTGGGGGCTGTGGGTTCCCCGGATCAGAGGCAGCACAGGCAGCCCTGGCTCGGGAAGGGTGCCCGGCCATGCCACCCTCGGGCCAGGGCAGGGCAGCTCCAGGCTTGGCTCTCACCGTGCTGCCGAGAAACACCACGTGCCATCAGTGCTCTTGGCAAACCCACACCTCGGTGCTCTCCATGAGCACTCACCCTCTGGGAGGCTTCACTCAGCTGCACTGGTGTCCTGGGAGCATCCTCTGTGTTCTCCAGTGTTTGTTGGGAGGCATCCCTCAGCACCTGGCAGCGCCTTTGGGCTTGGCTGTGTGGAGAGACAAGAAGTTGTGGGACCCCATGATGGATGAAGGGGACCCAAACAGCTTGTGGAGAGCAGCACCCTGGGCACCCACTGATGACTACCATGGTGTGGGTGGGAACACTCGCTTAGATACAAGTGCCTGAGTAACAGATCTACTGGCATGAGCTCCACTAAACCCCCATTTCAGTTCTGGTGTCATGGATTCAGAGCTGAACTTCATCCTGATATTCTCACATGTGCCTTTTGCTCTGAGGAAAACCCTAAACACCATCAGCTGCTGGGGACACACAGAGTGGCATCCGTGAAGCCTTGGGTGATGTCAGGGTGTACCTTAATTCTTCAGCTGCTGCTCTCAGGGCCTGATCCTTCTCCTCCACAAGGTTGGACATCTCTGATAGCTTCTCCTGGAGCTGGTTCACTTCCCACTCCCGGTGTTTCAGCTGCCTCTGGCTGTGCTCCAGCTCCACCTTCTGCTCTTCACTCAGCTCCCCTAAGCACAGAACAGCCTCGTGGGATGCTGGCTGACTCATCACCCACTCCTGGGGGATCTGCAGCTGGTGCACCCTCATGGGAGCAACAATGGGGCTCATCCCTGCAGAGTCCTGCCCTTGACAGCTGCCCTCAGATCCTGGGCCAAGCCAACAGGACATGCTGCTTTACTAAATCCCAGTCTCTTTGTGGAGGTACAAGCCAGGGCAATTCCTTGCTGTGGCAATTTCCTTCAGACTGAAGGAGGACAGGTCACCAGCATTTTCTGACTTGCAGTTTTTGACTCCACATATTCCTCGTGGGCTCTGTCCTCATGTTCACAGCCCTGCCCATGGAGGAATTCCAGGCAAGGCTTTCCCAGTCCACTGGCTTAGAACATCTTCAGCTCCAAGAAGTTCACCAGTGTGATTTTGAGCTCAGTTTTGTCTACCTGCTCTTCCCCTGATTATTCTGCTCTCTCACTGTCACTGCTATTACTTAGCCAAGGATGGGGAGAAATTCTGCTTCCCAAAGGGAACAGACTGCTTGCTTTGCCCCCAGCAGGAAAAGGCATTGCCTAAGAATTGTGACATCAATTTCCTGTGATCTGTGTGTGCTTGGAGGAGGATGGGGACGATGGCAGGCACACAGTGCACATCACTCACCTCTCATGTCCGACATCCTGGCTCTGGTTTCTGACAGCTCCCTGCTGAGCCTGCTGATGACTGCCTTCTTTTCCAGGAGCGTGCCCTGCACCACTGCCAGCTCCTCCTGTAGCTTCCTGGGAAAGATCAGTGCAGATCTCACAGCCATCAGGAAACCTCACTGCAGGGAGCCCATGCATGCCTTCCTGTGCTGCATTCCTCCTTAATATTTTATTATTTGATTCTGTTTTTACCTGCCTTTTGGTCCCCTGGGGTCACCCTGTGGTGTGGGATTGGCCACACCACTTGCTGTCACCTGGAGCCATCCAGAGGGGATGGCAGATTGTCTTGTGCTGTTTGGCATCACTTTGATGCTCTTTGCCCTTAGAATCACTTCAGCCTAGCAAAGGGACTCAAGTCCTGTCCCAGACCAAAAAGATCTTGGGACAAGTGGCGTTGGACTTCCTTAGGCTCTCCCAAGTGGTCCCTGCCCTTCTCTAAGCATCTCTGATCACCATCAGTGAGTGCTGCTCACCTCAGACAAACATGAGACTCCATGGCAGGACAAATCTCCAGCCAAGCTCCCGATGCTGAGCTGTGGGCATCACACTGAAGTCCTAAAGGACAGACAAAAAAAAAAGGCCTATTACTTCTTTGTAACACTTACATGCTTGTTGCTTCTGCTACACTAATAATTTCCTTCATGTGGCAGCTCTGAGGACTGTCTCTTTGGGAAACCCGTGTCCCTGAGAGCCCAGTTCCAAGGCCAACCGGACAATTCTTGACATTCAGCCTTGATTGGGATTGCTTCTGTCTTGGAGAAGCCCAAAGCATGCCAGTCTTGTAATTTTAGAGGGCAAAGAGGCCTTCTCCAGTGGCAAAGCCCTGACAAAACCACCAAACAATGAAAAAATGTTCTCCAAAACCACCAGACAACGAAATGGCTTTTGCAGGGTCTCACAGAGCTTGTCCTGCAGGGGAATAACCTTCATTCAACATCTTCCCAATGTTTTCTATAGGAGCTGTTCACTGTTCCATCTCCACACACATTTCGTGTTAACCCAGTCAGTTCCTGGTACAGGCACATCCCATACAACCCTCACCTACCTTCCTTCTTTTCCTCAAGTGCTGCCTTTTCCTCCTCCAGCACCTTCTGCTGCTGAGTGGCCTCTAGCAGCCTGTCCTCCAAAGCCAGGATGGTCAGGGAATGCTGCCTGCTTTGCTCCCTGTATCCTGCTACCTCTTCTTGCAGTTTCTGCCTCTGCAGCTCATTTTCCTCCTGGACAGCCCTGAGCTGTTGGCTCTGCTGGAGCACCTGCTGCTGTAACACAGCCTGGGAAACAAGATGTGGGAGCTTGGTTGGAAGCACTGGGGGTTTCTTTGGGGATCACCATCAGCATCATCTCTCCTGGATGGTGATCACAAGAATGGAGGGAAGGGAAGGATTTCAGGGATGGGGGAAGCCTTCTTCTCCAGCACTGCATCCTCCACCTGCACAGGTTGGTGCAAGTAAGTACCTCTTGTGCAGTGATTTTCTTCAGCTCGTGCAAAGCTTCTCTCAGCTTTCCCTCTGTCAGTTCCTGCTCCTGTGCCTTCCTTGCTGTTGCCTACCAGAAGAAATTAGCAGTAATTAGGTTAGCCAGGAATCCACCTTTCTTTGTGGAGAGCTGCTCTCTGTGTATTTGGGGGGCAGGGAAACCCCTTCCACTGACTTGAGCCCCTGGAGCATCACACTACACTTTCCCTTTTCTTCATTCCAAGAGTGAACTGTTCTGCTTCACCTCCCATGCTCACCTCAGCCATGCTTCTTAGATGGCTTTCCAACTCTTGGATCTTCCTCTGTTCTTCCTCCACAGATTTCTTGCACTTGTCCTTCTCTGCAGTGACAGCGCTTTCCAGAATCTGTGAATCAAGAGACCACAGATTCACTTCAGGAAAAAAAGACCTCACCTCCAAGGAGGAAAGCAGCAGGGAGGGTCATTGCTCCAGAGCAGGGGCAGATGATGGGAGAAAAGCTTGGCAGGACACAAGATAACTCAGTGAAAGAGAGGATGGGAGCACCTGGGGAAAAGCACAGCTGAGAGACTGGGTAGGAGCTGCTTGGCTGCTCCTTGCCTGAATCCTCAGAAAACAACACCAGGAAACCACCATTCCCAAGGTGCCAGACACAGAAGCAGACTGGAAACTGTCCTACAAGGTCACCGTGATCACAACACACACATGGCAAAACCCCCATTCACACCCTGACTGACACTGCACCCCACACCAGAGCCACTGGTGCCATGGCCTGGGCCTCCCTGGGGCTGAGGGGGACTGCTGCCCCCCTGCTCCACAGGAATATCCTTTTCCTGCCAAAAAGGAGCCAACAGGACCCCAGCATGGGGAGGATGGGAGGGAGAGAAGGCTTGAGAAGAAGCAGTGCAATGTTTCCCTAAGCTCATGGATCATGATGCTCCTTGCTTTCCCCTCCTGATGTTACCTGCAGGTGCTTCCCAGTTCCACCATGGGTATTTTTGCGAGTTTACATCACCTGGATCCATATGGAAGGATATCCAGTCCCTTGGGACGGCATTCAGTTTGGAGCTAGAGGTTCCTCCTCTTGTTATCCAACACTCCAATAGACATCCATTTTTCCTGCATAACATTCCTCTTCTGAAACAGCAACCATGTCACTGTACCTGTTTGCTCTCCTTGTCCTTTTCCAGGACAATTTGCTGGATTTTTATCTGTAAGTCTTGCTCATGTTTTGCTTCCAGCTCCTTTGTGTGCTCCTGCAGCAGCTCTGCCTGCAGCTCCTGGAGCTTCTCTAATTGCTCCTACAGGGAGACATGGAGGTATTAAAGGAAGTGTGTCAGCAGCAGGGCAAGAAGTAAACCTCCCATGTACATTCACTCACAAAAAATTCACAAAAGAGATCTCCTCTCCATCCTGCTGCACTAGGGATAAGGACACACTGACAGTGGGCTCTGTCTCCCTTACCTTACATTTCCTGTAGACTCAGGGATCTCAGACACTGCACATCTCCAGTCCAGGTGCTACACTGGCTTGCTTGGGACTGCCATCATATTTACCCACAGAAAGAGCACAAATCCACCTGGTTTATGTGCATAAATATTTCTGTACCTGCAATGTCTGATTCCTCTGTGCCATCTCCTGACTCTTTTCCAACAAGCTCCTGAGAGCAGCCAACAGCCCTGCAAAAGTCAACGGAGCCTCACTGTGTGGGGTGCTCACACACCATATTAGAGATATCCAGGAAAATTTCTTTATGAAAAGGATGGTCAGGGCATTGGAATAGGCCACCATCCCTGGAAGTGTTAAAAAAGTTGAGGCTGTGGCACTTGGGAACAGTGCAGGCTTAATGGTTGTACTTGGTGACCTCGGAGGTATTTTCCAGCCTTAAAATTTCCATGATTCTGTGATTTTGTCCCCAGGGAGTGGCTCATGCTGGACTTTCTCCTATACATCTGGCTTGCCAGGACATCCCACATTCCCAGGGACACAGACCTTTGCCAGAGGTGTGCAGGTCCATCCCGGCGCTGTCCAGGAGCTGCTCTGCACCCTCCAGCCAGGACAGGGGACCACGTGCCATGTCCACCACTGCTGTCCTGATGGCTGAGACAGAGGGATCCAGGCACAACAGCTCCAGCTGCCCCAGCTCCCCTCGCAGGCTGGCACTGCTGCAGGGGCTCCTCAGGCAAGCCTGGAACAAATGGAACCAGTGGGGAACAAGGCAGTCTCCACTGCCAGTGGCCTTCAGGGACTGGCAAACGACACAACATTACTGAACATCAGGCCAGCCTGGATGGGGCTTGGAGCAACCTTGTCCAGTGGAAGGTGTCTCTGCCCATGGCAGGGGGAGGAACAGCATGGGCTTTATGGAGAATCTGTGACAAACTCCAGGGAACATGAACACTTGGGGATGATGCTTTGTTTCAGGGTTGTATCTTTACTCTGACCTTCCCTCACGCCAACAAAACACCCTGTGCCACTATCTCCCAGCTGCCATTTGGTCCTCAGTACTTAAAGGGCTGACCTGGAGCTTCTGCAGGGAGTTCTTGAACACCTCGATGTTTGCAGACACCTCCCTCTCCTTCGCGAGCCTGGAGCTTAATTCCTTCTGCAGACTCTTCTCTCTCTCATGACTTTGTTTGTTCTCATCAGAGATCTGCCTGACCTTCTCTATCACCTGGCAAAAGTGGGTGAAGAAAGAGAAGGATAAGGCTCACGCTGTTTTCCAGCTGAGGGGCCAGGGATTGTCTCAGAGAGCAACAACTGAGGCTTGCGGCAATCTGGCAGCCACATCAGACTTCTGGCTTTTCTCTCTTGCAGACCACTGACTCCCTCCAAGCTTTGGGAGACAAAAAGAACTGTGTCCCCTTCATGTCATGGAGTGTGGCAGCAGCTCTGGCCACAGAGAGAAACACACAACTTTCCCAGGCATCATTCTGGGAAAGACTGTGAGAAGATCAGAGAAAAGAATGAGAAACAATTCTTATCTTAACTTGCTGCACCTGGTATTGTGAACATGTGGAATGTGTTGTGGAGATTTGTTTACCAAAGGGTGGTTTCTTAGTTAGCCAGTGTGATAGTATTTTAATTAAAAGACCAATCAATTCTACCTGTAGGGAACTAGGATATAAAAAGAGCAATGGGTTTCTTAATAAAGATTATTGATCAGCCTTCTGTGAATTCATGGAGTCTGTGCCAATTATTACCCGGCCAGGGGCTGGTTTGCTGTAACAGTGGAGCAGTGCCATTAACCTGGGACAGCCACAGCCCTAATCCTCCTCTGGAGAAGGCTGGGTGCTGCAGCCCTACTGCACATGGAGCAGGCACCACGGCTGTTCTGCAGCAGCTGCCGTGAGCCGCTCGGGCTCTGCAGGCTCCCAACATCTCTGTGAGCTGCTGTCCAAACTCACCTGCTGCTCTGTTACTGGATTCCCTGTGCTGCCAGCTGCTGATGGAGAACAGACTTGCATCACTCGGGTCTTGAAGGACTCCAGCTGCAGCAGGGATCCACACATGGAAACAAACACCACCAATCATTGACAGGCGCTCTGCTGATCACTGATGGTCCATATCTAGCGTGATGTTATCTGCAAAGGGCTGTCCCTGCCCAGAGCAGCATTACCCAGGCACTGAGGAAGGTTGGTGTGGCTCCCAGACAGCATAACTAAGATTAGAGAATTCCTTTTCTGTATGCTAATAAACTGCTACGTTGTCCACACTGCCCACACCAATTCTGGATAAACCCTTTATACTTCACCCAATGACAAAATAAGTCCCGTGCCAGGGTTTGGTGCTCAGGACTTTGGGTTTCTGTTTCCACAGCACATCTTCCCCATGGGAAGCTGCATCCCTGTGCTGCCCATGGCCCAGTGGTGATGCTCCCATCCCTGCCATCCCTACCTGCTCCCCAGCTCTCTGCATGTCAGACCGCAGCAGGCGCTCCCTGCGCTCCATCTCCCGCAGCTGCTGCACCTGCTGAGACCACGCTGCCCTCAGCTCCTCCTCTGCCTGCAACGAGAGCTTTGGCATCTCAGAGTGATGTCCAAAACCACACCATGGGCATTTCAACCACTGTTCCCATCAGACAAATTCAAATGTGCCTTTGGAATACCAGGAGACAGACAGCAGTCCTAGTGCAGGGAGTGGGGTTGCAGTATCGACCTTTCACGGCACTTTTTGTCTGGGTTTCAGCCCTGGGACATTGTCCATCCTTGACTTCCTCACCCAACACCCACAGAGGGCACTCTGCCATATATTTTTCTTCTTCCATCAGGGTCCATGGTAGAGCTCAGGACAGCTGGATGCCCTGGCCACGCAGCCTGTGCTCCCAGGGATTGCTGGTCCCCATCCCACCCCTCTGGGATGATGGCACCTTCACTCTGTGTGTCCCCTGAAGCCAACGGTACCTTGGTTTTCTCAGCCAGTTGCTTTTGGACACTCTCATGTTTCTGGATCTCCCCCTGCAGCCCCTGCAGGTCCCGCTGCAGCTCCTCGATGCGCTGCAAGAGCCCAGGGAGGGTGGGGGTCTCACCAGGGCAGCTGGGCACTGCCCCTCTGGATGACCTCCACTGATCAGCAAGATTTTCTGCCCATCTAACTCACTCTGTTTACTGGAATTCTCTTCTAACCTGCATTTACTGTGGTTATATCAGCTTACAAGTGGAAGTCAATCTGATTTCTGATCACATCCCCCCCAGGCCCCCTCTCCCCCACCCTCCCCTTCACACTGTAAACCAGAGTTGCAGATCCAGGACTGCCCCAGTCTTATGCCCATTATGTGCCTTTCAGGACAGGAGCTGAGTTCCAAACAGCTCCCTTACAATGCCCAGGTAATTATTCCCTCACTGATGTGTTCCTGCAGCCACTGCCTACCCAAAGTGACTTTTGACTCACATTTCTGCAGGAGATTAGCTCTTGCTCTCTGAGTTCATGCTTTGTTTCTTCTTTAATTCTCGAGCACTAGAAGGAATGGCAACCAAGGAAAATAACCATCATGGCAGTGATACCATTGCTCCTGCTGTGAATGGGACACTGGCACAGGCTGCCCGGGGCAGTGGTTGAGTTGACATCCCTGTAGGAATTTAAAAGACACTTGGGGACATAGTGTAGTGGTGGCCTTGGTGGTGCTGGGGTAATGGCTGGACTCGTGATCTTACAGGTCATTTCCAACCTCAGCAGTTCTGGGATTCACAAGTCAATCCTTGTGATCTCCTGGTACATTGCAGCCAACACAGTCTCTGCCCTTATCATGCTCCCAGTGCAGCTCTGCCAGTTGAGGAGGAGCTGCCCATGCAGAGGAACAACCTGCTGCTGCACAAGCCACTTCTTCAAGGACAAATCCAGGCTGGGCCACAGGGAGCCCCATGGCACAGTGACATGGCTCCTCGGGAGGACCCTGGCAGGAATATTTTGTGTGTACAAACAGCTACCGTGCTCACAGGAGCCCAGGGCACACAGTACCTGATGCAGAGCAAGGAGAGAGATCCAGCTGGGGAAGGAGACCCTGATCCATGGGCATCCTGGCACACCCAGACATGGTCATGGGACCATCACCACTATATCCAGTGATACAACCATCCTCACCAGAGAGAAGCACCACCCTTCTCACCTGCTTTCCCACCTTAATCCCCATGTCAAGCAGGGGGTCATAAATTACTGAGCCCCTAATTAGTGCCACCAACCTTGGCTGAAACCACGGCCAGCTGCTTGTCCTTCTCTCGGTTTTCCTTACTCAGTTTTTCAGTCTCTTGCTGGAGCTGCTGGATTTTCTGCTCCTTTTGCAGGAGCTCTCTTTGCATGTTTCTGACCAGACCTGAGGAAAACAACTCTGGTCAGAGGTCACCCAGGTGTGACATTTAGATGGGATATTGGGAAGAAAATCTTCCCTGTGAGGGTGGGCAGGTTCTGGCACAGGGTGCCCAGAGCAGCTGTGGCTGCCCCATCCCTGGCAGTGCCCAAGGCCAGGCTGGACAGGGCTTGGAGCAGCCTGGGACAGTGGAAGGTGTCCCTGCCATGGCAGGGGTGGAATGAGGTGCTCTTTAGGGTCCCTTCCCACAAGGCACTAGGAAAAATTTGTTGCCTGTACAGTTTGTCCAATGCTTGTTCCTTATCCAGAACCAGTCCCAGTCTGCTTCATGCCCTGACCCAAAGCTCCAGGGATACAATACCTGCGGTCGAAGCCTGGTCCCTCCTCATCTTCTCACTTTCCCGCCGCAGCCTCCCGATCTCCAGGTCTCTCTCGTGGAGGGAATGGCTGAAAACTTGGTTTGAGCCTTTCTGCAGGTCACTGATCTGCAAAACTCAGATTTACCTGTGCTCCTCACCAGAACATTCACTGACTGCTACCCCTTCAGAGAGGGTCAGCTGGCACTTGTGGTTTGGTTGGACTGCTCTTTAGCATCTGCAAATGGCATCCTAAATGTGCTCTGGCTGTTCCTGCTGAAATCCTAATGCCAGGGGAGCGAGGGAGGGAGGGAGGGAGGGAGGAGGAAGGGAAGGAAGGAAGTGGCAGAAGGAAGGAAGTGGCGGAAGGAAGGAAGGAAGGAAGGAAGGAAGGAAGGAAGGAAGGAAGGAAGGAAGGAAGGAAGGAAGGAAGGAAGGAAGGAAGTGGCGGAAGGAAGGAAGGAAGGAAGGAAGGAAGTGGCGGAAGGAAGGAAGTGGCGGAAGGAAGGAAGGAAGGAAGGAAGGAAGGAAGGAAGGAAGGAAGGAAGGAAGGAAGGAAGGAAGGAAGGAAGGAAGGAAGGAAGGAAGGAAGGAAGGAAGGAAGGAAGGAAGGAAGGAAGGAAGGAAGGAAGGAAGGAAGGCTCTCTCCCTCATTTCCCTTGATTTCAGACACACAAACCTCTCCTGCCCAAACCTCGCTGTTACCCCACAAACAAACCTGTACCTGAGAGGTGTTTTCCCTGCTCGGTGCCTATGGAAGCCTCCAGTACCTGTTCCCTCAGGGCTTTGATCTCCTCTGTTTGGGCTCCCAGCTCTCGGTTGAAGGTGAGCAGCTTCTGGGTCAGCTCAGCCTCGTTCCTCACTGCTGCCTGGGCCAGTTTCTTTGCCATGGCTGCAATCTCCTCCTGTAGGTCTCTCATCACCACATCCTTCCCTTTTAACTCTGTTTCCAAACCAAAAAGGTGATCCACTTCCTTCTCCAGCAGCTTCTCACCCTGCGGGCAGATCCAGGTGCCACTGGTCAGTCTGCAGCCACGGAAACTCCAGACCCCTGCCCAGGGGTACCAACTCAAGGCCATCAGCAAGGGACTCTCTGTTCCCAGCTTGGCACATCCTCCAGCCACCCACTGTCCCCATCCAGCCGCTCTGGTGGCAGCCCCCACACCCTGCTGGGACCCCTGGCGGGACACAGACATTGGGCAGGATTCACCTGCTCCTCCAAGGCCGAGGACAGGATCCTCCCTCCCCGCTCCCTCCCCAGCATTACCTTCCCCTGCAGGAGGAGATCCACCTTGTGAGGCCCCAGGGAAGAAGCTCTCCCCACACTGCTTGCACCATCACCTGAGAAGCTGGCTGAGACTGGAAGAAAGCAAATTATCAGCATGAGAGTTGGCTGCAGGCAGCAAAACCCCTCCCTGCAGCACCCTATTCCCTTGTCCCAAAACTACTCCAAGGCAGTGGCCACTATTCAGGGCATGAGCTCACTTCACAACCAGCAGAGAATCAAAAAAAAAAGGCTGCAAAAAACTTAGACTGCAAACAGTCTGCACAGAAGAGAGAGTTAATGCACCTCTGGGAATGAAAACCCTGCAGAAAAGAGAATTAATTCCCCTCTGGGAACCAAGACAGCCTAAAAGCAGCAGACACACCTCAGAGAGAGGCTGCCCTTATTTTTCAGCACTGGCCAGCCCCCAGAAAGCTGTGCTTTTTGGTCTTTCCACATGGGAAAAGCTCTGCTCACTGCCATTAGGGCATGGAGATCCTTTGGGCTGTTCTCAAAAAAAGGAGTTTGTGCTACCCTGGCTGTGTGTGTGTCCCTGCCCTTGCCCTCACTGAGGTTTGCAGCTCAGCACTGGGACTGCATGCTGCTGCCTCACTGCTGACTTTGTGTTGCTTATGACAGCTCAAAAATCCCAAGCCCACAGCAGGAAAGCACAGCACTGTGCACCAGGCCACAACACCCATGGCAAATGTCACATTCTCCAGCCCAAGCCCTCACCTCTGCCCTGCTCTATCACATACTTTATTTCCAGAGGTGCACTGGATACAGATCTATTTTAAAGTGCTTTCACTTGAGACAGTCACTTCAAAGGAGGAAAAAAAACCCACTTTACACAGGAGTCAGGAACAGGCACAGGAGTCAGTGGTGCAGATAAAGTCAGTCATGGCCCTTTTGGGTCACACACCAGGAAAAAAGAAGAGGAAATGTCCCTCTGCAAGGGCAACAACATTCCCCTCGGGATGGCACAGCTCATTTCTTCCCTGACCCAAATGCCACCCAGGACCACACATGGATTTGCTCAGCTCCAGGGGACAGTGACTTGCACCCAGTTGCTCAATGCTTGTCACTGCTCTGCTCCAATCAATCAAGTGGCTCTGTGAGGACACCAGGACAGAAATGGCTGGCTTTGGCACCATGGAGTACCTGGCCTCACGGCAGAGGTCCTGCTGGAGGTGTCCAGAGAGGTGGCACTGGCTGTGCTCCTGTCCCGGGCGCTCGCAGGTCGCCTTGGCAGCACCAGATGGGGCACGTGGCCTCTGGGGGCCCCTCTGCCCAGGGAGTCGGGGGGAAGCTGCCCCTGCAGCGAGGGCAGGCACAGAGGAGATGCAGGAGTCCGGGGTTTGGGCTCTGCAACCACCTGGAGCTGCCCACTCCACCCCACGCGGCGTTTCAAGGGCGGACAGGACATCTACGGTGGGAAAGCACCAAGTTATCTGCAAGATTTTAGGAAATATTTTATCCCTGGATTCACGTGCACTGTGTCGTGGAAAAAACCCAGGCACAGAACCAAGCAGAAGCACGATTTTAGATTTTTCCCATTTCCACTATGCGAGGATCAGATTTTAATCAGGGCATCCAGATGCTTTGCTGAAACAGAAGGAAATTATTGGGGTTTTCTGCTTTTTGAGTTTTTCCCTCTGCATCTGACTGCCCTAATTCTGCACATCATTTGCACAATCCAGGAGCACTCCTTTCACAGCTCTCCTGGCTCATACACAGTCCTATCCCACTTGTTTCTCCCATTCTCCCAGGCAAACCAAAGCCTCTCATTGTGTTCCTGCTTTCCCATCAGCTGGGCCTGTCAGACTGGGAATTAGGACACTGTGTGCTGATCTCCTGAAGAGCAGAGCTTTCCAGGACAGTGGGGACAAGCCACCACCAAGGTCTCAGTGACAAGGGCTGCATTAAACATCTGCCAGCGGGGTCAGACCTGGGCGTGGGTCCTTCCACCCCCGGCTGTTAACAGAGCCCCAGACCCCAGTGCAGGCTCCCTGCACCTCCAGCACCTTCCCTTCTCCCAGGGCACATCCCAGCCCTGCTGCTTTGCCCCTGGTGCTGGCTCCCAGCAAGATGGCACAAAAACCTGACAGAGTCCTGTCTGGGCATGGCAGGGTGTGATTCCCAGCCGGGTGTGCTCCTCTGCACAGCACCTCCTCTCAGACTCAGAGGAGACATCCCTCCCCTCGTCAGACACTTCACAGCCGAGGTGGTTCCCTCCCTGCAGGCAGCAGGGTCAGGCTTCAAAGCCTCCCCACCAAAGGGGATCCCAGGGTGAGGAAAAGGCACCCCATGGACAGGCTCTGCATCGCTGTGCAGACCCGATCCTGTGCTCACCTGCCCTTGGGAATTCAGCTGCTCACCGCTCCAGCATAATCTAGCTTTACCTAGGCAGCGGCTTGGGTTCTTCAGGAGCCAAAATAATAAAAATATCACGGAGGATTATCAGTTCCTTCGTGTTTTATTTGAAACCCAGCTTCTCTGTTGTTAAGTGGCTTGGGAGGAAACATAAAATGCAAATAGAGGGAAAGGACATTTTCCAGGTCTTCCTTTGCTAATGCATCTCTGTCCCGTGCTTTTCCATTTTCCTACCGAACTGCCTGAGTTTCTTCAGCAGAGGGAGCTCCAGCTTTTCATTTCCTCCTCCCACGCGACAGGAAAGATGTGAGCTACTGTCTTTACAAATATTTGATGGGTCAAGGTATGGGTGTTGACGTCTTTGAAATGGGTCTTAATGTCTCTCCTGACTTTGGGCAGCAGGTTTGTTGTAGAGCCCAGACAGCTTGGCTCTTGAGATAGGCAAGGGTCTGCACAAGCCTGAACTCCTGAACTTTGGGGTAAAACAGTAGGTTCAAGGGGGAAATATGTGGTAGGTGGTTCAGGAAGGCTGTACCTTCCTAGTAGCTCGGCCAGGGGAAAAGGAAACAGGCACCATGCAGCTGGGAGTGAGGATAAGAGGAGGCTGCACCCTCTGAAACCCTGAGAGAGAGAAAACCCCAGGGGCATGTGCTCCAGTGGACTCTCTCCCTTTATTGGGAGAATAATTAATCTGGGAGATAAATTGGGAGAATTAATTATCTGAATAAAGGTGAAGGACTCCTCTGTCTCCTTTTTGGACATAAACCTCTGGTGTTTGTGGATTTTTCTGACACTCATCTTTGTCACCTTTCCTCAGGATCTCCAGATGAGCTGGGAGCAAGTTCCTGCTTCTGAAGGTTTCCCTGGACAGCAGCACCAACCCACCCACCTTCCCCGGGCACCTTTCACTGGACATGCCCACCCACACTTGCCCAGGCATCCTTCCATGGGCCATAGCACCCACCCTTCCCCGGGCACCTTTCCCCGGGCATCCCCAGCCCCACCTGGGCAGCCCCATCCAGCACCAGCTCGAAGGACGCTCCCGCGGTGCCGAAGCTCAGGATGTCCCCCGGCCTCACCCTGACGGCCGCGTTCTGCACCTGGCAGCTGTTGACAAAGGTGCCGTGGGGGGAGTTGAAGTCCTGAAGGATGAAGCTGTTGTCTGAGGTGGAGAATGTCAGGGCTGCATGGCGCTCTGCTACCCCTGCAGACTGGGACAGACAGGGAACGCTGCTGGAGGTGGTTCCAGGTTCATCCCTGCTTTGCCAAGCCCCTTTTCTGGCCATCAATTCCAGCACAAACTGGTACCTCCACACTTTACACAGACGGCTCCATCCCCTTCCCTTCCCTTCCCTTCCCTTCCCTTCCCTTCCCTTCCCTTCCCTTCCCTTCCCTTCCCTTCCCTTCCCTTCCCTTCCCTTCCCTTCCCTTCCCTTCCCTTCCCTTCCCTTCCCTTCCCTTCCCTTCCCTTCCCTTCCCTTCCCTTCCCTTCCCTTCCCTTCCCTTCCCTTCCCTTCTTTCCCGTTTTAGGATGCTCAGCTGTCTCGGCCCTACCTGCAGGACGATGTCGGCCCCTCTGTGGCTCCCGATGCTCGTGGTGTAGGATTTCAGCTGGAAACACCCCTCCGAGCTCTTTAGGAAAGCTCGCATTGCCCAACCCCCCCTTGCAAGGCTTGCACCAAACAAATAAATCCCCAGTCAGCAATTTCCCCCCAACGCACAACCTGAGCCACGAGTGGCTGTACCAACTCAAACTGTAAAAATTGTACAAAATGACCCCAAAGGAGGCCGTGTCCCAGCTGGCAGTGTGGCTGCAGTAGCCTTGGAAACCTCGGCCACGCCGGAGCCTGCTGCTGCCTGCCTGGGTGAGCTTTTCCTCTTCGATTTGTTTAGAGTTTTTTTTCCCTTCTTTTTCCAAGCAACTGTCCCGGCAGCACAACACAGCTCTGCGCTGGCGTGGCCACCGATCCCATCAGCTGGGGACACACGTGGGAATGCGTATCCCAAACCCCACAGGGGCCCTGCCACCTGCTAGGACTTTTTGCCCTCATTTTACTCATTTTTTATTTCATGTCATGCTAACACACACACAGAAACAGGTCTTGCAGCCGGAGGGAAGAGGATAAACATTGCTGTCAGGTGGATGCTGTCACCCATGAGCGCTTTGCCATCAATATTCCTTGGCCTTAGGCTGCCACATCCCTTTTTTCAACAGAATAGAAAGGAAAAAACCCACTTGCCACCAACACCCCCCAGTTTGCCCCCACCAGTCCTGCAAGATTTCATTGTGTTCCTTTTTGAGGTAGAAGTAGCACGTTTGGCAAATCAGAGCTTCCCTGAAAACTTCTAGCAGTTTGAAGCCATTCCCTTTTGTCCTGTCACTCTGTGCTCTTGTATTAATCTGCGTTGAAATTGATGTCAAATTTTACTCTCAAATGACTGATATAAATAACAAATATAGTTATTGGCTTTCGCATTTATGTATCAACTTTTGCAAGGTATTATTGATCACAAAAATCCTGATGTAGTACAACTTGTAATTACTGCTTTTGATATAGTACAATCTGTCAGTTTATGTATACACTGTATAGCTTTTATAAATAGTAGTGTAATATGTACTATCTTAGACTGTAGTATAATAGAGACTGTGAAATGTTAAAATGCTTTTTCATGTAACTAACTTGGAAAATGGTGTGAAATAATTAGGTGATTTCCCACATTCAGGAAAACTAAAAGACAAGATAACAGAAACCAGAGCACTGAAAAAAAGAAGAATTTATTGACTGTCATTATCAGGGAGTGAAAATACAACAGGATGGAACCACAAGAAGAAATAAAATATATTGGTTTAATCTACAAAATGGCATGAAGACAAGTCAAAGTCAAAACCAAGAAGAAGCACATCTAAACTCAAAGGAATGTTTGAATATGTATAAATTCTTATGAATATGCTTGTACCCCCTGCAGTGTACCAGTACATAGAGAACATGGTGCTAAGTTAACCATATGCTTTTGGCAAATAGCCAAGCACCCCAACGCTGGATTTGATCCCTTAATAAACTTTTACAAAAGTTTTAAATGGTGAACTGTTTCTCACATGACTAAGCTGCACAGAAGCATATCTGAGGAAGTGTAACAAAATAAGTAATGCTATGAAGTTGTGATAAAGATTTTTCTTTTTGTTCCTTCTTTCTTTGGTGTGATTTACTCTTCTTTCTTTGTGTTTTGTGTTGACTTTGGGTCTCTCCCTGTCTCTCTTTTGCTCACTTCCCTGCCTCTCAGTCTCTCTCTCTCTTTGTCCTGCTCTCTCTCCATCTCTCTCTTTTCTTCTACTTCTTCTTTGCTTTGCCCCTTTTACTCTTTTGTCTCTTCTTACTTTCTTGTCTCTCTGCTCGTTTTCTCTCTTCCCTCCATCTCAGATACTCTGTCCTGTACCTTTTCCAAATGATAAACACACACTCAGAAGCAGAGGCTTGCCACTGGTGGCAGGTGTGTAGTGCACCTGGACAGCATCTGAGCATCACGGCAGTCAGAGGTTCAGCAAATTCTGTGTTACAGGTACATATTATAATATTGGTTTTTCACAAATATGAAAATGGATTTTATATGCGTAAAGTAACTTTGCTATATAGTTTTTATTTCTGTTGTTAATTAAGCTTAGTGAAATAGCTGATATAAGTATGCTTGTGTTAAAATGCCTGCTTGGATGGGATAACATCCAATGCACACAGGATGAGGACACCTGGACAGATCTGCCAACAATCAGCACTCACCGTCTGAAGACAGTGTGGACCAAGGCCCAAAACCTGGAGGTGATAAGAATGGACTAAAACCACACCCAAGGAATACCCATGCTCTAGAAAGGTGGATCCAAGGAGGAGCCATGCTAAACAATTCTTGGAACATGTAAACTAGTTTGGGGAAAAGTTTACTATGCATAAAGGGCCATGAATATGCAACAGGCTGATGTAAGGGAAAAGGTATTTAAGGGGTATCCCTGAAGATAACAATGTGCTCTTGGACCCTAATCCTTGCTTTACTATCTTTGTCTCCCATTAGCCTTTATGAAACTTTTAAAATTTTCCCAGGAGAGTCAATGTGTTTTTCACACTAGAATCCCTGAATCCCTGGGCTGGAAGGGACCTGAACTATGACCTATTTCCAGTCTCTTCCTCCTGCCACGGGCAAGGACAGCTTCCACTAGACCAGGTTGCTCAAAGCCCCATCTAAACTTGCCTTGAACTCTTCCAGGGTTACTCCTGTCACACTTCCCTGGGCAGCCTGTGCCAGTGCCTCACCACTACCACAGGAAAGGATTTCTTCCCAATATCTAATGGAAACCAATCCTCTTCTATCCTAAAGCCATTTCCCTTGCTTTATCACTACCTGCCCTTGTTGGAAGCCCTTCTCCAACTCTCTCACAGCCCCATGGGGCACTGGAAGGCCACAATTAGAAGTCCTGGAGCCTTCCCTTCTCCCGGCTAAACAACCCCAACTCTCTGGTCCTGCTTCTATAGCAGAGGTGTTCCCTCCCTTAAATTGTTGTCCTTTCCCTCCCATCACATTGTTCTCCCTGTGACAAGAGCAGCCAAGTACTTGCACTAAATTTTGATAGTTTTTTGATGTCTCTCAATATTAAATTAGGAATTTAAGATTTAAAATGTGTTCCATTTATAGAACTCCAAAAGAGGCTTCTGACTTCAGACAAGCAACAGTAAAACATTCCTAAAAACAACATTCCTAAAAAACTACATTAAGACAAACAAGAAGAGTAGTTAATTAGAAGGTAGGATAAGTAGGGAGAAGATTTAAATTGACATTAAATGCATTATTATGTCTAAAATTAGAGATTATCTGCATCTTTAGAACCTTTGAATTTCCTTTTCTGTTGTTAACTTGAAAAAATAATTACTTCTTGTATTCTGGAGATCTTTCTTCCAGGCATGTGATGCATAGAAAATATTGCAGTGAAAATTTTTGCTTCAATATCTGACAAGAAACCAGCTTGGGCCCTGTTGTGCTGCCCACATGCAGCTATGTTACATTTTTTACCCTGAAATGGAAGCATGGTTTGTGTTGCCTTGTCACAGTGATTTATTAACAAATATGGATATTGATCTAGTACCGATGTTCAACTGTGACGGACAAAAACTCTCTAACAGTTTAAAGTGAGAAAGTGTATGTTTATTGTGGGATAGCTCCCAAATACACACCACAATTTACAGGTGATTACAGAGTCCTTTTATCTATGCAAGTATTGAATACCCAAAATACAAATGCATATTCATAACATCCCATTCCCTGCTTCGTATGGTAATTAGTTCAAAAGCTATTAAGCATGTGTAGTTTGTTCCTCAAAATGAGTTGGTGGTCCCTTTCATGGAGAGGGGTCCGAAAATGAGGAAATAAATGAAGTCTTCCTCCTTCTGAATGTTCTACATTTCCAATGCAAATATGACAAATGAACCCATTGGTAGAACTCCCATTCCCCATCTTTAATTGGTTTCAGAACAGAGGAGGCCTACAATTGTCTTCAGTTCCTAAAAGCTATTGATCAGTTTCTATATTCTTCATGAGAAACCCAGCTAACCAAACTTGATGTTGACAAGCAATCAATTCTTAGTTAACTACTAACTCTTAACTTCATCAAGGCCTACCCATTTATTTTAATTAACTCCAATAAGGCTTATCTCTAACTAAAATCTTAGCTCCTCTAAAATCTCTATATTCCATAAAGTTTATCTCTCAACAGTTCTTTGAGTGCATTGTGGTGCATTTACCTATGGCCTAGGGCTGGTTTTGTTTTCTTTTTTATTTGTTTTTTTTCTTCTGTAAGAAAGCCATTTTTCCTAATGTTTCAACATAAAAAAAAAAAATTAGGTAAACAGCACTTAGGGTCCCAATCTTGGCATTGACCCTCATAGTTTTTATGTGCTGCATTTTTAGAAACAATGAACTAATATGTGTTATTTGTTGCTTTTTGAAGTTGTAGCATGTTTTGTGATTTATAACAATGAGACCTGAAAATAGCGATGGTGTGTGCTGAAAACTTTGCAGGTGCTCCCTCAAATTTTCTTTGGTGCTGAACTACAGACCCATTTCAAAACTATCAAGAAACCATTCTGTGGAAATACATATACTAAAGATATGCAAGATATGTGTGAAGCTCTCAGCCTTGCAATATATACAGACAAAATTCTTCTGTAATCACTTGAAACGCAAATTATCATACAGAGCAGTTGATTAAACAATATTTCATCTAAATATCTATTTCTAATCAATACCCCTCTGATTCCTAATAGTCATAGGAAAGTAATACAGCTGTTCTTCACAAAATCCTTTTCCTGAGTAATTAAAAGCAAAGGTTTTTTTTATATTTTATGAAGCAAGTCATCTGCAGGTACAAATAAAAATATACTTTTACATGAGCACTTCAGAATAATGACATACAGGCAGTTGAGCAGAGACAACTGTTTGGAAGAGGTCAGAAGTGAAACCAGACCTTTGCAAGTATTTGTTCTTATCCCATAAACATTCTCTAGAAACTGGACACATTAAAACTATATTTTAGCACCAGTACAGTATGGTAACTTGCTCTATTCACAGAATACCCAAAACCAAACTAAATCGATTTTTCAACACATTTTGTTATTTGAAAATGTTCTGTGTTATCTATATGCAAGGACACAATTTTTAATGAGAATGCTATTATGTTGCTTCAATTATTTCAGCCTGAGGAATAGTTTCTTTAAGGCTGTGATTTATCAGAGGTTTTAGAGCTGCAGTTTAACCAGATAGATCCCAAGCTGCATGTTATAGGCTTCTTATTGATCTTTGAATAGCAGACTATGAGACACACTTGATTTGGTGTATGTTGCCATTTAGAGAATCCTAGTATTAAATACTACTAGTGTTAATACCTAGTATTAAATACTAGATATTTAATACTAATACTAAATTTAATTAATATAAATCCAATACTAATGAAATAATTTAATATTTAATATATCCAATATTTAATATTAATTAAATATTTAATACAAATTAAATAACAAAGAAATTAATACTAATTAATACTAATTACTAACACTAATTTAATACTAATACTACTAATTACCTAGTATGAAATACTTACTAGTAATAAATACCTAGTATGAAATACTGCTGTCACACTATGCTTGTGTAGCTGTGGACATCATCAGGCCCCAAATAAATATGAAATTTCTGCTCATATTAATTTATGCATTAAAAAGTGTAAAGTTTCTCATTTTTGTATATAGAGAAAAGTACCATTAATTTATATACTAATTGATTTCAAAATAAGAATATGTCTACTATATACAATATTTTAGAATATAAGAAATTATCAATATAAATAGGATTTGGAAATATAAACAGAACTTTTCTATATATAAATTAAATAATAAAAGGGCTTGAAAATGTAAGAGATAACCTATATGAAGGAAATAAAAATAATGTTTACCACTCTGTCCTGCTCACTGCCCCTGATGTACTCATTCTGGCTCAGGGTCCTCCTCCCTGACACCCTTTCCCTGTTCTGTCCTTTTATCTGTCTGTCCTTCTTTTCCACTCTGTCCTTTTGCCCATCCTCCATGCCCCTTTCATGATCCCTCTTTTTTATTCTCTGTTCCTCTGTCCTGCTCTCTGTACCATTTTTTTCTTACTGTATCTTTCTTTCCTGTTCCCTGCCCCTATTATTTTTTAATCCCTCTGTGTTGTGCTACCCGTTCATTTTATTTTCTCCATCTCCATCCTGGCACCCTGTCCTCATTTTCCTTTCTCTGGCCTGCTCCCACTCCCTCTTTCTGCCTGTCCTGCTCCCTCCTGTTCTTCCAGGCACAATACCCCAGGTGGGGCAGGTGGTGCTGCCTTCACATGAGGTGGTTTGGTGGTGAACTTGGCAGTGCTGGGTTAATGCTCGGATTTGGATCATCTCAGAGGTCTTCCTCAACCTAAATGGTTCTGTGGTTCTTTATCTCTCTCCTACTCCCTTCCCTTCCCCTTCACTGCCGTTCCTCTCTCCTTTTTCTTGTCCTTGGCTTTTCTACCTTTCTCTGTCCCATTCCCAGACTTGTGCTTTCTCACTGCACATAAGGAATAAGGAATTCTAAATACAGATAGACTTAAGATTTGGAAAATACAAATATAACCTTTAGATATATAAATTAAACAATAAAGGGCCTGAAAAAGGAGAAAAGATGACATCTATGAGCAACAGAAGCAGTTCTGTGCGCTCAGAAATTTTTTGTGTATCACCAACTCCGCGATCTCGGCTGGGCCTCGAGTGCTACGGCCTGCGCCGGGCACTGCGCATGCGCGGCGCCGTCGACAGCTCGGAGTCGTCACCTGCAGGCCAAAGGCGGAATTGCCGCAAACCCGCCGCGCATGCGCACTGTATCAAACGGCTCTCTGCCTCACCCGCAGATCAAAAGCGGTACTGCAACTCCGAAACGCGCGCACGCGCAGTCACTCGTCGGGCCGCCGCCGTGGCGCTTTCCGTGCCGGCAGCCGCCTCTTGCCGGTGCCCGGGAACAGCGTGGGAGCACCAGGCGCGGGTCCCGGCTGTGGTGGCAGTATCGGGCGAGGACTGCAGGGAGCTCACGGACCCGCGGCGCGGTTGCCAGACGGCATTGGGCTGCGGCTGCAAGAAGTCACGTGACAAGTCACTCACGATGGTGGCGTTGCAGGAACGGGCGTCATTCCACTCTCAAGATGGCGACCTCGAGAGGAATCACATGTCACAACACTCAAGATGGCAGATCAGAAAAAAAAAAACCCAAAAAAAAAACCTCGCGGCGCCACACTCAAGATGGTGACAGTGTACAGGAAATGACGCCACACCACTCTCAGGATGGCGGCCCGGGCGACCGAACCAGGCCGTCCTTCCCAAGATGGCGGCAGGCTAGGCTTGCTCTTGGGGAAGGGCAAAGAATCGCGGTAGAACCTCCCTCCTCAGAAGGGAACATCTCTCTTCAGAAGGGAGCTTCTCTCCCCAGAAGGGAACATCTCTCCTCAGAAAGAAGCCTCTCTCCTCAGAAGGGAGCGTCTTTCCCCCTGAACCCAGGCTCAACCCCAGCTTGGAGCGCAATCTCACCGCTGTGCTTCCCGGCCTGGGGCCAAGGGTGGAGGCTCAGGTCGAGCAGGCCAGTGGTGACAGGCGGTGACGGGTGGTGACAGGCAGTGACAGGCGGTGACAGGCGGTGGCGGGGCCGCAGCCCCACTGCTCAGTGGTGCGGCCTGCAGACCAAAGGCAAATGGGGATTTATCCCGGGCACAGCGATCAATTTCTAACGGGAGCGCTTGGAACAGAACGAGGCTTGCAAGAAACAAGGGTGCTGCAGACAGAGCGATGGGAATGGAGAGCCATATCAAGGCAACAAGACAATGCTTGAACTATGCAAAAAGCTGTAGCTATGCAGAAAGTAGTTACTTTGTAACAGGTGTGTAAAACACGTTCACTGTCCTGTGAAAATTTAAACAGTTTGATAAAGGGTAATAGGAAACAAAGACAGTGAAAGCAAAGATTATGGCTGGGTGAATGTTGGCACTCAGCTAACAGCACACCTTCACCTTTGGGGACACCCCTTAAATACCTTTTCTATTACATAAGCCTGTTGCATATTCATATACTCTTATGCATATGCCTTAACTAGTTTACATATTCCGGATCTATTTTACCTGGCCCCTCCTTGGGTTCGCCTTTTTAGAGCTTGCGTGTTTCCTGGCTGTGGTTTTGGTCTCTTTATCACTTCCAGTTTAGGCCTTGGTCCACACCATTTTCAGATGGCAGATGCTGATAGTTGGCATATCAATAGCAGGGTTCTCATTACATGTTTGCTGGATGTTATCCTGACCAAACAGATAGTTCACTCAGAACTATGTCAGCTACCACTACTATTATGTCTAAGTTTTTGTTAATAGCAGAAATAAAAGCGAAGTTTTTTAACATTATGCATATAACATTCACCCTAATATTTGCAAAAAGCTGACAACATGATATGTATTTATAACAATGGGTATGTGAATGAAGCACTTTTAGAAATCAGCAAATTTAGCAGAACAAGCTAATTACAAAAAGCTAACCACTGGCCATCTGAGCAGACAATCTTATAGACCATGTGTAGAAACAGAGGTGAAAAGTTCAAGTTTGAGGAAGATTTCTGAGCCTTCATCAAAAACAACCACAGGAGGCTGACAACCACCTTGTGCAGAAACTGCTCATGTGCTGCAAGGACTTACATAATCATGGGATCAGAAAATGTGTTACATTATGAAGGTTAGGAAAGTATAGTGTGCGCATAAGTAAAAAAGTATAAAAGCTAGTGCTGTGCAAAGAACGGGTGAGTGAGTTTGTGGTGGAGCCATCCCTCTCCCTCCCAGTGTCCAGTAAACAAATACCTGCTCTGTAGGCCTCCTCTGGGGTACTGTGTTCTTGCCTAGATTTTGGGCATCAAGGGCCCACAGAGAATGTTGCCTTGCGAGTCTCCTGATGTGCCTGATCCAATGTTGTGCTGTCTCCCAGTGACCTTGTTCTGGTTTAAACCATCTTGGAATGTGCTGGAAATACAGCTTGGACTATAAAAGGCACGTGGGAAACTGTGTGTTCCCAAGGCACTGCTTTAGGGGCGTGCAGCTTCTGAGGGACACAAATAGTTCAGACTGCCACAGAGACCTGCTGGGCTGTGGCTCTGGGGCAGGAGTGTCAGACAAATGGCATCGTCAGTGCCTCCTTAATAGTTGCTTTCCTTGGGGCTGCCAAGATCAGGAGGAAGTGGTGTTCATGCCCCACTTGCAAGCCACAGAGTGGTGTAACTGGGTGTGTTTCTCCTGCTTTATGTGCTCTCTTAATGATGCCCTGAGGTGCTCTGGCTCATGGCAGTATAATCTATGTGTGTTATAGATACATATTATTATATGGGCTTTTCACAAATATTAAAATGGATTTTATAGGTGTGGTGTTAAAATAACTTTGCTATAAAGATATAGTTTTTATTTCTGTTGTTAATTAAGCTTAGACACAGTAGTGAAATAGCTATGCTTGTGTTAAAATGCCTGCTTGGATGGGATAACATCCAATGCACACAGGATGAGAACACCTGTACAGATCTGCCAACTATCAGCACTCACTGTCTGAAGACAGTGTGGACCAAGGCCTAAACTGGAAGTGATAAGGAGAAGGAGCCAAAACCACAGCCAAGAAACACACATGATCTAAAAAGGCAGACTCAAGGAGGGGCCATGTAAAATAGTCCTGGAATATGTAAACTAGGTTATGGATATGCATAAGGGCCTATGAATATGCAACAGGCTGATGTAAGGGAAAAGGTATTTAAGGGGTATCCCCGAAGGTCAAGGTGTGCTCTTAGCTGAGTGCTAAGATGCACCTGGCTGTAATAACCTTTGCTCTCTGGTCCTTGTCTCCTATTGTCCTTGTTAAACTTTTTAAATTTTCACAGGAGAGTGAATGTGTTTTTCACAATGTGTAACTATTTCTCATGCCTGTCTGTATGGCTGGGTCAGTCCCTGAATGCCCCATGGAATCCCTGAGGTTGGAAAAGCCCTTTGAGACCATCACATCCAGCTGCTGCCCCAGCACGGGCAAGGCCACCCCTGAATGTCCCCAAGTGCCACCTCAGGAACCACCTGCTGAGCGACACGGATTGGGGTGGGGGCTGCAGGCACTGGCAGTGTCATTGCTGGCTGGCACTGGGGTTGGGGGGTACCAGAGGGGCTCCCAAATCTCTACCACAGTGTGGCTGACACAGCAGGAGACAGTGTGCAGGGGGAGCAGCCCTAAGCCAGGCTTGGGACTGTTACCCTGCAGGTCAGGGAACCTGTGCCTGAAGCATTTTAACTCCAGTGTGCTTGGCACCTTTTTGTAGGTGCAGATTTTTATGTACTTGGAAGCAGATTTTGGGAGCTGCTCTGGGCCTCACCACCCTCACAGGGAGGAATTTCCTCTCAATATCCCATCTAAATTTACATTCCTTCAGCTGAAGGCATTCCCCCTTGTCCAAAGTGCCATGGCCTATTGCTGCTGCAGTATTTGCCTTCTATGTTATTATATTGCATTTATCTATTGTCCAGTATAAGGGACACTTTAGGAAGAAATCCTCCCTGTCCTCTTGTCCTCTTGCCTTCAAATGTTCCCATCCTAATGAATTCAGCTTTGATTTAATTCCTTAAACCAGTTTTAGCACGAGCTAATTTTACTTACAGCAGAGATACCTTCAAGGGACTTCAAAATAATTAAACAGGAGTGGAAAGGGGTGTCCAAATGCTTTGGCAGGTGGCTCTGCTCTCCTGGCATCTGACTGAATGCCTCCTTCCTCCCAGACAGGCCTGGCTGCTGAGGACAACCTGTGTGAGATCTGTGCCAATGCTGCCTGCACCATCTGCTTCTGAGAAGGTGGGAAAACCCACGCAAGGCATGTCCAGCTGGGAAGTTTGTGCATTTCTATAGCAGGACCATGTACTTGCACCCATCAATTTTTTCTGGGCTCCATCTCCCACTGCAGCCAAACTGCAGCTGCCAGCTCATGGGGACATTCCTGCAGTCCTGCAGCACCTGGATCAGGTGCCACCAGCAGAGCAGATCTGCCAGCAAGGAGGCTGGGACTCCTCTGAGAGGTTCCAGTGCTGCAGGAGTTGGGTGACACTGGAATGGAAATGCCCTGGGTTTCATTTCCCACTATTTTTCCTGGGTTTGAACACTCTGGGTGAAACTCAGTACCTCCTGCAGCCTTTTAGTAGGCAATATTAATACCTAATATTTAATATCTAATACTTAATAGCTAATATTTAATGTCTAATAATTAAGATTTAATATTTCATACCTGTCCGCGATTTGGCTTCCTGTACACACAAAAGCAGCCCGGGGTTATCCCCTTTTTCAGCTCTCATTCTCAGTGGATTGGATCCCTTTCCCTTCCACCTGTCTGCAGGTGGCACCTTTGAGTTTGTAGTTTGTAGCAGAACTGCAACAAGTAACTCAAGATGAATTCCTGGTGTTCAGGAACACTTTGACAGCCAGAAACCAGCCTGTCCTTGTACTGATTAGGGAATGGATGTAGAGGAGCAGAGGAAATCTTCCCTCATTGTGCACTGAGATTCTTTAAACTCCCTTTAGGAGGAAGGAATTCCAAACTGCAGTGCTGGAATCACGTTGAAATGAAAGCATTGCCTGTTGTTTTATTTATTGGTGGCGAGAATGTGAAGAAAGGATCTGCGCATGTTTATATACTGCATAGGAAATAAAAGCTAGGAATAATTTGGATTTTTTTTTTTATGTTATTGCTGGGTTTTGTGGTAGATTTGGTTTTAGGATACTCTTCTTGCTTACTTGTTTTTTGCTCATATAAGGTGTTTCATGTCTGGGGCTTCCCTGAATAAAGAATATCATTTAATAGTGTCCTGAACTAAAACCAGGTTTTGGTCACAGAATTCCAGAATTACTAAGGCTGGAAAAGCCCCCCAGGAACATTGAGTCCACCCTGTGTCTGATTCCCATCTTGTCCCCAACCCAGAGCCCTGAGTGCCATGTCCAGGTGTTCCTTGAACCCCTCCAGGGATGGGCACTCCAAACCTCCCTGGGCAGCCCCTGCCAAGGCCTGAGCACCTTTCCATGCAGAAATTCCTCCTGATGTCCACCCTGAGCCTGCCCTGGCCCAGCCTGAGGCCGTTTCCTCTCCTCCTGTCCCTGTTCCCTGGGAGCACAGCCTGACCCCCCTGGCTGTCCCCTCCTGTCAGGAGCTGTGCAGAGCCACAAGGGCCCCCCTGACCCTCCTTTGCTCCAGGCTGAGCCTCTTCCCAGACCCCTATAAGGAACACAAGTCTGTATGAGAGATTTTAAGTTTTTCCCTCCTACTTGTAACTCTTGAATTATTATCTCCATCTGAGGCCCTCAACTCAGCAACCAAGTTCTACAAGGCTGCCAATGCTCCAAAGCTGCACCCTTATCCCAGGAATCTGGTGCCTAAATCCAGAACTGATGTTAGAAAAGTAACATTAAATGTGTAAACCCCTATTTCACTTGACAGGACAGCTGTGAGGGTGTAGAAGGGGATTCCTTACATCAGTCTGTTGACTACTCCAGCTGCCCTGGCCTTGGTTCTGAATTCTCTTCCAACGTCCTGGAATGCCCAGATGTGCAGTTCCATAATCAGGTTTCAAGCACATACAGGCTATGCTGACCCAGGACAGTTTTAGTGCAATTTTGGAGTTTAGGACTTGCCTGTGTTCATGCCCATATCTGTTATTCTGTACATTTCTGCTCCTTTAAGGGACTGACATGGTTTTAATAGGGAAAAGCCACAAAGACCACTAATGTATAATTTTCTATGATGTCTTTTTGGGAGAATTTGCTGAAATTTATAGGGTACTTCTGGTAGCACAACAGTGCCCCTACTGAGCAGCACAAATTTATCTGTACTCTTTGCTCATGAGAACATGTGCAAACCAGTTCTGTTGATATGAGGTGATAGGGCTGCAGGAGAGAGATTGTACAGCTGGCAAGGGAGAAAAAGGAACTTTCTGCTCTCCTGCTGCTGTGTACTAAAACTGCCCCATTCCTGGGTACAGCAGTGAGGTGTGGGAGGTAATTAAAAGGAGATTTATGGCTGACTTCTATCAGTTTCTCTGGGTCTGGACTGAAGAAACTTGAGATATTAGTTCCTGTTCAGACTCAGGTGTTTATTATTTCTTATCAGTAAAACAGTCTCACAACCATGAGTTCAGCAGCAAGACACAAATGGCTAACTATCTATTGTTATGAGGTCTTTTAAGACTAAGCTGCCGATTAAGAAAGGAGACCTAGATTATTTTCCCTTTTAACCCAATAACTGATCCCAAAGAGCCCCCAGTGCAGACTTTTCTGCCCAATTACAAAATGCCACCCAAACCCATGGAGAAGGAGGAAGAAGAAGCACGAAGAAGAAACTCAGGACAACACCCTGTGCCCTCCATCTTGCTCCCATCCACAACATACTAAAAACGCCAAAACCTAAATGTCTCACCAAGTGATACACCTACACTATTCTCTATTATCTGTTTCACACTTTTGTGGATTCCAGCCTATCTTGAAGTCTAGGAAACTTTCTCCATGAATGATGGTCAAAGTCAGTGCTCCTTGGGGGTCAGGGCACCCCAGAGCAGACACAGAAATATTCCCAGTGCCCTGGGTTTCCACAGACTTCCAAAGAAACAAATGGGTTAAAGATTTCAAAGGCTTTTCGTGATCATGGTGGCAAATATTAATTTTTGAAACAAAGCCCTTTGCTCTTCTGATGAAGAGCTTGAACTTTTTATGAGAGCAGGCAGTGACAGGGTGAGGGGGAATGGCCTTCAGCAATTTAGATTGGATCTTTGGAGGAAATTCTGGAGTAGAAGCACTGAACAGAGGTAGGAGCAAGAGGCTCCCATGAGGACAGCAGCCACAGCTGGCAGCTCTGCACAAAGCTGATCTTCCTTGGGTTATCCTGCCCATGGAATGTGTGTGGGAATTGCACAGGTTACTTTAGCCAGGACAAGAGAACTCCCTGACACAGGGCAAAGTTTGCACAGAGGGAAAGCTGATTGATAAGAAGGGGGATTTTATGTCAGGGGTTGTAACAAAATGGTAGGTAGGTAGATTCAGAGTTTTGGACAGCATTTCCTTTCAGAGTGTGTGATTAAATAATGAGCAGCTTGGAAGGGAGATTGAGCATCTGCTAATTAAAGTATTGCCTGAATTATCTTTCTTAACCACAGACTTGACATCCACATCCTTTAACCACACACAAATTCCTCCTTAACACATGCACAGCTTTCTCTAGCACATGCCAAATCCCAGTTCACACTGGACACATGCAGAGGGTTTTTTTAGGCTTTATAATCTATGAATTCTTTCTGAATCATTCCCTCTTTCCTTCTGACCCATGGGAAGGGCAGTGTGGTCTGTAGTGCCCTGACACCCCCAGGCCTGAAGCTCAGCATAAATAACACTCCTTTATTGCCAGCTCCCAACACTGGAGTTTTCCCCCAGCTGTTGAGCACTGAGATGACAAAATCCATCAGTTCTGTAATTCCAAGACTTGAAGTGCTGGATAATGCAGAGACTGGCAGCTCTTCCCTCTGTCCAGCACTGGCCACTCCCAGCCCCTGATTCCCCTTGTCCCTTGGTTACTGTGTCATTCTGTGTTTTGATGTCCACAGTCATCAGGAAGGTGGGATTTCCCCTTTTCTCACTTATTTTGGATGCACAGACTTTTGTGCCTGTTCTCCCTTAAATTTGCCTCACCTTTTCCCCAGATTTCTCTTATCTTTCTCCTTACTCTGCTAAACTCTTCCTAATTTCTGCCTCATCCAGGCCTTGCCTGATACATCCTTGTATTCAGTTATTGGCTGCCAGTTCTGATCCTTCCTACTGCCACCACCCCCAGGCTCTTTCCTTTAATTTTTGGAGTTTGGGTTGGTTTTTCTTCCCCTCCTTGATTCTATAATGAGGCTCTTTCCCCAGCTTTCATTATTCTTTCATTCCTGCCCTAGGACTCTCTTGGTCCTTTTTGGGATTTCCATGCCCATTTCTCCCTCTATTCTGCTGAAGCTCAAAATTGCCTGGACTGATAATTCTTTCTTAGTTTAAAAGTTATAATTTCTACATATTCCTCATATTTTGACTCCCTCTTCTAGTCACCATTGTTGTCAACTAACCAGCTTTAGATCCTTTTAAAATCCTAATCCCATAGTTTCTTTCCAATTCCCACCCACATTACCCTCTAGTCCCATTCCTGTATCCCTTCTATCCAGAAATTTTGTGTCTCTCTGCTTCTATTCCCATAAACCTCTGTCTCCCCACCCCTCTGGCCATTATCACTTCATGGTTTGCCATATTATTCCTGTATTTTGGAATGTTTGTTTATCTTTTCTTTTTTCTTTTTTCTTTTTTCTTTTTTTTTTTTTTTTTTTTTTTTTTTTTTTTTTTTTTGTCTTAGTCTTAATTTTTCCCCCTCTTTTTTGTCTTTTTTGTTTTCCCTAAATAGAAAAAACCCAGAATTTGAGGCAAGTAGGAGAAGAACTTGTTTTACCATCAAAAACATTTCCCTCCTTTAAAATGCTCAAAAATATTGAGGCTCAAACCCATTTCTTCACAGAATCCTGGAGTGGTTGAGTTTGGAAGGGACACTGGGGGTGATCCACTCCCACCTCTCTGTGACCTGAGTGCCCAGGACTGTTTCCAGAGGACTTTTGGATGTCTCCAGGAATGGAAACTCCACCACCTCTCTGAGCAGCCCATTTCAGTTCTCACTCACTCACCCTTCTTTTTGTCTTTTTGTTCAATATCAATAAATTTCTGACTTGCCCCTACCTAGGAGATAGAAGAACAGAAGATTTTGCTATTTCAAATTAAGCTCTTTTTTTTCTTTTCTTTTTTTCTTTTTTTTTTTTCTTTTGGAAATTTCAGTGCTTTTCATGGAAAAAATGCAGCAGGATTAGAGGCACCATTGATGGGGTTTGTGTCATCCCTGGGTGGGGCTCTGCTCCCACTCCATGCAAATCCAGGGATCCTGGCGTGCTCAGCAAGCACTGAGCACACAAAGATGAGATTGTCCTTGGGGTAACATTTTAACTAAAGGGTCAGAGAAGGTACCAGCAGTGACGTGATTTGGTTTAAAAGCAATAAAAAGGCCATAAAAGCAACAGCACAGCCAAGGAAAATCTGCATTAAATATTTTGCATCACTGCCTTGTTCTGATAAAAACTATCATCACAGGATAGGGATATCTATTATGGGATAGGAATACTCTTAGATCTTTCCAGGATCTTAATTGTTTTTTACTTTCCCAGGAGTCTGAAAGACTAATCCCATGTTCTCCTCTGCCTGGGATATTTCACTATCAGGGATATTCCACTATATTTCACTAATCAGAATTAATGATAAAGGTATTTTATTGCTGTTTTCAGTCCTGTCATGATAAGACACTTTTTGACCAGATCAGTAAATATTCTGCTTTGCTGTCCCAGTGGATGAGGTGACACAGTGGATCCCAATATTCCTGTTAGCATTCAGCTGCTTTAAATAGCAAATACCCTACAGTTTGGTGTGTCCCAGCAGGGGCCTGAATTGTCACTCAGGTGATTTACCCCAGGCAATTTTGATTTTTGGTATCTCATGATAGAAGTTCAACCTTTCTCCTGGGAGATACCTGGGGAAAAAACCTGGAAAATCCAGTGCAGAGTGACTGAGGTGGTGAGGGGCCTGTGGCACATCAGTGGAGGGAGATGAACTTTAATCTGGGAAAGGGGAGAAGAAAAGGGTAAGGGGGGCAACTGTGAGGGACAGGTTAATCATGGGAGGGTCTGTTATTTCCAGATCCTTCAGAAAGGCACATCCAGTGACACTTCTCTGACACCTTCAAGGATCCATGTCTCACTTTGCTTATGAACTGCTTGGTTATTAATACCTCTGGAAGGTTTAAGCAAAAAATAAATTTAAGCTTGTACCAAGTGTGGTGCATATTTGTAGGTGAAAAAGAAATATTTATGATTATTCTGAACCTGCTGCCCAATCATTTTGCTAAATTCCCCCTGTCTGGTGTAATTTGCCTTTGTGTGCTCTAAAGCTGCTCCTTCTCTTTGATCTCTTGTTGACTCAGACCTTCACAGAGCTCTTGTGCTGGCTCTGAATGAGGTCAGCAGGAGCAGATGTGGCTGAGTGAACACACAAAGGCACAGAGAACAACACGGAACTTGCAGGAATAACAAAGGTGCCACTCCAGCAATCCAACTGCTGAACAGATTGATTTTGGGGAGGGTGGAAGGTCTGAACCCTTATAAGTCAACAGCAGAGATAACATCACCAGAGAGCGGTGAATTCACAGAACATCACACAGAGATTTCTCTTCTTTGTTCCAGGAAGAAAATAGATTGTGCCAAGGGACTGTCCCATGGTAACTCTGGGTATCTCAGGTGTGTCATGTGGACAATGTGACCGAAACCTGGTTTGTCACTGCCAGTCAACAAAGGCCTCTGAGGGACATGGGGATGTTCCATGGCCTGGAGCCCCTCTGCTCTGGAGCCAGGCTGGGAGAGCTGGGGATGCTCACCTGGAGAAGGAAAGGCTCCAGGGAGACCTCAGAGCCCCTTCCAGGGCCTAAAGGGGCTCCAGGAGAGCTGGAGAGGGACTGGGGACAAGGGATGGAGGGACAGGATACAGGGAATGGCTTCTACTACCAGAGGGCAGGGATGGATGGGATATTGGGAATTAGGGAATTGTTCCCTGGGAAGGTGGGCAGGCCCTGGCACAGGGTGCCCAGAGCAGCTGTGGCTGCCCCTGGATCCCTGGCAGTGCGCAAGGCCAGGCTGGATGTGGCTTGGAGCACCCTGGGACAGTGGAAGGTGTCCCTACCTGTGGCAGGGGTGGAATGGGATGAGCTTTAAGATCCTTTGGACAATGCTGTCAGGCACAGGGTGGGATTGCTGGGGGTCTGTGCAGGACCAGGGGCTGGACTGGATGGTCCTTGTGGATCCCTTCCAGCTCAGGATATTCCACTATTCTGTAGTCCAGGTGTGAAATCCATCGCCATGAGTCCAACAGAATTTTCTCCCTTCTCTCTCTCCCTGTGTAGGGATGTAGGAAACATTCTGAAGTTCATGGGAAGGCAAGTTCAGGATCCCATTTGATTTATTGGAGGATGTTCAGGAGAGGAAGAAAAGGCGGGGAAATGGAGGGGTTGATGGAATTTGGAGAGAAACAAACACAGGGAAGAAAAATAAGGCCAAGGGGACAAGAGTGCCCAGTGCTGTGTAAAGAGCTTACTGGGTAGTGTGATCCTGATCCTGATCAGCCGCTGTGATGTGGCTTCTCATGAACCTCCATTCCTAAATCCTTCCCTGGGTCAGGGGCTGTTTATTCCCTGTGCAGGGAGGTCTGAGAGCCCCCTGGAGTGGGACTGTGGCTGCAGGGCTGCTGTGCCAGGGGCTGGAGCTGTGTGGGTGTGCGGGGATGTGACCCCAGGGAGTGGCCAGCTGGGTAAGAGCCCTGGGGGCCAGGAGTCTGCATGTGTGTGAGGGTGTGAAAACCAGAGGATTTGGCTACCAGAGGCTCAGAGGGCCCTGGCCAATTGCTGGAGAGGTCTTGGAGTCTGGAGGGGTCAGTGGGGAAGATCCAGGAGCAGCTCCTGGGTTAATGGGCAGCTACTGGAGATCCACACTCAGCGTGGCTGAGCCTGGTGGGCCTGTGGCCGCCTTGCCTCTGTTGGGGTCCCAGATTTGCAGCTCCTCATGAGAAGCAGCATCAAAAAAGAGCCCTCAGTTAAATTAGTCAGGGATTGTCTCTGAGAGTCACTTGTGGGGCTTGTGAGTACAGGATGTCAGGAACTGGCTTGGAAAAGAGCCTGGGCAAATGAATGCAAATGAAACAGGAGCCCTGCCTCAAAGAGTTTATGGCAGGAATGATGTTTGTTCTCTGTGAAATAGGGGCAATTGCAGTTCCTGGTTACTGAGACTGTGTCATTCAAAACCAACATAGGGCCAGGTACAAAACACTCTGCGGTGAAGTTTTATGGGTGTACAGTCAGGTGGTATCCAGGTTATTGGGGCCTTCTCTCCCACCAGCCTTTCATCTTCTCCTTCATAAAAATAACAGATCCATTCCAGCAACACTCTGGCAGTTGGGCTGGGGATTGTTAATGTTTATTGCCTGATAAAGCTCTGCACAGGACTGTGACATACTCTCTGGGTGTTCCAGAAGCTGCCTACAGAAGCTGTGCCTGCTGTCCCCAGGTGGGTCACAGCAGTCCCATGGACACCATCCCTCCCTGTGGGGATCCTCCGGGGGCCCTGCTGTGGGAGGGCATGGCCCTCAGCTGGGTCACAAATCTCTCCAGGACACAAGTCAAGGGAGGATCAGAAGAGCCTCTAGCTAGAAGGAGTCTTGGGAAGAGAGAAAATCCCTGGGCTGGTGACAGAGGCACCTAAGGCAGAGGAAAGTGAAGGAAGAGATTTGTACCGTGAGATTAAAGATTGGAGTGTGCAGAGGGACAGCTCCAATCTCTGCTCTGGGACACGGACAGGAGCCAGGGAATGGCTGGAGCTGGGCCAGGGCAGCTCAGCCTGAGATCAGGGAGAGGTTCTTCCCCCAGAGGGTGCAGGTACTGCCCAGGCTCCCCAGGGAATGGGCACGGCCCCGAGGCTGCCAGAGCTCCAGGAGCCTTTGGACAGTGCTGTCAGGCACAGAAGGGATTGTTGGGGTGACTGTGCAGGGCCAGGAGTGGGACTGGATGATCCTGGTGGGTCCCTTCCAGCTCGGGATGTTCTGTGATTCTTTGTACGCCGGACACAGAGACAGAATTGTGGAATGGTTTGGGTTGGAAGGGACCTTAAAGACCATCTCATTCCTGCCCCTGCTGTGGACTGGGATCCTCTGCTCTGACTCCAGAACTCACATTTGGAATGTGCAGCTCTGTGGGTGGGTTTTGCTTTCTTGGTTCAGTGCATTGGGAGTGGAAGGGCAGAAACAGAGGGTGTGAGTTTCACAAGGACATATCTCCAGGAGCCACAGGAGATGTGTCCCTATGAAACCAGAGCAGCTCACACGGCTGCTGGGCCACAGATCTGATCCAGAGAGATCCACAGTGAGCTGCAAATCTATTGACCCAAGCAGATTTATAGTGAGATAAAGATCTAATGATTCACATTTGGTGAGCTGCAGATCTATTGATCCAGATTTGTGGTGATCTACAGATCTATCTATGGATAGGTAGGTCCATCCATTGATAGGTCTGTGTGCTCTTTTGATCCACCCAGATTTACATTGAACTACAGATTTACATTTTCTACAAAAGCAGAAGCAATTCTTTCCAGGTAATTCCTGGGAGGTGCTTGTCTGACTCGTTCTTCAGCCTGACAGACCTGGGAAATTCTGCAATTCCCTCATAAATGTCCAAAGCTTCACCATGTCTGTTATTGAAACCTTTTCTCTTTGAATCAACCTTTTACTGCAGTTCATAGAATCCCAGAATGGGTGGGTAGAAAGGAACACCTTAAAGCCCATCTTGTTCTACCCCTGTCTTGGGCAGAGACACCTCCCAGGCTGCTCCAAGCCCCATCCAAACCGGGCCCTGGACACCCTCAGGGATGGGGCAGCTGTGTTATCTTCTATCAACTCCCTACCAACCTAAGGAGTGTTTTCATCCTTACCTCAATCATATCTATTTTCTGCTTATTTTTTTTTTGGTCCTCTCTTATTTGTCTGTCCCTCTAGGGACACTTGTCCTCTCTGGAATCACAGCAGCTGTTGTATGTCTTCCTGAGGTGCAGCTCTCTCGATGAATACAAAAGGATAAGATGATGGAAGGGGTAATGTCTGTGAGAAGGACAGCAGGAACCGGAGTTTGCCAAACTATTTTATTTAATTGAATAAGTATTTTATTTTATTTTATTTTATTTTTTTATTTTATTTTTTATTTTTTCCCTGCCTTTATTTTTCTTGTAAGCCACACGAGGGCAATCTTATCCTGTCATTTGTGGGAAATGAGCTGAAATTCCCTGACAAAGGTTAAAGAGGCTCTCAAGAGCTATTTCCTAGCAGAGAGTGCAATCAGAAACATTCCTCTTGGACTGAAGATGCATTTAAGGGCAGAGCAGAACTCAAAATTGAAAGGAAAATAATAAAAAAGCTTTTTTTTTCACTTCCCTTTGCATGTTTCCTTAACAAAGCCCTGCTGGCTGCCCCACTCACCTTCTTTTCCTGTATATGGCTACAAAATGCTTCCATGGGGATCTTTTTCCAGGACTTTCCCAAGGACTGAGGTGAGGCTGACTTGTTCACAGTTCCCAAACTTCCTCTTGAGTTTCCTCTGGAAGATGGGTGAGATGCTGAGGTTTATTTTGCAGGAGCTTCCTTTTTCACCGTGACCTTTCAGAAACGACAGAAAAGATTCCTGCAATGATTCCAACTGGTTCTCCCTGTGCCTTGGGATGTGTCCGTCCCATCCCACGGAGCTGTGTGTCTATCCCATGGAGCTGTGTGTCCATCCCATCCCACGGAGCTTGGTGTCCATCCCATGGAGCTGTGTGTCCATCCCACAGAGCTGTGTGTCCATCCCATGGAGCTCTCCTCACTCCTGTCCCATGGAGCCTCAAGACTTTGTCCATCCCATGGAGCTGTGTGTCCATCCCATCCCCGGAGCTTGGTGTCATCCCATTTGTTGTCCCATGGAGCTGTGTGTCCATCCCACAGAGCTGTGTGTCCATCCCATGGAGCTCTGTGCCCATCACATCCTGTCCCATGGAGCTGTGTGTCCATCCCACAGAGCTATATGTCCATCCCATGGAGCTCTGTGTGTCCATCTCACTCCACGGAGCTGTGGGTCCATCCCGTCCCATCCCATCCCATCCCATCCCATCCCATCCCATCCCATCCCATCCCATCCCATCCCATCCCATCCCATCCCATCCCATCCCATCCCATCCCATCCCATCCCACAGAGCTGTGTGTCCATACCATCTCGTCCCATGGAGCTGTGTGTCCATCCCATGGAGCTGTGTGTCCATCCCATCCCATCGGAGCTGTGTGTCCATCCTATGGAGCTGTGTGTCCATCCCATCCCATCCCATCCCATGGTGCTGTGTGTCCATCCCATGGAGCTGTGTGTCCATCCCATGGAGCTGTGTGTCCCACAGGCACCAGAGATCCCCAGCTGTGCCTGCCCCCGCTGTGGGATGTGCTCCCACAGATCCTGCCAGGAGTGTTCCAGGGCAGGCTCAGCAGCAAAGCTGTGTTTGGCATGAAAAATGAAGCACCTCACCCCTCCTCATGTCTTCTGACACTATGGAATAAGTGGTTTCACACACAGGCTCATTTTCTTTCCAGAGGCCACTGGATGATGCAGCACAATGATTCCATACCCAGAGGAAAGTGCCAATGGAGCCTAAATCTGCTGGGATCTGAGTATGAAGGAGCCTCACTTCTGGGCTGGATTTAGAAAGGAATTTTTCAGTGCCTCCTGCTCTGTCAATTAGGTTGTCTTTTATTAGAGCAGCCTTAGAATGCGTTTTCCCTGGAAGTGTCCAAGGCCAGGGTGGAGCAACTTGGTCCAGTGGAAGATGTCCCCAGGGTGGAACTGGATGAGCTTTAAGGTCCCTCCCAGCCCAAACCATTCCATGATTCCATGGTTCCATGATTCCATGATTCCATGAGGTGCTGCACTTGTGTTGTTCTTCAGCACATCCTTTCCTGGGACCAGATTTGTTCACAGGAGTGAAAGGGGTGAACAATCCTTTAACAAATGAAACTTTCCAGCCTCTGTGACAGCAAATGCAGCCCATAATGGTCCATTACCAGCAAGAAAATACCGCTCATGTGGTCAGTGTCTTCCTTCATTCCACAAACCTCACTGAGGAGCAGCTGGACAAACTTTTTCAGGTATAAGCACTGAACTGGGCAGTGCATTCTCCTCCCCACGTGCAGTGAATGTGGGAAAGCAGCAGAATTCCCCTCATGGAAAAGAATCAGAATCGTGGAATATCCTGAGCTGGAAGGGACCCACAAGGATCAGAGCCCAGCTCCTGGCCCTGCACTGACACCCCAACAATCCCACCCTGCGCATCCCTGGGAGCGTTGTCAGAATGCTCCTGGAGCTCTGGCAGCCTCGGGGCCTTGCCCATTCCCCGGGGAGCCTGGGCAGTGCCTGCTCAGCATCCAGTGCCCACAGGAGGAGTTTTTTGGCCTGTTCCAGCCCAGACTGAACAGTGCCACGTTGAGCTCTGTGACTGAAGTAAGTCTGCTTGCACTGGAGATTGACAGTCAAGTGCCAGTCCCAGCCACTGCTGAGAAAGCAGCTCAGACAGGCAGAACTGCTGGGATAAAGAAGGAAACTGGAATATGATATCAGGGATCTAAAGCAGGAGCTCAGCACAGGCTCCCAAGGCCATCAAAGTGCTCAAGAAACAGCTCAGGGGCTGATGTTGAACACCTGCAGATGTAAAACCTCCAGGAGCCCTTGAGCACCTGGTTCTGAGCACCCACAGCTTAAACTGCTGTTCGGTGAGCCCTGGGCACTGATATCATTTGAGGGGCTCTAATTAATATCACTACAAAAATATTGTTACCTCACTGAATCGTTAGAGCAGCAAGGAGAGCTCAGCTCCCACATGCAGGGGAGGCAGGGTTGGGTGTTATTCTTTCTGTAGGAGGAATCCCACAGGGAAAGAAGGAGCTGTGTCCTCCGAATGTAGCTCAAGGCTTTTAAAAAGATGTTCTGCCAGATCTCTGGTCCCAGAGGGAAAATCAGCTCAGTGAGGAACCACCCCTCCTGATCCAGAGTCCCTTCAGAACTTGTGGGAAATTGGTTAAGATCTAGATCTCGTTTTGGTGGGATAAGAAAAAGAAACACCAGTAGAAGAGGGGGAAAAAACTACAGCTGGTTAGAAAGGATTTTGCTGCTTAGACTCCTGAGCACAAGGTAACTGTGCTGTGCACGGAATCATGGAATCTCTGAGGTTGGAAAAGAGCTCTCAGATCATCGAGTCCAGCCATTAACCCAGAAGCACTGAGAGAACAGAGGAACAGGGATCACAAAACAAGCAGGAGATGAAACATTGACAGCTGAAATGGCATTTTTGTGTGGGGCTTTGGGCAGGCACAAACTCACTGGAACAGAGAAGGCCAAAGGGTCTGGGAAAGAGGCAGGAAAATCAGTTTGGGGAAGGTTGATGGGATGTGATGTCTCAATTCTAACACAAGAATGGGAGAGCACCACACAAATCTCTGTGTTCAGAACACACCAAAGAATTTGTCTCTTCCGACAAATGATAATTAGCTGTGGATCTGTCACATGCAGGGTCAGATGGCAGATATTTATAGGGGTTTAAAAAAGGAATGAAAAAGCTCATGGAAGACCAGTCCATGAAAGGCCACTGAGAAAAATGCACATTCCATGGTCAGAATGATCACAGGATCAACTCCATACATTTGTACTGTTCTTTATCTTAATGCATCAGATGGTTTCCAAATGTCCTGACTAAGCCCAGCTCCACCTCAGTAATGTTTTCCAACATGCTGGACCCTCACAAACTGTATTTCTGCCAGCTGAGACGTCAGCCACCACCATTCCAATGGCACTGAATGGGGACTGATGCCAGGGAATAGGGAACAGAAAAGCAGTATCAGAAAATCAGCACATCCTGCAGAGTGCAGGGCCCAAGGATGAGAGGTTCTGCCCATTAGCGCAGTGGTTGAGAGGAAGTTACAAGGGAACAACTTATTATATAACTTTATATACATATGTGTGTGTGTATATATATATATATATACACATATAAGAACTTTATAAATATGTGTGTGTGGGTATACACACATACACACACGCATTTTTTAATGTATATATGAGTACACTGAAAGCAAAAGCTTTGGATCCATAAGTGATTCTGGCACAAAAAACACTTTTCCACAAAACAAAACCTTCAACAACAACAACAACAAAACAAAATCCAGACCCTAAAACAAAAAGAAAAAGCTCCAACCTCCCAAAAAACCCAAAAGGGCAAAAAGGACAGAAGCCTCAAACTAAAAGCCCACTCACATAAGCAAAAAACCCCGGGAACTAAACTGGTAACTGAAAATCACCATCTAATGATCTAGAACAGGAGACTTTCCCACTAAATGAAGTTTTGCACAGAATAAACTAAACACACAAGGGCCACAGATGAACCAACTTCTAAGAAGTATCTTTTAAAACAGTTCTGTTAGAATCCTAGATACTGAGAATTTTAGACTTTCTATACTGAAAGGTACAGACTCTCAAAAAACCACTACATTTAACTTGAGGTTGTAGAGAAAACATTTAAAATTCAACAATAAAATTAAATTATAAATATAAATACGTAACTTAATTTAAAATATGTAATATTACATAATAAAAAAACGTGGAATTTAGATTTTTAAAATATAGTAATACATGTAGGACACTTTGAAAGTCTTTTAGTCTTAACTGGGCAAAGGCCAAAGAACAGAACACCCCCCCATAAATACCTGACAGTTTTCCAGGCAAGCCAGGGAAGAAGCCTCAGGAGCAAAGGTATGTGGTGAGTGTGGGGCCTCATAGTGCTCTGTCCATGCTGGAGAACACTTTGTGTCCAAAATGTCTCTTTATATGTCTGAATATCTTAGGAACAGTTCCTGTTCCAGTTCAGGGGGTGGCTGAGTCAGTACAAGCCCAAGGGCCCTGCACAGTGATGTGGGAAGATGAGCAGAAGCTGCCGTGGGTGGTGGGAAACACAAACCTTATGCTTAAGGTTGTTTTAACTCCACCAGAATTTTCCCTTGTGGGAGCAGGGAATGTTGTAAAAATCATCCTGTATGCTCAGCTGCTCTGACAGGTGTTTGTTTAACACATTGTCTTTCTTTCATTTGGAGGGAACTTGAATTGATAGGAAAAACCCTTCGGTTGTGTTCTGAAGTCATCAATAGTTCCCAATCCCTTCAGATGATGCTCCCGGAGTGCCAGGCTGCCTTCCCTGCAGGCAGAGGACACATTTCAGCAGGGCAGGGCTCTGCCTGTGCCGTGTCGGGGCCACCTGGGCTGCACCAGCTCCACTGGGTTCGCTCCAGTCGCTGCCTTTCCACCAGGAGTCCCACAAGAGCTGCCTGAGATCCTTCAGCTGGGGACATTTTGCTGTCACAGCAAGGGAACAGGATGGTCGCTGCAGCCGAGTTCCAGCTTCTCCTCACACTCAGCCCTGATTTCAGCTGGGTAGAGTTTAAATCCTCTCCTGAGCAGCTGGTACAGGGCAGTGTTCTGGGACTGGGAGCAGTGTCCCTGCATTTGGCAGCAGGTTGGACCAGGGGATCTTTAAGGTTCCTTCAGGCCCAGTCTGGGACTCCCTAATAGTGTTGGTCACACACAGATGTGTCAGTGGGTGCTGAGTTGTGCTCCCTAAATTCAAGGATTTTTCAGGGTCCCATGCTCTGCACAAGAAGCTGGGAGGGGGCTTGGCCAGGACAGCTGACCTGAGCTGCCAAAGGATATTCCAGACCACAGAACGTCATGTCCAGTACATAAACTGGGAAGAGTGGGCTGGAATCCACTGATCCATTGAATCCATTGTTGCTTGAGGATTAGCTGGGCAACAGTTAATGGGTGGTGAGCAATGTTATTGGGCTGAAATTACATCTAATTTGGGACTTATTTATCTGTCTCTTGTTGCTGTTGTTGTTATAATTATTATTTCTTCCAAATATTAAACTGCTCTTGTCTCAGCCCATGAGATGTACCCTTTTTTCCTGATTCTCTCCCCCATCTCCCCAGAGAGAGAAGAGGAGTGAGTGAATGTGTGTGTTGTGCTTGGTTGTCACCTGGGCTTTTCCATGCCCCTTCAGCTGTCACTCTGCAGCCATCTGCGTGTGAGGGGGTGTTGGGATGGCCTGGCTGGGTTTTGGACCCGGGGGGTTGCAGAAGTGGCTCCTGTGAGCAGCTGCCAGAAGCTCCCCCGTGCCTGGCAGAGCCAATTCCAGCTGTGTTCAGGGCAGAGCCACCACTGGCCAAGGCTGAGGCCAGCACAAATGGTGGGGACACCTTGGGGATAACTGAGTGGAGAAGAAAAAGCCCCCAGGTTATTGCACAGCTGGAACTGTGGCCAGAGAAGAGCAGGGTGAGACCATGGGAGGGGAACAGCTCTGCAGACACCAGGGCAGGGCAGGAGGAGGGCAGGAGCTGCTCCAGGCAGAGGTTGCTCTGGGATTCCCTGGGGAAGCCCTTGGGGAGCCAGCTGTGCCCCTGCCGCCCATGGAGGGCTTGTGGGGAGCAGAGATGCACCTGCAGCCACTGGAGGAGCCCGAGCCCGAGCAGGGGGTGCCTGAGAGGGGCTGTGAGCCCTTGGGACACCTGTGCTGAGCTGGGTCCTGGCAGGGACCCACAGAGAGGGCAGCCCATGCTGGAGCAGGGTCCTGGTAGTACCTGTGGTCCTGGTACCTGGTGCCGGCGTTTCTGTGACCCCACAGGGGACCCAGAGTGGAGCAGCTCCTGAAGGACCGACCCCGTGCCTGTGACACACTTTGCAGCAGTTTGTGGAGAGCTGTTGGGATGGACTCAGTCTGGAGAAGTCCATGGAGAACTGTCTCCTGTGGGAGGGCCCTTGTGGTGGAGCAGCAGCAGGAACATGCAATGAACTGAACATAACCTCCATTCCCTGTGCTGATTGAGGGAGGAGGCAGAACTGGGAAGGAGGTAGGGGTGGAAGAAAGGTGTTTTTAAGGTCAGCTTTTCCTTGTCATGATCTTGCTCTGATTTTGTTAGCAATACATTCAGTTAATGTCCCTAATTCCAGCCTGTTTTGCCCATGAGGGTGTTTGTTGAGGGATCTCTCCTGGCCCTTATCTCAACCCAGGAATCCTCCATCCTATTTTCTCTGCCCTGTCCAGCTGTGGAGGGCAGTGATGGAGAGGCTTTGGTGGGTGCCTGGGATGCAGCCAGGGTCACCCTACTACAGCTGGGCACAGAGAGATAATGAATTAATTTTTACTCTTTTTGTCCTTCCTGAGAAGGTTCCCATTGCACCCAGCCACTGCTGTCATGGGGACCCTGGGGGTGTTGGGGAGCTGCACAGTGGTGCCTGCTCTGCTTTCCCAGTCCACAACTGCCCGTTCTGGAGGCAGAGCTTGTTGTTATTCACATGATAAAATAATTTTAAACATCTCCTGTCAGCTCACTGTTTTTTGACTTCCGTGACATCGTTACCATCCCCAGTAGACTCTTCTTATTAAATAAATAAAAAAAAAGACATCTGTGTACATTTTCAGAAATGCTGAGAACTCAGAATCTGTTCTCACCTTCGGAGACCTTGACAAATGGTTTGTCATAAAATCAGTGGGTTGAATATGCACAACCTGGCAATGGGCTGTTGATGAACCCATTACCAGGGCTTGGAGTAACTCTTAATTTGGGGGGAGCTGCCACTCCAAACTGTCAGGTTACACTTACGTGAAGCAGATGTGCTGCACATTGATTTATTCATGTGCCCAGAGTGGAACATCTTTCTAAATAAAAGTGAAATATAATTTTAGCCCAAGGTCATTATTAGTATTCCTTATTTTGTGCTTGTTATAAAAAGCCCATCAACTGCATCTCAGTGATCCCAAAACCTGCTCTGGGACTGTCTAACCTAGTCCACACCTTAAATTTCTTTGCCTTATTCCAATTGTTAAATTTCTAAATTTTTTCCCTTATGTTTCATGAGATGAAGCATTTTTTTTAGGGTTCATAGCACAGTGATCCATGCCATTACAGCAGATTTTAATATTCTGACTGGATAATCCTTTTTTCCCCTGGCTTTTGAGGTTAATGGGCAGCTCGGTGGATTTTTGCTGACGTGTCCCTCAAAGGATTTCTGTAAACATTCAGTGCAACTTGAGGTTTGGACTGAGCAAACTTAAACCCAGGCATCTCCCTCATCCTCTGGGATGACAAGTTAGGGTTAGGAGTGGAATTAAGGTTATGGTTAAGAGTAGATTGGTATTAGGGTTGTGCTTCTGCCGAGGTCTGGCCTAATGTTTGGGTTAGGATGAGTTTCATGGGTAGTATTATGTTAGGGTTTTTTTCTGGTGAGGGTCAACATTAGGTTTAGGGTTGGTGTTTGTTTTGTGTTAATGTTAGGGTTACAGAAGTATCAGAATGTTCTGCAGGTGCATTCGAGGTGATCTCCCTGCACCTTGCAGATTTGGCAGCTGAAATCTGTACAAAGCTCTTTTATTCATCACTGGGGTCAGTTTTCACATTTACCAAGATTTCTGAATTTGTGCTTTATTTTTTTACCTTTAGGTGAGTCTTGCCTGGGTCTTCTCCAGCCTGATCACATTCAGAAGCTGCTGCATCACATTCACAGCTTTTTATATTCCTTTTTGAAATTTGGGATCAACTCCTTTGCATTCCAGCAATCACTTGACAGGGGGTTTGAGCCTTCTATTTACCCTGTGGAGTTCTGGCAGCCTTGGAATAAGGGGGGAGACACCTTTCCCTCCCCCTCAGCAGTGGTGGGACCTTTGCTGCAGCCCATCAGGGCACAATTACAGTTACTACCTCACTGGGTTTGGGGTCCCTGCTGTGGCACTTCCCTGTCTTCTCTCAGTTTCTGCAGTGGCCTTTTCCTTCCTGGCCAAACATTTTCTCTCCAGCCATGTCCTGCATGCCCTGGGCAGCCTCTCCAGTGGAGCAGCCCTGCCATGGGCAGTGGGAAGGGACAGGATGGCATCCTTCCTACCTGGGGATGAAGGATGGTGGGAAAGAGCAAACCCATGGCTGAGGTTGGGAGAGAGGAGCTGTGGCACTTTGGGGTGGAGCTGTGCCTGGAGAGGTGACCCCCCAGACAGGTGGGAATATTCCCAGATGCTGGGAATATGGCAAACAAAAGCTGGAGGCTGGGCTGGGACTGCAGGGGATGATCCATGTGGCTGCCCTGGGCATGGAGAAGGGGCAGCAGCAGGTCCCTGCCAGAGCCAGGCAGGGTTTCCATCTCTGGCAGGGATGGGTGAGGAATTCACCTGGCATTGTTTGTACCCTCACACCAGCCAGGTTAGTCCACAGAAGTGTGTTTCTCACAGAATCATGGGATCATTTAGGCTGGGAAACCTCTCAGATCATCAAGTCCAACCATCACCCACAGCACTGTCATGTTCACCCTAACCCCTGTCCCCAGGTGCCACATCCACTTGTTTTATGAACACTTCCAGGGATGGTGACTCCACCACTGCCCTGGGCAGCCTGTGCCAGCGCCTGACCAGCTGTTCTGTGATGAAATTTTCCCAATACCCAACCTAAACCTCCCAAGGCACAGCCTGAGGATGTTTCCTCTCATCCTCCTTGTTCCCTGGAAGCAGAGCCTGTCAGGAAGTTGGGGAGTTGTTATTTAATAAACCATTAAATATCTTCTTATCAGGATAAAGATTTCCTATCACAAAGCCAATGAATGCCAAACAACCCTTGAGATGTTATTTTAGCCAATTTTTAACAACATTCCCCAGACAGCCCTGTGGATGTGCCAGAAAGGGGTCCTGTGACATGTTCAGAGCTTCCCAGATGCTGCCTCGAGATCTGGATTAATCATTTCTCTCCCCCCCTAATTTGACTCGATTTTCCTGCTCCTGTTCAATGCAACTGTAGCATCCAGGAGGGAACTCGATCCATGGGGGCCCCTTCAGCTCAGGATATTCCATGAATCTGTGATTCCATAAATGGGTGCTCACACCTGACTCTTCTCCTGCAAGCTCAGTACCCCAGAATTCCTTCAGAGACCCTCTGGCATTCAATAATATTTACCAATGGATCATATAGAAGGTGTTTAATGATTAATGGAACTTGGAAAAATATCATATACCCTGAGAAGTTTTACACTTTCTCTATTCCCATGCCAGCAAGTGAAGATTTGCAGAGTGACGTAATTTTATGAAACCAACTGATAAAACTGGAAAAAAGAAGATAAATGCTTTGGAAATTCACCATCTTCTTTGAGTCTTAACCAGAAACTGCAAATTTCTTGCCAAGTTCTGGCTTAAAATAGCTGTGCTGGGTTTCACTTAATTTTTAAATCAGTTTGGAATCAAAGGATGGTTGGTGAAAATGTGGAATGTGATAATTATTGTGGAGTCAAAGATATTGCTGGAGCCAGGAGCAAATAGTGGGAATCCAGAGTTGGTCTCTGAATTAGCTGCAGGTTGACCTTGGGGATCCATTGCCCATCAGCAGCTCTAGCCCACACCTCCTTTCACTTCCATCCCAAGGGAATTGTCTGTGCTCTGAAAGGAGCATCTCTGCTGCATCTGTCCTGGGCTCCAGAAGATTTTCTGGAGCTTGGAGAAGCTCTGGGAGTGCTACAGGATGCTTCACTGCCTGTGAACCCATGAACAAACTCCCTTTCCACGCATTAATTATAGGTTTTGCAGAAGAAAGTCTACAGAAAGGCAGAAGCAGATGGGAAGAGATATTTAGACATTTTAATGATCTCTTCCTGTGCCTAATGGAAGGGGGTTAAATGTTGAATTCCATAACTCTTCAAACCCTTTGGGTAAGCACTGACCGAGGCAGTTACAAGTTGCTGCATTAACTGTGAAATTGTCCAGTCCCTGCTGGAAAGCCCTGACTTTGCCAGGGCTGGAAATTCCCAGGGAGATGCTCCTTTGGTTGAAACACCTCTGGACAATGACACCCATGACCAGGCAGGTTTTTATCTGTGGGTTCCACACAGAGCTCAGTCACTCAGATGGATGTGAGGGTACAGATGGGCAGTTAGATTAATAAAGCAAATACAATTTAAAGCCGTTAAAAATTAACAGTGCTGTGCTCAGGATGTCCCAGACATTCCCTGTGTGTGTCCCTGCTGTCTAAGGAATATTTGCACATCTCTTTCCTTATGGCACTGTCTGAAGTTTAGGGACTGGGTATGATGGAGTTTGCTTTGCTGCAGCAGCCCCTGAGCTCATAAACTCCTAGACTGGGATATCTCTGATCAAAGCCCTTTGGCTTAAATCAGCTTCCATCAGCCTTTTTGTTTCCCTTCTGCAGTTTATAAACATGGAAACACATCCCAAAATCCTTGGTTTGCAAGTGCTGCTCTGCTGTGATCACCACATTTTTATCCTATGGACTGTAGATACAAGGCCTGTGAGGAACCACTGAGGGAGCTGGGGGTGTTCAGCCTGGAGAAAAGGAGACTCAGAGGTGACCTTATCACTCTGCACAGCTCCCTGAAAGGTGGCTGTGCTCAGGTGGGGTTGGTCTCTTTCTCCCGGCAGTACTGACAGAACCAGAGCACTCAGCCTCAAGCTGCACCAAGGAAAATGTAGGTTGGATATTAGGAGAAAGTTTCTAATGGAAAGGGTGATAAAGTTCTGGAATGACTGCCTGGGGAGGTGGTGCAGTCACCATCCCTGGGTGTGTTTAACAAAGCCTGGATGTGGCACTGGGTGCCAGGGTTGAATTGAGGTGTTGGGGCTGGGTTGGACTCGATGGTCTTGAAGGTCTCTTCCAACCTGGGGATTCTGTGAATTCTGTAATTCTGTGAATTCTGTGATTGGATGTGTATTCCCTGTTTGGAAAACAATGAAATAGACACCAAGCCAAGGATGTCCTGGGGATGCAGAGTCATCCCTGGAGAATAGCCTGGCTAAGCAGGACCTGCCTTTAGCTTGCTGGATCAGGCACTGTTTCATCAGCCTGAAGCAGGAGATGGAACTGAGGCATCAGGTCCTACAGGAGCATCACAGAGCTAAGGAAGGACCAGGAAAAGAGGTGTCAATGACTTTTGGAGTCATCAAATTGTTTGGGTTGGAAGGGATCTTAAAGATCAGCAGGTGGGGTTTGCTCAGTGCTGCATTGGCCAGAAAGGCAGAAGCAAGAAGGGGTTTGTGCTTGGCAGTGTCCAAGGCCAGGCTGGACAGGGCTTGGAGCAGCCTGGGACGGTGGAAGGTGTCCCTGCCATGGCAGGGTGGCACTGGCTGAGCTTTAAGGTCTCTCCCGTCCCAAACCACTTTATAATTCTCTGATATGATTCTACAGCACAAGTGTGAAATTTCATCTCAGCAACAAATTTCTCACAGTGCCTGAGCAAGAGCTGGAGGAACTGCCTGGGAACAAACACTTATTTCTGTTTAATAGCTTTGCAAACCTTCCTCCTCATCAGGGCAGGCTGGGAGATGCCAGGCTGGGAACCTGGAGGTGAGAGCCCAAAAAATCACTGTGCTCTCAGTGCAGATTGATTCAAATGTGAGAAATCCACTCATTTGTAAGAAATTCACTCATTTTCTTAAAGACATGGCAGTCACTATGCCAGTGACTGGCATGCTGTTACCATGGGTTTGGGGTAAAGAAAAAACCACAAAATTCCCAGCATATTTTACTTTCTTTGTCTTGCTGAGTGGCTCACACGTTTGGACTGGACTCGGTGCACAGCTGAGCATTAGTTTGTGTTCAAAAGTAACAAAACCTAACAAACTCCTTGAGCCCAAGAAGCACAAATAAATTATTTAAGTATTAGAACCCCTTTGAAGAGAGACTGAGGAGCACATTGCCTGTTTTTTTGATGGTGGTTTTGTGGGACTATTTATTTATTTTAAGAAAAGGGCAGAAATGAACATTCAAATTCCCTTCTGTGACTCTGGGTTTACTGATGTAAAAATCCACCTCTCCCAGGAGATGGCAGAAGAGCCCCGACAATGGCCAAGGACAGGCACTGCTGGATGATGGATGTTTAAACACTGGGAAAAATCTGGGAGCTGTTGAGCTCTGATCCAAATGATCAAAATCTTACAGATTTATAGCCAAGGCCTTCCCTGCTGTCTGTAAATTCTCCTGCTCTGCACACAGTGATGTGTCAGGGCTGGGTTTCGTGTCACATGTCCCTGTGGCTGAAGCAAAGGGAAAAATCATCTGGGAGCAGAGGAGGGTGGAAAGGGCTGCAATAACTGTCGGGGAGATGTTGGGCAGGAGTGATGGGGTGGCAGTGTCAGGTTTGAGGTTAGGACTGGGACTGGAGGACTGAATTCCTCAAAATGAGATCACCATGATCACATTTTATAAGTCTGCGGGTGGGAGAGGGTGGAAACTGGGATGGAAGGAGCCACAAAGCTCCTGCACCTGGCTGTGTGTGGAGTGGGGCTGTGGAGCAGAGCACAGGGATTTCAGGCAGCAGCACTGGCAGAGTGTTGGACTGGCTGAGAGCGAGCTGGAGCTGCTCCAGCTCAGGACTGACCCCTGGAATGTGTCGTGGAGGTACCTGGCAGCCATCAGGCTGCCTGCTCATGGAGTGCCTGAATGGTCTGGGTTGGAAGGAACCTTAAAGCTCACCCAGTGCCACCCCTGCCATGGGCAGGGACACCTTCCACTGTCCCAGGCTGCTCCAGGCCCTGTCCATCTGGCCTTGGGCACTGCCAGGGATCCAGGGGCAGCCACAGCTGCTCTGGGCACCCTGTGCCAGGGCCTGCCCACCCTCACAGGGAAGAATCCATTCCCCAAATCCCATCTAACCCTGCCCTCTCTCATCCACCAAGGAACTGTGGCAGAGCATCGTGCCCAGCCTGTGGGGCTGTGACATGGCCAACAACCCAAAGGTGTTTTATATGGCCAACACCAAGGGCAGGGACATCCCCCTTTTCTGGGGTGTTTTTCTGCAGCTTTTCTGCTGCAAGAGACTCATTCAACTCCCTCTGTGTCCTCAGCCAGCTGTCCCCCCTCCTGCTCACACACACTCTGCAACTTCAAGGCTGTTTCCCAGCAAGTTGCTCCTGATCTACCAGCCTGAGCAGTCTTTAGCTCCATGAATATTTAACTACTTCATAGGAAGCTGAATAACTTTAAGAGGCAGGAGAGGAAAAGGCTTGTGGTAAGAGGCCTTAGATCTGCTGTTCAAGGGGTTTGTGCAGTGGAGCAAAGACTGAATCTGAACAACTTAATTGTCTTCTGCAGTTTCCAAAGTGAGCTCGGACTGATATTACAGATCTTACAGATATTTCACACACCCCCAACAAAAATAAGGAACCTACACACCAAGGGCATGTTTTAGACAAGTGCAGAGTTCAGCAGGCACCAGTGACCTTAACCCTGCCCTCCCCTGGGGCTGTGATGGAGGAAGAGCCAACCCAACCTTCTTTATCCCACACTATAAAACCTGCACGCCCAGGAGTTGCTCTGTGGTTTCTTTGTTTAAAGAAGTCAAGGTTTAACCAGGTTACCTTATCTGCTGTATTATTTTAAAAAAAATGTTTCTTTTGTTTTATCCCTGAGGTCTTTGCATACCTTCCTCTGCTTGGAGCCTAAATTTAACGAATTCAAGAGTTTTCCATAACATCAGAGGCAAAAGGCACATACTGAATGATACAAAAATATTTCTTTTCTTTCAAGGTATATAAACAGCTGCCCTTTCATTTTAACAAAGACCTTCCATCTCATTTGTCATAGAGAAGTATAACACCACTGCAAATAAAGATCATGTGTGGAAAAAAATCTCACTTGCCAGATCAAGAATCTAAACTATGTAACTGTTTCCAAGATTACCGTGGAAACCAAATTACTACTAAAAGGACATTAATCTGTCTCTGACCCTGAAATGCTGTAGTGAAGGATTTTTGTTGTTACCCATTAGCTCTGCCTAGGAATTTCTTCAAGCATTTAGGAATTCAACATTAATTGCCTGTGAGGGTGAATAAGCCATGAAGTTACCTCCACAAACCCTTTCCCAGATCAAAGCAACATCCAAAACTAAGAGAAGAAAGAGATTTCTGGTATTTTCAAGCTGCAATTTGCGTGATTCAGGTGCAATTGAGTGTGGCTTTTGCATTGGAATATTTCTTCCAGAACATGATTAGCATCCACAGGCACCATGAATTTAACAGAATTTAACAACAACTGGATCAATCTCTGCTAAAAATGTTCTTAAGTGTAAAGAAATTTAAAATACAATTGTGTTCATCTGGCTCAGCATCCCTACTGAGAAACAATCAACCAAAGACCTCGGTGAAGAGAATCTTTGAGTGGGGAACAAAGACAACTGAAATATAAACTGCTTAATATATAAAAAATAATAGTTTTCTCTTAGAAGTGAAAAACCCCTTTCTGTATGTGCTTATAGACCCTTTTAAAACATGTTTTGATTAATTTTTGCTATTTTTTCCTGGCTGCTGTCCCTGTTAGGGGAGACTTTCACTGGAAACAGTTCAGCGGGGAGCAGAAAGTGGTGTTCAGAAACCAGAATCGAAGTATTTTGTCAAATTTTTCTCCTGTGAGCCCATCTCTGTCTCTTGCTGTCACCAGTCACTTGGATTTTCTGCTTAGAAAAATAAGTTTCTAGATTTAATTTGGAGACTTTTTTTAAGCTTAAAATTCTTCCAATTTTCTTGGAGTAAGAGGTCAAAGCTGTGTGCAGTGGGGGGATGTGCCACGGGATTTTTCGAGGCTTCATGTAATTGCTCTGGTGTGGAAGAGCATCCTCCCTTCAGGAGGAGATAAAGTGTGCTCTGGGAGGAGTCTGAGCTCAGCTGATGGTGCTGTGGAAGGGGAATATGTGGAACAAAGGTCAGAAAAAAGGTCTGACAGGACAATTGGCAGGAACTGGTTCTCTCTTCAGCAGGAATCAGCCTCTGCTGGAGCTGAGGTTAATGACCTTCTCCCCCAGCAGGAACCTGGGGTACAGCGGGTCTGGCATCTGAGGGAAACACCTGGACAAGCAGCTCATTTATCTCACTGTGTTAACCCCCCTCCTTTTGTCACAATGCAGAATCCTTAATTCCAGTGTCACTCTTTGTTTTGTTGTTTGTTTCTTGGAATGACTAAAGTCCCAATTCACTTGGAATCTGTTATTGTGAAAAACCCATGGAGTGAAAATTGTCCCAGTGCCTGTGTGTCTGGGTGTGTGTGCACACCAGGTTAGCCATAGTGGTCCCACTCTGGATATAAACTGTTCTTCAAGTGATCAAAATCCTAGGAAATTTATACTTATCATCATCACTACCATGAAAGTGATTTTCAGGAATTTCATACTTGATTTGATGGAGTAAATAAATTTATATTTGGGGATTCAAAACATAAATGCACCTGTATAAACACATGCCATGTGGTTCACTGGATAGTTTTGGTTACCCATTGATTATTCATTGGTTATTGAAGGAATTATTATTTTTATTGGGCGATTCTCAAATAAATGAAAAAATGTCACGAAGAATGTGAGCTTGTTTTGTACCATACCCAGGAGTACAATTATAGGTGTTTGTCACAGGTGGAGTGGTTGTGGGTGGATCAGCAGGAAGAAATTGATGTGAAAACTCTCAAACTGTCCAGGACAAAATGAGATCCAACCCCCTGTGCAATGCAGTGCAACTGAAAATGGGGTAAGAAAAAATAATTTCAGCTTCCTGAAACAGCAGAGAGGAGCTCCAGACTCACATCATGGGCAGACATGTGAAAACAGAATTATTTGTTCTACCTGTCCCACTAATGTTGAAAATTACTTTGTTAAAGGGAAAAACTAATCTATATTTAATTTTCAGTGGGACCACTTAAAATGAAACGGTGTTGAAAACATGACATTTTGTTCTTGCTCTGTCTTTGGGAAAATGAGATTTTTAGCTCCACTGTGGATTTTTTGAAAATCAAAATCATGCAAAACACAAGCAGTGCCTCTTTATGCCGTTATGGAATTATGCGTCTGCTTTTTACTGACCTTTGCCAAAAGCATCCTGGCACCTGCTGGAAGCAAAACAAATGAACAGAAACCTTTCTGCACTTCGTGGTCACTCCTCATCAAGGAAGGGAACATCACAAAACCATCTCCAGGTGTGTCCTGCAGGAGCTCTGGAATAACGACCCACCCAACTCAAAGGGCAGATGGGCCCTCCCATGATCTGGGTTCTGGAATCCTTTCCTCATGGATCTCACTCATCCTCTTCAACAGTCATGTGCTGCCAAAAAAGACCTTGGCCTGCACATGTGCAGCCTAAATAGAATCAAGGAATCACTGAGGTTGGAAAAGACCTCCAAGATCATCAGGTGCAGTCATTGGCTCAGCAGTACCAGGTCCACCCTTAACCCCTGTCCCCAGGTGCCACACCCAGATGTTTTTGAGCCCTTTCAGGGATGGTGACACCACCACTGCCCTGGGCAGCCTGTGCCAGTGCCTGCCCAATCCTTTCTGTGGAGAAGCTTTGGAGAAGCTGATGTCCACCCTGAGCCTGCCCTGGCCCAGCCTGAGGCCGTTCCCTCTCCTCCTGTCCCTGTTCCCTGGAGCAGAGCCCGACCCCCCCGGCTGTCCCCTCCTGGCAGGAGCTGTGCAGAGCCACAAGGGCCCCCTGAGCCTCCTTTTCTCCAGGCTGAGCCCCTTCCCAGCTCCCCCAGCCTCTCCTGGGGCTCCAGTCCCTTCCCCAGCTCCGTTCCCTTCCCTGGACATTCTCCATGTCTTTCTTGTCCTGAGGACCCTAAAACTGCTCCAGGATTTGAGGTGCAGCTGCATCCCAGCTCTCTGGTGGAAAGCTGCCCAGTCTCAGCTGCTGATCCCTTGCAGACCCTGGACAACACAGACTTGGAGTTGCTGCTCCTTTTTAGACCCCTGAGTGCTCTGGGAGCCTCCAGCCAGCCATTCATGGAGCAAGAGGATGTGGAGAGGTGAGATGCTGACTCTGCATCACTGCCCAGCCCACCCTGACTCCAGATCTGTGTCTTTGTGGGCAGCAGAGGATCCTCACTTGGAAATCCAGAGGACAAAGCCTTAAAGCTGCAGCAGGGGAGGTTTAGGCTGGGCATTAGGGAGAAGTTCTTCACAGAAAGAGTGACTGGGCACTGGAAGGGGCTGCCCAGCGAGGTGGTGGAGCCACTGTCCCCAGAGGGGTTTAAAGTGAGCCTGGATGTGGCACTTGGTGCCATTGTCTGGTTGATATGATTGTGTTGGGTCGTAAGTTGGACTGAATGACCTCAGAGGTCTTTTCCATCCTAATTGATTCTGGGATTCTGAGGTGCTCTGCTCACTGGCTTAGCCCTCACACAGACCAGCTCCTCCTTGGCCTAGCTGTTGGGGGCAGGGGGTGAGTTGAGGAATTCTGGGTCCCGTTTTTACAAAGGTAACCAGAATATTGGATCCAACTGAGCCCCTTCCAGAAGGCAGAACCTGGCACTGCCTTTGTCCCACGTGTCTGTGAGTCACTCACAATGGGATCAGCAGGTTTGCAAAACAAATATGTGGAAAATCAAGGGGCACCATCAGCCCCTTTTAGCACGTGTGACTCTTGACTGCAAATGAAGATGACACCTGGTTTGGGGGTTTGTCTTCTCCACCCTCTCCTTTCCCCCTCCTCCAGGTGATGGGCACTGCCAATTCTATTACTCCCAATGGAGATTTATTCCAGAATAGCTCATCAGTGCTCACTGCTGACCATGCCCTCCATGTCTTTGTCTTGGCAAGACCATCCAGGCTGGGAAAAACAAACCAGGACCTGCTTATCATCAAGGCTGTGGTTTTATTTTTCTATTAAAATTCCTAACTGAGATTTCACCTGTGCTTCTGTCTACTGAGATAATGAATATCATTATGTCTCCTCACCAGGTCCCTGAGATGACCTCCTGAAAGACAAAGACCTTGTATAAAAAAAAATAATTTAACAGGCCAACAAATATTGGAGATGTAGCTGTTTTCATTCTTTTTATTTCACTAAAGGTAGAAAATTGAAGGGAAATTGGGAAGAGCATCCCAGGGAGCCTTGGCTTAGGCCTGTGGTGGGGCTTGTGGAAAATTGTTCCAGGTGAGAATCTTTTTATTTACATCTCTGTGGTGGGGTCGTTTAAGCATGGGGCTATGAAAGAGTAGAAAGAGGAGACGAAAAGTGCATTTTTTGTTTTGAAGAAGGGTGGCATAAAATGGAGATAGGAAAGGGAAGTTGAATTTTTTTGTGAAGAAGGGTGACAAAAGATGGAGATGGGAAGGGAAAGCAGCCATTCCAGGCTCAGGCTTCAAGCACCTGCTTCCACAACTTCTCCCGGGGCCATGAGCCTTTCTGAAAGGGGAATCTTCAATAATTAAAATCTGAAATCTGCTCACTGAGAGAAAGAATGAGCAGCTCTTACAAAAGATTGTATTAAAGCAGAGTTCAGGCTGAAGGAAAAGACCAGTTGGGGAGGGTTAAAAACCACCACAGGGATATTGTTGTGTGTGATAAAGTCAAGAAATTCCAAGGGAATACTACACATCAAAATAATCCACTCATAGTTAGGGAGGAAAAGATGTTCAAGCTCTTCAGATTGCCCTAAATCGTACCAAAAGTGATGAGAAGTGTTTTTGTGGCTCTGCTGCCAACTTGTGCTATCTTTAAAAACAAACCCACATGTTCTGCAATATTTTGAGCCTAAAAAAGTAACTCAGCTGTGAAAAAAGCCAGATCTGGCTGTGTGGATTGCGTACTTCCCACTTATCCATATTTGAATGTCTTTCAAGTGTAACCTTAACTGAATAATTTGAGTTTATTGTGCTTGTTTTGAGAAAATTATCTCATCACAGAGCAATCACAACATCCTTGTAAAGCTGATTGGAGAAAGCCATGTTCAGAGAGGAGTTAGGAATTGTTCCCTATCAAACCAGGGTGTTGCATCAAGTGTGATTCTTCAGGAATCTGTGTGAGCCAGCAGGATCCAATATTTCCATTTAACACCTTGTATTGAACAGACTTTGCTGACATTTGCAGATGAAACCAGGCTGTGAGAGAGGATTTGTACAGGGAGATGTTTCAGAGGAAGAGTCTGTTCTGGAGCCTGGAGGTGCAGTCCTGTATTTTTAAAGGAATAAATACGAGCAGGTACATGCCAGGTAATCCAGCAGGAGTTCAGCAGAAGTGGAGCAGCTTTGCAAAAACCTGGGGATTATCATGGATTACATTTTGATGTGGGATGTGAAATTGAGAAAAGAAATGGGCAGGGACAGGTCCCACTATCCCAGGTTGCCTCCCAGCCCTGTCCAGCCTGGCCTTGGGCACTGCCAGGGACCCAGGGGCAGCCACAGCTGCTCTGGGCACCCTGTGCCAGGGGCTGCCCACCCTCACAGGGAGGATTTCCTCCCAAAATCCCATCTAACCCCACCCTCTGGCAGATTTATAGCACAAAAGTTATACAGCTCCCCAGACTTCATGGCAATTGCTTGCAGGAATATTTGGAGAATTTACTCAAATAGCTCCTATTGAACAGAAAGATTCAGACCTTCGTTCAAAGCACAAAAAAGCATCTTGTATTCTGGGGACCACTACTTGTGTCCTCAAAATTATAAATAATATTGACCCAGCAGCAGATGGCACTTGCCACAAACCTGAAATGAAAGGAGGAAGATTCCTGGATTCTCTTCTCTGTGCTCTTTGCTGTTCCCCACAGATCCACCTGAGTACACAGCCCTGCTCCCAGGGTAAGCACAGGGCTTGTACTGGGGTTGTCTGTGAAAATCCCTGGGATTAACGGGGACAGAGCTCCAAATCCAGCTCCACCCAGTGATTGGTGTCACCTTCTGTCACCCTGTGGGAAGCTGCTGCTCTGCTAATTCCCAGAGAAATCTGGAGCCACGAATGTTCTGATGTAAATACAGTCCTCAGAGAGACACACATCCCCCTCCCACAAATCCTAATCCCAGCATCCGAAATTCCTTTACTTAGCCTTCAATGCTCCCTTGTGTCACCCTCCAAGGTGGAATAGCACTCAGCAGTTTTGGGCTTTGAACTTTGATTTTGTTATTGTTCCCCCCACCCAAATCCCTGTAAGATATGGCCACCATGATCTGCTTCAGGTGCAGAGTCTGCAAAGCTCTTCCTCTGTGAGGGCTGGGTTGAAATTCTAATTTAATCCTTTGTGAGGCTACATAAGTGAGAGGAATAGCAGATTTGTCTTTACAAACAAGCTGTGGGTCTCCTGGTAGATAAAACTAGCACTGAGAGATAAAAGAAACAATGGGGAGGATTCCACTGATTGATGAATTGAAAAAGAGATTTGCTTTTACAAATAAACTTTAGGTTTGCTGATAAATGAAACTGGATATTGAAAGATCAAAGAAACAATGGGGAAACCCCTAAATTCCATAAGAATTAAAAATTAAAAGGGAGGGTTATACATTAGAGGGAAATCTTTGGTATCAGGCGTTTTGGGAAGTCTGTAACTCTCAAGTACCTCAGAAATGGGGAAAGAGAGAAGGGAAATTGGGATAAAAAGGAGGCTGAATCCTCCAAAAATTTGAGAGAGCCCAGGGGAATGCCCCATGGCCTCTCCCTTTATTCGAATAAAGTAAAAGGACTCCTCTGTCTCCTTTTTGGACGTAAACCTCTGGTGTTTGTAGATTAATTTTCCTGACATGAGGAATGGTGTTCAGGAGAAGCGTTCCTCCCTTTTTGAGGCCAGGAGGAATGTGAGGGACAGGTCCCATGAGGGTTCGTGCCTCTGTTGTGGTGAGGTACAAAAGACCAGAAAGTGACCTCTGGGGGAAGGGGGGTCACCTGCAGAGCCCTGGGGCTGTCACAGCCTCAGCGCAGAGCAGGGCTGGGCCACCCCAAAGGAGGAACCAGAGGATCACAGAAGGGTTTGGTGAGAAAGGACCTTAAAGATCATCTCATTCCCACCACCTGCCCCCAGGGACATCAGCACCTTCCGCATGGAACCGCAGAATGTCCCGAGCTGGAAGGGACCCACCAGGACCCTCCAGTGCAGCTCCTGGCCCTGCACAGACACCCCAACAATCCCCCTGTGCCTGTAGTGCTGCCCAAACCCTCCTGGAGCTCTGGCAGCCTCGGGGCTGTGCCCATCCCTGGGGAGCCTGGGCAGTGCCTGTACCCTCTGGGGGATGTCTGGGTGGTATCCCCAGATCATCTCTGCCTACCTGCAGCCACTGTCACTGTCATATTTTCTGAAAAATCTCTTTGCCTAGGATTCTTCTCCTGGGAAGCTGAGAAGCCTCAGAGAAAAATGAAAACAATAATTATCTGATTTGCTTCTCCTGTGTTTTGCTGCTTTGAAATGTGGTTTGGACATTGTTTACCAACTGGTCATTGTTTTATTGGTTTCATGTGAATTGTTTTGACTTAATGACCAAACACAGCCAGCTGTGTCAAGGCTCTGGAAAGAGTCACAAGTTTTTCATTATTATCTTTTAGCCTTCTGTCTGTATCCTTTCTCTATTCTTTAGTATAGTTTTAGTATAGCATTCTATCATATCGTATCATATCATATCGTATCGTATCGATCATATCATATCATATCATATCATATCATATCATATCATATCATATCATATCATATCATATCATATCATATCATCATATCATATCAGCCTTCTAAGAACATGGAGTCAGATCCATCATTTCCTCCCTTTGATGAGTGACCCTGAAAATACCACACAGCCAGAGGAGTATTTGCCATGGTTCATAAAGATTTCAGAAATTGTGATTGTGAGACCAAAGTGAAATCACAAGTGGGAAATTGTGGGAATTTCTGCCACAACCTGCTGTTGTTTTATCTCTGTGGTGAACCACATAAACAACAACAAAGAGATGCTTATGCCATATTCATCCAAACCACCCAAACACCTGAAACAGCATTTTCTTTGTCTTCAAGATACTATATTTGCATACATTTACATGAATTTACAGTTTTTATACATATTTATCTCCACAAACAAAAGATTTAAAAAATATATTTACTACAGTATCTCATGGTGTAGGTAAAAAATCGAGTTTGTTCTCAGCTTCCAAATGAAAAATAAGGATCAGAAAATACTTTCCAGTTGTTCAAATAAAATAAGCATAAGCAAAATACAGCCTAAACAAACCAAGGAAAATACATCCTTATGCAACACAATTGAAATTTCCTATTTTAGTAAGCTTGGCTCTGTTGCCTCAGTACCTTTTCTTTTCTAATATTAAAAAAAAAAAAATAGGCACAGATGGCTCCTGAATTTTCATTGTGATAAATCAGGAGAAAAGACATCACTGTAAACACTTCTGTGGTAGATTTTTCCATGTGCAAAAGAGGAAAATCCAGCCTTGCAGGACACACAATCAAAGGACTCCTCACAATTAACCCACCTCCTGTAATTTGTTTGGGGTTCCACCATGCAAATTGTCTCTCTGAGGACCAGGGGAGCTGTGGCTGCCCCATCCCTGGAAGAGTCCTGGACCTTGGAGCAACCTGGGATAGTGGAAGGTGTCCCTGCCCATGGACACCTCTAGAACAGATGCAAAAGTGAATTTGTTAAGGGTTGTCAGGTTATAAAAAAATAAAAAGCCAATTGGGAATCCCTCCCCAGGTGCTGAGCTGTTATAAATCTTCTGAAAGACGTGAGTCAAAACTGCAAAAAAAAAAAATCATTATGCAAGACAATGGCAGTGGGAGGTGTTGGGGCTCTGTGACCATGGACACAGCTCCCAAACCATCATGTCCCAAAGTGGGCTGGGAAACCCCCAGAGCTGCTTTGCCCATGGGGACAGCACAGTCCCTTGGACAGAAATTGGAGCTGCAGGAATTGCTTTGCCAGTATTTTGGGTACAGGGAGTGATAACAAATCTATTTTGTTACTCAGGAATCCTGTATTTTTCCTGCTCACTTTTTAAATTAAGAACTTTTAGGGAAATGCATGCCTTTGCCAGAAATGTTAATGTTTGTCCTGGATCCATGATGAATAATAGGGAAAATAAACAGAATTGTACAGAATTCCAGAATGATTTTGGTTGGAAGGGACCCTTAAGCCCATCCAGTTCCACCCCCTGGAACACTTGGCCCAGGTGCCTCTCAGTCCTGACCAGGAGGATGAATCCAGCTCAGATCCTGGGGCCTTGATCTCCTCTCCACAGGGGCTCAGCTGCTCTGCACTGGGCACACTTTGGGTGCTGGCTTACTGACAGAAAGGGATTTGCATTTCTCTGGAGCAAAATTTATGGGAGGTTTATGGTCCCTTTCAGAAAATATCTGATATTTTTCAATCAAGGCAAAGCAGCAATTAAAGGGGGTGGACATTTTTATACTGCACTCCTGGATGTTTTGATGCTTTGCAGAGGTCACACTGCTCCCACTAATCTTCCTTTGTGGATGGGAACGGGGCCAGTTCTGGTTCATTTATTGTGCTGTGTATTTTTTAAAGCTGAATTGTTTATTGTGCATCGGATTTTAATTTGCGTAGTGGTTTCCTGGGATTCTGAGTTACATTATTTGTCGGGAAAAGGACTTTGTAAAATTATAACTACTGGGCCCAGTGGAGTCCCTGATGTAGCACTTCAGTGCTGATATGCAGAGATTACAAAATAATCAATCAATGCTCAAACAGAGCATTGTGAGGTGTGAGGATTTCTTCAAAACAACTGGAATAGGAAGGAATTTCTTAGGGAGAAACTGCAGACAGCTGTGAAAGGCTGAAATCTCCAGCCCAGCCTTCAACTGCTGCATTGTGTCTGTCCAGATGACTTCAATGTCTGCACCAAAGCTGGGCAGAGAAATCCTTCCAACAAGCAGCAGGTCAGGACTTCCTGTGGTTTCTTGCCTCAAAAAATACATCCTAGGGAGGTAATATATTGCTGGACAATTTTCTAGGACAAGATGGAAATAAGAAAGAGTCTGATAAAAATTCAGTCTTCAATATCTTATTGGGTGAAGAGAGTCTGTGGGGCTGAGTGGAGACTTGGCCCAGGGACTGTGTTGCACAGGAATCGAGGAATTTCAAAGTTTGCTGTTGACTCCTGAGGTCACCACTCAAATTCTGAGTGTGCTGAGGGACCAACAGAAACACTGGCATCTCAAAAGAACATCCCCTGTGAGCTCCCTCCACATATAACTATACTGCTAATTTTATATTTTTTGCTAACAAAAGCCCCTTGAGCAGAGCACCAGCAGTGTCACAGAGGAGCCCTGGTGTGGCTGAGAGCACTTTGCACACCCTGAGTCTTCCTGTGAGGGTCTCCAGGGTGGTTGCTGCCCTTACTGGCAGCTCTGTGCTCACCACTCAGCCCCTGCTCCTCTCAGGCCTGCTGGCACTGCCAGCCCCTCTCCCACACCTTGTGCTCAAATATTCCTCTCTTTTTTCTTTTTCCTCCTCCCTTTCACCCTCCATTGATGGAACCCCCAGTTTTTATTGGATTACTTTGTTGTTCTGAGCATTCCCTTACTCTGAGAGGGCTCCAGGGCCATCCTTGCAGATGGTCACAGTGTCACAGCAACACCTCAGCACGCAGTGACTCAATCCCATCACAGGAATTGTCTGATGCGCCCTGCCCTTGCGTGAGGGGGAACTGCTGATTGCACCCATGACTGTTTTGAGCATTTGTTTTCTGCACCAGGGAGCCCTGGGCGGCTTCCAGGACGTGCAGCGTGGCCTGGCTTGCTTCCATCCTGCTCATGTTCCAGGCTATTGGAGCAGCAGATTAAATCCCAGCTGCACTTGGGCAGGAGCACTCCGTGGTGCCCTCTCCCCCTGTGCCTGTGCATCTCCACTGTAGGCTTGGCTCAGATTCCTTCTCTTCCCAGCTCCTCAGGGGCTTCTGCACTCTCTGAACCTGCGCCTGCTCTGGGAGCCCCGAGCTCACACCCCACACGAGCTCCTGCTCTCTGCCAGCAGCAGCACAGCTCCCAGGGCAGGGCATCACTCTGAGGACACCCCAACCACCTCACAGGAGCCTCACTCCCTCTTTGTTTCACACATGAGTGGGGTGTCAGGAGAGATGGGTGTTACCTGAGCTTCTTCAAGCACATGCAAGAAAAGGATAAAGACAATAATCCTGATGCTGAAACCACTGACTCCTGGATGAATTAAATCCTCTGCCATGTATAGGACAAGGGGGAATGGTTTCCCACTGCCAGAGGGCAGGGTTAGGTGGGACACTGGGAAGGAATTCCTGGCTGTGAGGGTGGGCAGGCCCTGCGCAGGGTGCCCAGAGCAGCTGTGGCTGCCCCATCCCTGGAAGTGTCCAAGGCCAGGTTGGATGGGGCTTGGAGCAGCCTGGGATAGTGGGAGGTGTCCCTGGCTGTGGCAGGGGGTGGCACTGGATGAGCTCTAAGGTCCTTTCCCACCAAAACTATTCCATGTGCTGTGATTCTCTAGATCAGCCAGTGTTGGCTGTGAACATCCAGGAAGGATGTTGCCATCCTGGGAGCCATCCCAAAATCTGTGCACATCCTTTCTGGGGACACTTCCCATTTTTAAATTTGCTGTCATGGCAAACAGTGGCCGTTACCCTGATGAAGTCCAGCCCCTCCTGACTCTCACAAGTCAGTCAGGACATCTCAGCAGATACAGGACTTCATGTGGCATCACATGGCACAAGGAAGGCTCAGACTGCGATCTGACATCTTCAAGCTTGGACGAATTAAAGGGAAGCTGGAGGCTCCTTTTATTTCCTTATCTCTCTATTTTTTCATCTTTGTTGCTCTCCAAAGCCCCTTGATTTGTCTTTTCCCCACCTCCCCCAGATAAGTGTTTGTAGACTTGTGTAGTCCTCAAATGCTCTTCCCCTGTGTCCCACAGTGTGTCCCACCCTCCAGCCAGCAACTCCCATCAGTGTGTGAGGTGTTCCAGAGACATTTTATGTCCCACTTTGTCCCAGATTTGTCCCAGAACCTGCATGGTGTTAAGTGATCAGAGGCTTTTCTGCATCCTCACAAGGAAGGGGCACTGAGGTGCAATGGCAGGAGGGGACCCAGAGTGACACCCCTGAGTGGCTTCATCTCTTGCAATAAGCAGTGTCAGCAGATTTTTGGGAGTGATGGGGCTGAACCCAAACCAACAGCAACTAAACACTCTGGCCAAGAGAACTGATACTGGGATAGTGAATATTTCCCCAGTTTTACCAGCTCCCCATGTGGAGCTGTGGCAGCTTTCTTCCACAAGTTGTGGGAAACAGCCTATTTTTCACCATGGAATTGACCTACTCTTCCCAGCAGAGCTTGTTTCTCCCAGTTTGAGGGCTGCAGGGCAAAATATTTTCCAATTGCCTGTTTGGGAGCACTTTGGTCCCATCTTTCAGATTTTTGATTTAACCAACTGCTTTTCTTACATCTTCATCAGTATATCTGATAATTAGCTGAAAGTGATTGGAAATTGTGGCTGGACATTTTTATATTCGGCTCCCTCTTGTGCTCATTCCATCCTCCTGCTGACTCCTCTCTTCCCATGTTTTTCCACAACCTTTTGCCAGCAGGATGCTCTCACATCTCACCCACGGTGCTCAGGTGGAGCTGAAATTAAATGAAATGTGCCTGCCCATCCCTAGCAGAAATATCACTCCTTGGAGGAATAAATTGGGAACTAAACAGGAGCTGCTGCCAGGCAGAGTTGGCACCAACCCACAATCCTGATAATTGGGTTTGCATCGGGAATGGCTGCCAGGGGAGGCTCAGCACCTGCCCAGAGCAGTTACAGCCAGACCACGAGTGGGAAGGAGGGGGAGAAGATTCTTACCCTGTGCTGTGGCACTGGGCAGGTCCTGGGCTGAAGAGAGCAGAGTGGGAATGACAGAGAAGTGTGAGAGACAGACACTCCAAGGATGCCAGAATCCCAGAATCAGTTAGTTTGGAAAAGACCTTTGCGATCATTGAGTCCAACCCATGACCTGACACCACCTTGTCACCCAGAGCACGGCACTGACACCCCTGGGAGAGGGTGCATGGCACAGGTCACTTCAGACTTCCAAGCTCCACCCAAATTCCTTCCAAGAATTTTGGAGGATTAGCAGGACTGTTCTGATGTGTAAGTGTTTGTGATAATCTTTGTGTCTTGCTTGGTGTGAATGCCCAGAGCCCTCAAAATGCCATGAAGCCAGGAACTTGGTGTGTGCAATGGGCAGGTCTGGGAGACTCCCAAGTGTCCATGGTAAATAATTAGACCCTTAATTACAGGTTGCCCACACCATCTCAGTGATAGCTTGTGACTATACTTCAACTATGCTGTATTTCCTCAATTCCTGTTTGTATCTGCGAAAGGGCCTGGAATCCTGGCCAGGGGAAAAAGATTTTTTTTTTCTTTTAGTTTTTATGTCTTTGAGTGTTTCTGGGCATGAAACATCCATTTACTTTTATTGTTTTTTCATAATTTTTTGTCAGCTTGGCTAGTGCTGGGGACTGTAATATAACTGCATTTCAGCTCTGCCTGTGCAATAATTCTACCTGGACCATTAAAACCAAGTTTGCTCATTAGCCTTGAGGGGCAGGGGTGGATGTGCCAGAGCACTGCATGTTGAGGAAAAAGCACTTTTCAGGACAATGAGTGGATAATGTGGATAATGTGAATTTGGGGGATATAATGTGAATTTCCACTTCAGGCTCTGAGAGGAAAGGGATGAAAGGTGAGGGGTCCATGGGCTGGAGGGACAGGGAGCTTGGAGCAGTGAGGGCTGGGGGTAAGTGGGACACAACTGCAAAGAGAATGGGAGCAAAGTCCTTATAAATGAGGTGTAGCTGCAAGAGAGAATGGGAGCACAGCCATTCCTTTTTGCATATCAGATATCAGAATGATCCTCACCTGAGCTGATACTGCTGAAGGCAGAGTCCTTGCAAAGGGGAAGAATCATAACCAATGTCAGGTTAGAATGGGACCACAAGCACCACCTCGTTTTGTTTTGAGCTGTTGATTTGTGACCCTCATGTCTTCAGGGCAATGGTGGTGAGCAAGTTGAGAACTTGTCCTTACCTGAGAGCAGGTTCTGGAAGAGTTTCCTTTCCAGCTGAAGAGGTGCTCATGACAGATGGGCCTGGGTCCATCCCAGCCAGCTGGGGGCTGGGGATTTGTAGAGTGTGATTTGATTCATCAATTTATCCCAATTTTACCTTTTGATGTGAGAGGAATCCACTCTGCTGACTGGAGTCATTAAAACTCACTGAGAAAGGAGTTCAAAGGGTTCGAAGTTCTGAGATGTAGGTGTTTATATTTTGCCAGATTATTCTATTCTTAGTGGTCCAGAGTCTTTTAACTTGTAGAGTAACTACAGTTTAAGGGACACTGTTACAATATTATGTGGTTTCATTACTGCTCCTTAGGGCAGAATTTGGTCTCTTAAACCAATAAAGTGAATTTTGTTTTTGTCTGGTTTTGATGCTGGGAATGTTAATGAAGCATTTTCTATTTGTTTGGTTCCCCGATGAGTAATTCTGAAAACATTTTTAAGCCCTGTGTTTCTATAGGCTGTTGCAAACACATTGAGTCACTTCTTAAAGCACAGATTCAGTGAAATGTGAGCAGATGGGCAGAGTTTGCATGTTTGTTGTATGGATTGTGGAGCCAGTCTCTGACACGGGTGAAATAACAGTGGGATATTTTTAAATTCAGCAGCAAGCATACACAAAACCTTAAACATTATTCATAGTGGTAACTTAGATTCTGTAAAAGTTCAAGTAAAAAAAAAGGGCAAATTCACACAGGGCTGTCAGAGCTGGTGTAAAACACCTGCTGATTGAGTCAGGTCACCCCTGTCACCCCCCTCCCTCCCAGTGGCAGAGCAGGTTCTGCTCTTCTCAGGATGCTGCTCTGGCACCAAGTTACAAAAAGGAGTTTGGACTGAGATTGTGACTGGCTGCTCTCCATGACTGAGTGGGCTACCCCAGAACTCCACCTTTTCCTGTCTGCCATGCACAGCCTCTCCCAAATCCTCTGTACAGATCTTTCCAGGTCCCCTTTCCCCCCTCTGTGCCAGGGAAGGGTTCTCCTGCCCACACTGAGCTCCTGTTCACCTTCCCAGGGTCAGCCAGGCTTTGGTGAGATAAGCTTTGCTGCAGCTCAGGTAATGAGTTTGACTCAGGAGTGGCAAAGAACATGATTTGCTGTAAATGAGAATGAATTAGAACCCCCAAAAGTTGGTGAAGAGGTGTGAGGGTGATTCACTAGAAAAGACTTTGTGTCTGCATTTCTGATGGAAAGCTAAAACAACTCCAGCTTTCCATCACACAGATGGAGGTTGTCTGGTGTGGTGCTTCCTCCTGGCCAGTGGGTGACATGGGATGTAAATCCTAATCTTTCTTGGAAGCTTTTGTGGGTCAACAATCACTTCTTTTGTTTCAAAGCAAAAAAGACAGCCCCTCGCTGGCTCATAGCCCTCACTCAAAAGGACCAGAATTAGACCACTCCAGGATCTTGCAATCAGACATCCCATCCCATGGGCTTGGCTGTGTCAGGAGTGTCATGGCAGTGATATTGTCCTCAGGAAATCAGCACCAAATGTGCCTGCACTCATCCCTCTGGGTGTGACCACACAGGACAGTGGCATTTCCACAGGATTTATTGCTGTTGCTATAGCCCAGACTAAATATTGGACACACGGTGTTGCACAAGGTATGGGATGTGATCTCCTACAAAGTCCAGAGGAAACCAACACAGCAGCAGCTCTGCAAGGCAAGGTTTGCATGGTTCCAGGTGCTGATCAGGGAACTGAGATTATCTGAGAAAAGGCAGGGAATTTCTGAGCCTTCAGTGATGGTGTCTTTATTCAAAACTGAAGCTGAAGAACAGCCCACAGAGTGAAAGCACTGGGAGAACCAGAGAGAAGGGATCAGAGAGGGGTTTTTTTCTCATCCTCTCTGAGACATGTCCACATCCAAGAGTCTGTGTGGACCAGCAGCAGCAGGATATTGCTCTGCAAGAGGATACACCTCATACCAGAACATGCACTTGGAAGGGTCTTTGATTGTGCACATTTCTATAAGACCTTGTGCAGTGCCCCTGTCACACTTCTCTCTGGATTTCCACGCTGTGCAGCCTCTGCTATGCCCTGCAGTTTGGATATTCACTTCAGGGTCAGAACTATCCTGCCCTCCCCCTCTGCTTGCTTTTATTTCAGCTCCACCCAGGGCTGAAACCACAATATCCCCTAATTTTGGAGAGGCATTGAGGAGCCAGGACTGTGAAGTTGTGATGGTCCTGTCTGCCCTTGTGTCTGACATTGTCCTCATCACAGAGATGTGGTGTTGGCCATTGACAGCACAAAATCATTGATTTACTGAGGTTGGAACAGACCTTCAAGGTCCAATTGTTCCTCCAGCACTGCCAGGGCCGCCACTAAACATGACCCCAGGTGCCACATTCACACATCTTTTGAACACCTCCAGAGATGGTGGCTCTACCACTGCCCCATTCCAATTCCAAAACTTTCTGAGAAAAACATTTCCAAATATCCAACCTACACTTCTGTTGGTGCAACTTGAGGGTGCTTCCTCTTGTCCTGTCCCTGTTCCCTGGGAGCAAAGCCTGACCCCTCTGGCTGCTCCCTGTCAGGAGTGGTGCAGAGCCACAAGGTCCCCCCTGAGCCTCCTTTTCTCCAAGCTGAGCCCCTTTCCAGCTCCCTCAGCTGCTCCTGGGGCTCCAGACCCTTTTCCAGCTCTGTTCCCTTCTCTGGACACGCTCCAGCCCCTCAGTGTCTTTCCTGTCATGAGGAGCCCAGAACTGACCCAGGATTTGAGGTGGGGCCTCACCAGTGCCCAGCACAGGGGGACAATCACTGCCCTGGTCCTGTGGTCACACCATGGCTGGGACAGGCCAGGTGCTGTGGTTTTCTTGGCCGCCTGGGCACACCTGCGCTCCTGTTCAGCCACTGTCACCAGCACATCCAGGGCCTTTTCCTCCTGGGCAGGAGTCCAGGCACTCTGCCCACACCTGGAGCTCTGCCTGGGGTTGGTGTGACCCATTTCCCTGTCCTGCCTGCCTTGGCATGGTGTGGGCACAGAGAGGGATAACGAAATGCACTAGTGACTCTGCAGGTGCAAGGGCACCGTCGCCAAGGTGGTGCTCCCCAGGCTGATGCACTTTCCCTCAGATCTTCACCCCCAGCTGCAGAAACCCAGTGGGTATGTTTGCAGCCAGACATCCTGCCCAAAACATACAGAAAGGTTCCCATGATTCCTGAATTTCACACCATGCTCACACACTTTCCTGGATACTGAAACCATTACAGAGCTGAGTCCAGCTGGAACATCCCACCTTATGTTCCTGTGCCCCTACAGCCAGCAGTGAGCTTCAGCTTCTACACTACTCCCACATCCGTTGAAGGACCAGCCAAGGAGCCAAGACAGAACCACATTGCTCTGCACTTTTCAAAGTTTATGATCCAGGAAAGAAACAGGCCCTCACTCCCCAGGGATCCCAAGCAGGGCCTGGTGTCAGACTGGTGCCATTTTTTAGCACGTAATGCTTTTGGCAAACCCACGTAAGGGACCTTGTTTGTGATAGACAGGCTCTTGAAAAGCCCTGGAAAAATCCTTGGACTGACAAAGAGACATTTTCTGAGAGATCCAGGGAATTCTCAGCCCTTTGACAATAGTAGTTGATCACCACAGTAGTCATCAAACAGACAATATTAGAGTGGAAACTTTAGTGCCTGGCATTTTTTTATGGCATCCAAACATATCCATCCAGCACATTCACACTTCTTTTTCCTGCAGGTGTGTCCAGGTGCTAGCTGGCCTGGGGGCCAACAACAAGTCATTAAAGTTGTCTTAAAAGTGGGAAGGATTGTTTGGCAAAAGAGTCATTTGCCTCCATCATTCCCTTTTGAATGGCATCCACAATGTCACAGAGGCAGGAGAGTCTGGTAAGACACAGATTTGGAGCCAGCTCCCAGGAGTGGAGGGAAGAGCATGGAATGTTTAGCTGTAGAACACGGGCTTGCGCAGCACACGCACTACATTGTAGGTGTTCAGCCCCGGGGCGTCAAAGCCAGGGGACAAACCCTTGCGGTCAAAGGGGTAGAAATTAAAGAGCTGCCCATTCTGTGTCTCCAGTGAGATGGAGGCAGAGCCCAGGTGCAGAACACATGGGAACTCCTTGTCAAAAACGACTTGGAAAACGCGATCTTCCAGGTGGTGGAGCTTGATTGTCCGATACTTTTCAGGGATCAGCTCTTCCACATGAGGCCCAAACTGCTGCATGAGGAGCACCCCACCAATTCCAACTTTGATCTCATAGAAAGTCAGGTTGGAATAGGTGTAGTAGCCAACATAGGGGATTGGGTTTGGAGGAGGAACCAAGCTTTTGTCGGCCTCTCTGAACGCTGTCTCCATAGCAGGGATGAGATGCTCGTATGTCTGAGTCACAATGTCCCCACCCTGCGGTCTGGGCCCTGCCATCAGCACAATGAAGCTCAGGCGGAGCTTGGGGATGAGAGAGAAGGTTGCTGAGTAACCATCAAGGTCTCCATCCTTCCTGATGACATCATATCCCAACTGCTCATTAATCTCCCAGGGTGTGCCTGTCTTGTTAGCAAAGTATTCCCCGGAGCACTTGAGCAGGGGTGTCAGCATCGTCTTCACCGTGTCGGGCTCGAGCAGCCGGCGGTGGTAGGTGCCCAGGAAGACCATGGCCAGCTTGGCCAGGTCAGCAGCTGTGGAGTACATCTGGCCAGAGGGCCGGTACCAGCCCAGGTCGTAGAGCGGGGCTGGCTGCTGGCTGCCGTAGAAGCCCACGGCCATCTGGGAGCGGACGGGCGCCGTGATGTCGAAGCCCGTGTCCTCCATGCCCAGGCGCTCCAGGATGTTCTCCGAGATCCAGCGCTGGTACTGCCCGTCGGCTGCGTGCTCAGCCAGCACGTGGGCCATCAGAGAGAAGGCCAGGTTGCTGTAGTGGCATCTGGAAGGAAGAAGAATATATTGGGATCAGCTGTTCATCAGTGATATGCAAAATCAGTGGCTGGGTCTCTCTTCTTTAGGGAAAAATTCCCATTTTATGGAATGGCAGATGAAGGGGAGACAGAGAAATATCGCTGGCTGGGGGCTATGTACAAATCACAAATGGTACAGGACTGCTGTGGAATGTGCCTTGATCTGTTTTATTTTCCAGCATCAGTCTCATTACATGGTGATGACAATGGGAAGATGCCATCAGCTCACATCCCAGGCAGCAGACCAAGAACCTAATGTTACAACTTACTTTAAAAGTTTTTTGACCAACCACACAAAGCCAAAAGCATATTGACAGTAGTTCCATCCAACCACTATAAGCACAGGTACCTTTGGTTAAAACAATGCTTGCTTATTTCAAATACAATACCTGCTTGTAAGCCTTAAAACACAATGCACAGAGCTTCATTATTAAGCTTAAAATTTCCTAATATCTCGCTAGATATACTTTTCTGCAGCTTAGGGAGTTTTTCTAGACAAGCGTTAATACACAGACCATTGTTCTATTTGGCCTTGCTTTTCTACTTTTTACATAATTTTTCTGCTGACCTATCTCATGGCTACTGCTTAGCTCTAATCACAGTTCTGCTGTCTCTGAAGCCTGCCTTTTGCAGCTTTCCCAAAACCCTCTGATTTTATGGATTCCCACAAGAAAAGCTGCATGTTGTTGCCATGATTTGTTGTTAAATCAAGAAAGAGAAATATTTTACAGGAACATCAGCAGAGCTGTTTAACCCTGATGTACAGAGAGAGCTGGAGATGGAAAACAAACAACTCTATATTTGCATAACCTGACTTGCTGTTTATAATTGTTCACCATCCATTCTTTTTAAGAGCAGCGTGGGGAGTTCCAGGTGCTCACCTTAAAGGTCTCAAAATCCTGGGTAAACCTCTTTGGGGATTTGCCATGGGATAATCACTTAGATACCTAAGCTACCTTAAGATGGTAAAAGCATTTAAAGAGCACTTAAAAGCCCACAAAGCAGCATCCAGCAATGTGGAATCATTAAAGAAACTTGAGTACGCCAGTCTTTAATAACCATCAAGTGATTTATGTCTTCAGAATTGAATGAAGTTTAATGGCATGAAAACATGAAGGGGCATTTTTAAAAAATACATTTTCAAAATTCATTAAATTTTCAACCCTGTTGGTTTTTTTAATTGTGTGAAGCCACACATCTCATTGAGACCTATTTAGATCATAAATTTGGTACCACTTCAACATTTTCCAGCCCATTTAGTTGAATAAAAGCATGGTGAGCATATATATTCTCACCCTAAGAACAAACACATTCTGTATGTAAAACCTTGTATCTGAAACGGAGCTGAATTACAACAGAGAAAAATACGTTAAAATATCTGTATCAGTGAATGTGAACTTCCTTTGGGAAGAATGATCTGTTAGCTGGGAAGCATAACCAGGAAAAAGGAGAGAGAGTGAAAACTACCAACATATCAATTAATAAGGTATAGAGAGACTGTGAGGGGATGTCCTTATTTATCTTCATGGGGATCATAAAATAAAGATACCAATGGAGATAAATTACAATAAAGATAAAAATACCAAAGAAGATGATGGTACTAAAATGCTAAAATCCTTTAAGGAATATCTGTTGTAGCCTCCTACATGATGTGGGACATAACTAGGACAAGTGAGTGGTAGATCCTCAGCTATCCTGGGTAAATTATTTCAGGCTGTAATTAATTACCAAACAATTTTGCAGTCTTAGAAAGTTTCTTCCTAGTTAGTTTGAATTCTTTCCTTCATCTGCTGTCCACTGGATCCTGTTGAAGTCTGTGGGGAAGTGTCCAAGGCTGGGTTGGACAGGGCTTGGAGCAACCTGGGATAGTGGAAGGTGTCCCTGCCCATGGCAGAGGGCTAGAGAAAAATGATCTTCAAGGTCCCTTCCAACCCAAATCAGTCTGGGATTCTATGAATCCATGATATTTTTGAGTGTTTGTAATCCAGGTAACAGACTACAGGAATTGAAACAAACATTCGTAGACCTTTTAGATAATTTAGAGACACACTGCTTACCACAGATATGATTTTAACTGAAACCTGTGATGATTTAAACTGTTTAAATTAAAGTACTTTTCCACTTTTGAAAACCCGCATCATTTAAGGCTCATAAAGTGAACTACAGCAGTTTAATTTGGCTCATCTAGGCTTAAAACACCAAACCCAACCCTGACATGTCCAACCGTCTTTTTTCCCAGCCTCTGCCAGGAGTGTGGGGAGATGTGTCACCCTGGTTTTTTAAGATTTTCTAGGCCTTCTGATATGGACATTCTTGTGGTGAACTTTTTCAGACACTTTCTGTAAATAACTGATTATTTTATCTTCTTTTATGGAGGAGGAGAAAGTTGATGGACTGTTGGTTTGACCACTGTCACTGGAGAGGTGTCCCTATCACCCTCCAATCCGCTGTCACTTTTGGAAAGCTATAAATGTTGGAGTCAGGGAAATAAACTTCCTCTTCCTTCCTTCACCTGAAGAACAGCTTGCATTCTTTCGTGTCCAATAGTGACAGAGATGGCTGAATCTCCCTTTGGGAACAGCTGCCTTTATCCACCAGCCATGGAGGCTGGGGATGGGGCTGAGGGTGGAGAACACATCCAGACCAAAAGCTCCTAAAGGAATGTGTCTGACCTTGTTCCTGGGTCTGCCACCAGGACGTCGTCTTTGAGCAGCGCGAGGGCGTCCTGAGTGCTGCCCTTCCAGAGCAGGCTGGTGGATCGCAGCCGCCTGGGCAGACCTGTCCACAGAAAGAGAGAAATCATGGAAATGACGCCTCTGGTGAACACAGAACAAAGGCAAGATTCAATGGCAAAATGGAAGCACCCGTGGTGGACATGAGAGCTCTGGAAACACAGCAAGGAGCTGCTCCTGCTGGGCTGCAGGACATGGCATGAAGTCATGGACTCCCGACTCTGCCTTACGTAGGTCCAGCCAACATCAACTCTGGGCTGCTGCATCTCAGTGAAAACGCCTTGAGGAATAATGGAAATTATCCTGGATCCCCAAGTGTGGTTTGGAAGACAGGAGCAAATGGGGTATTGGGAAATCCCTCTATTTCCATGTGACTGCATACCCTGGACTACAAATGTGTGTAACAGCTCCTTTTAACAGGATTTCATTCTTTACACTTCACCACAGAAGGCCTAAGCTTCTCTGGAAAACTCCAGGCTTGGCCTAAAGTATTTTTATCTTCCCCCTCATCCTTAGCAACATTTATTCAGGGTTTCTGAATATAGAAAAAACCAAGGTTCTTTCCATTTTTAATTATTCAGGGTTTCTAAATGCATAAAATATCAAGTTCTTTTCACTTTTCATTCCTCACTGAACACAGATTCCCTACAATTTTTTGGTCAGTACTTTTTTAATCACCCCAGCTTCTCTGCACAGGATCTATGGCTTGCCTAGGCCAGAACTTGGATCACTTTTGAAATGGAATCCTTGCTGCCATTTGCAACGGGCTTCAATGTGGATGTTTGGGAGGAAATTGGGAATTTATGTTTTTGACAGAAAAATGACTCACAATCGTGTGCTCAGTGACCATATCTTAATCATGGATTCACTAAGGTTGGAAAAGCCCTCCAGGATCATGGAACTCAACCATTAACCCAGCACTGTCCTCTCCACTCATGTCCCCAAGTGCCACTTCTCACATTTTTTGAATGCCTCCCAGAATGGTGACTCCACCACCTCCCTGAGCATCTTTGCCAATGCTTTACAACCCTTCGTCTGAAAATTTGTTTCCTAATATGTGATCTAAGCATCCCTTGATGCAACTTGAGGCCTTTTCCTCTTGTCCTGCATCCTGGCGAGACTGAATGAAGCCCCATTCTTTTTTGGCAGCAACACTTATTTTTCTTATCTTGCCTGAACTTGGCATTTGAGCTGGAGTGAGAGGACTGTTTTGCCCCCTGCTCTGGGGTTATTTGTGCAGCTGCACGACCAGATAAGAGATGCAGACATCTTCCAGTGGACAATGGGCTCCTTCATTATGTACTTGTCCCAGTGGCAGCAAAGAAAATGTTGGAGCAGTGGGAGAGTTCACCAGCTCTGTGACAGCAGTGCAGTGTTTCCTTGAGGTTCATTGGAAATGATAAACCAGAGCATAATATAATCCAGAGTCATTGATTTCTACCTCATGGGCTGCTAATTGAAGTGACAAGCACGTTGTTAATAATTTACAATCACATCCCATCCTGTCATTCGTGTGGACTGGAAAATCACAGTTTTAACAAGCTGGAGCTTCCCTCCAGCAATGGGCCCGTCGGGTGCTGAGGAGAAAAACCTTTGGAGTTACTTCTGTAATATGCAATGGAGAGACCAGATAATGAGGATCTATTACAGATCAGTTTCACTGAATGAATTTAGATGAAACCCACTTTAGAATGTGTCATGCAGGGGCTTTGATCCCAGTGCTAAGCAGAACTTATTCCTTTTTGGGGTTTGACACACAGCAAATGGAAGGTGGAACCAGAACATTCCTTTGATTTGCAGTTGGGATTTTGAAACTGTACACCTCCTTCTGTTGAATTGTCAGAGTCCAAGGGTTGGTGTGTCCTCTGGGGGTGCTCTGGGAAATTTGGGCCACATTCTAAAATCCAGAAATACACAGGAGCATAAAAGGAGCTGAGCAGGGGCACAAATCTAACACAGTGATGGAAGCAATGGAAGGGCTGTGCAGTACAAGCAATTATGCCACGACCAGGTACTCTCTTGACTAATGCTCCTTACAACATTTCTGGGTGCATGTCACACCTCCCTGGGTGACAGGAGCAGTCAGAGCAGCTTCAGGTGCTCAGGATAGTCAGAGGGGACCGGGCAGAATTGGTGCCCCTGAAGACAACATCAGGCTGGATGGAGCCACACCTTGTCTGCAGGGAGAGGGGCTGGGCAGGGATGTGGTCACTGGCCACTTTGGGTTGTTCATCTGCTTCTTTCCAGGTTTCAGAGTCATTCCATTTTGGGGAGCCCTCATTTTCCTATTGGCTTTCTTCAGATGATGCTGTACCCCATCCTGAGGTCCCTGCAAGTTGCAGCCATGCTATTTGATTTTAGGTCCTAATTTTAGGGCATTTATTCCAATCAGGAAAAATGCAAGTGTTACAGAGATTGACCAAAATACCACATGTGATATCAGCACAGTCTCTTTGGCCATTACATTTTGTAATCCCTCAGTCAAGTGTTAACAGCTTTGTTTCAGAGAAAGGGTAAAGTTCTTAGTCCTGTGAGCTCCTTCTCCCTTGATGTTCCCCAATTCTAAAGGTAGCAGCAGATTAACACTTCTCTGACAGCAAATGCCAAGCTATAAATAGCTCAGGAATCCCGGATCAGGAACCACACTGACAGCTAAATTTAGCTCAGCAATCAAGGTCTTTCTATTCAAAGCAAAGAGATTTGACCCTCAACTCTACATCTCAGAAAAATGAGGTCTGGAGTACAAAATACTGTTGTGCAATTGGAACCTGATTCAGGTCATGGTAGTGAGGAGAAAGGAATCTGTGTTCACCTGAAAGGAATCTGTGTTCACCTTGCAGGGGAAAAACCCTCCTCATCTGAGCCCTTTCCTGGCAGGTGTCCTGGACAAGAGTTCCCTTGGAGCACTCCATGACATTGCTGACACCCTGCTTCCCAGAGCCCTGCCTGATCCCTGGGAAATGCACAGTGCAGGGTCCAGACTGGGAAACAGCCTCCCAGAAGCTTTTTTTTTATTCCTGGAATATGGTCTGCTCTCTCTGAGGCGTCTTTCCAGGGCAGAGAGGCCCAGGGACACTCAGGGAGCTGCCTCACCTGAGAGCTGACTGGCCATTCTGCGCAGGGTGACCAGGGATGGCTTCAGGGGCATCGAGCCTTTTTCCAAAAACACCAGGCCATCTGCTGTGTATCTCTGCTCTGAGTCTTTGAGCCTCCCCAGAGGGTTCTTGATAACAAAGTTCTGGGCATAACGCTCCAAGGGGTCATCAAGGGATGTGACTTTTCCTTCCTCCCACATCTTGTACAACATAATGGTGGGGAAGATCTTGGAGACACTGGCAATTCTGTTAGGGAAGAGACATTTGGAGAAATTTAGCATTAAGAAGCCCATGAATCAAGAGGAAAGAAGAGATCACCATGATTTTACGTGTTACATTTTTTCTCATTCCAGAGGGAATAGCTAAAACACAGGTAGGAGGTTTGAATTACTATCCTTAAATGTGAATCTTTATGGACTGCAATATAACCTCTGAATGTCCAGTGCAGTGGGCTGCTGATCTCTTCCTATTCACTTGGCATTCACAAAAAGACATAAATTGTAAATTACTGGTTAGTAAATACCATAACAACTCTCACATAGTTTACTGGAATTTTAAGGTTAAAATCACAGAATCATTTAGGTTGGAAAAGACCTTTCAGATCATTGAGTTGGACCATTTACCCAGCACTATCAAACTGTCCCTAAATGCCAGATTCCCACAGTTTTTGGCTCCATCCAGGCTGTCCCTGTGGCGCAATCGGTCAGCGCGTTCGGCTGTTAACCGAAAGGTTGGTGGTTCGAGCCCACCCAGGGACGTGGCCCTGACTCCTGCCCTGTGGCAGGGGATTGGAACCGGACTTCGGTTGTCCCTTCCAACCCAAATCATTCAATGGTTCTGGAGGAAAAATAGCTCAAGGTCATTTCTCCATTATACAGTTGGGGAAGAGACAGATAATCACAGCTTCTGAAACTGTCCAAAATTGTTCATTCCGAGGACATAATTTTATAGTCAGAGCACAGCCTATGTTTCTTAGATAACACAGTAACAATTCACTGAAAATGGATCTTTAGAGGAAAGAAGCATTTCTTTCATCTTGGTTTTTGGTTTTTAGCACACATTAAGAGCTTTATTCTGTCTTAACCTAAAAAATAACAGCCAATATGAAATTGACTTCACTGGAACAGTAAATAAACTTATGGGTCTGCGTTATGTGTTCCGCAGATATTCATCCCAAACATCAGTTTTTCCTTAACCAACATTTATTCTTATTTTCTTTAATCCTGTGGCACTGTCTCCTCTCTGCTCTCCAAATCTGTGCCAGCTCTTGGTCTTCAAGTTTGTGCTCTGGACATGAAGCCATTCCCATGTAAGGAACAGTATGTTTTCAGGCTCTTTAGGGTCACTGCCATTCCAATTTAAAATATTGTCAGAGTTAAATGAAAAAATACATAAATAAATACAAAGTAGCTCAGTAAGCCACCAGCATATAACAATCTGGGAATTCTCTTTGTCCCACAAAGTTCCAGCATAAGCCAGCAGAGTTTCCTGCATGGATCTGCAGTTTGTGATGGCGTCTCTATTGCAGGTACCTGTCACCATCATATTTTCTGGAAAATCTCCTTGCCAAGGATTCTTCTCCTGGGAAGAAGCCTCAGAGAGAAAGGAAAACAATATTATCTCATTTGCTTCCCCTGTGTTTTGCTGCTTTGGAATGTGGTTGGAGATTGTTTATCCAACAGGTGATTGTTTCATTGGTTTCCGCTGTGAATTATTTTGACTTATTGGCCAATTATGGCCAAGCTGTGTCAGACTCTGGAGAAAGAGTCATGAGTTTCCTTATCTTTTAGCCTTCTGTAAGTATCCTTTCTATATTCTTTAGTATAGGTGATTATAGTTTAGTTTAGTATTCTTTTATATAATATAGTATCATAAAAAAATAATAAATTAGCTTTCTGAGAACATGGAGTCAGATGCATCATTCCTCCCTGCCATGGGAGTCCCTGTAAATACAAGAGGTACCAGCTCTCTGTAGGTGTGTTGCCCTTTCCTGGCTCTCACACTGTGCCAGGTGCCCCACCTGTAGATGGTGTACTCATTGGGCGCCCCCGAGGCAGGGTCGGAGGCGTTCCTCTTGCCGAAGTTGCCCGTCCAGAGCACGGTGTCGTTGTAGATGGCGATGGCTGACATGGCCGGGAGCCCGGAGCTGTGCATCTTCTGCCGCAGCATCTGGTCCACCTGGGGAGAAAGGGAAACCATGAGCTCCCAAAACAAGAGTCTTACAATGCATCCAGTCTGTACAAAGCAATAGAAGGCTCAGATCACCCACCCTCATCACTCTCAAGCACTTGAGAGTGATCCTATGAACGGTGTTCTGGAAAAAAAAAGTATTTTAACTGTTTATCTGTTTCTTCTAGAATTGCTTCTGTTGAATTATCCCATGTCCTTTTTCAGTCTACATATCCACTGTGTAGATGAATGTGATGCTTATGCTTGTAATATTTATGATTAAAACCAAATATCAACAAGTAATAATTGCAATTTCTTCTTTTTTAATTTGCATTCTGCACATCTGTTCTTTGAACTGGTATTTTAGGGTCAAAGACATATGAGAAAAAGGCTTTTCAGATATCCCATGACACTTCCCATGCCATGAAACACTCTGGAGCTTGGGCTCTTATTTTTTCTCTTTCATTCACGAATGGGACAGGACTGCTGGGATACATTCCTTGAGCTTTATTTGCAGCATCAGCCTCATTGCATGGCTGAGACAATACAAAGATGGCAAAGCTCTCATACAGCCAGCAACAACCAAAGATTTCTTTGTTATAGAACATTTCAAAAACTTTCTAGCCAATAGCATATTGCTAAAGCTTACAGACAATTGTTTCAGCCAATTACTAAAAGTATACATACACTACTTCACACAATGCTTGGTTGTCTTCTTTCTATTAACATCACAACACTCCATTACTAAGCTTAAAACCTTCTACTGTCTTGCTAAACATATTTTCCTACAGTGTTGAGGTCTATCTTAACCAAACCTAAGATTCAAGCTATTGTTTAATATCCTTGCTTGCTATACAATTTTAACTTTTTCTGCTTTCAGACTTGACTGCTGCAATTTAACTCTTAAGTTTTCTGTTCTTTCTGTTTCTGAAGTCTACTTTCCCAGTTTTCTAGAAACCTTTTTTCCTTTACTATTTCCCACAGGCCTCTGTTTAAACCACAACCTGAGAAACAGCTCTGAGAAGCTGAAGGGCTCTGATTGCTGCTGGCTCCCTGTTGTACCAGAGCCATGCAGAACTCTTCACTGGGCTGTACAGAACTCCTCATCAGCTCTGCACCCACCTCCTGCAAGCAGAATGCATCGATCTTGCCCTTTGGGGACTTTTTCAAAGCTATGTCATCATCTTGCACATATCATTTGCATTTTCAGGCACACGTTTTGTTTTGCACACCATGGTTAAGACATAAGAAATGCACTTCCAGACCCAGAATCTGAGGTAAGAAAAGCCAGACTGAGTCATGTCCTTGGGATCTCTTCACTGAATGGCCAGGGGAAGTGCACTGAGAGCAGCAAGTGGAAACATGCAGCTTGTGTCCAGCCCTTCTGTCAGGGTCCTTTGCCCTCCCTCCTCATGGATCAGTGGCCTATCTGGTACATCTGCAGATGTGTTCATCTGGTACCCCAGCACCTCCTGAGAAGATTCTGCTCTCATGGAAACCATGAAAAGGGACTTTGGACAAGGGATGGAGTCCAGGACAAGAGGGAATGGCTTCCCACTGCCAGAGGGCAGGGATGGATGGGATTTTGGGAAAAAATTCCTCCCTGTGAGGGTGGGGAGGCCCTGGCACAGGGTGCCCGGAGAAGCTGTGGCTGCCCTGGATCCCTGGCAGTGCCCAAGGCCAGGCTGGATGGGGCTTGGAGCAACCTGGGACAGTGGGAGATGTGCCTGCCCATGGCAGGGGGGGCACTGGGTGAGGTCTCTTCCAACCCATGTCAGTCTAAGATTCATGTCAACAATCATGGTCCTCCTTTTCTCAGACTCTGACCTTTAGACTCGCCTGGACCTGCAGACAGGCAGAGACTTCATAAAAGTGGATGTGAAGTGATGGGAATTGAAATTCAGTGTGGATAAAGCCATGTGTGTGCAGGGAAACTGCCCAAACCTGGTCCTGAGCTCTCAGCAGCAGGACCTCAGGGCTGTGGTGGATGTTCCTATGGAAACATTTGCTCAGTGCCTTAAGGGAGACAAAAAGGCAAATAAAATAAGAGAGATTATTAAAGTAACATAAAATACAACAGAAAACATATTTTTTTCACTGTATAAATCCCTGATTCACTTGCATGTTGAATACTGTTTACAGTGCTGATTGCCCTCTACTTGTGAGAAGGAGACAAGTGAGAGAGCACGTGAGAGGGGGTAAAAATAGGGAATGTCCTGTCAGAGCATGATTATTCTTATGGTCCAGACAGAGCAATGCTGCAGTATTTCCTCAGAGCTCATGGAGCCTGCCAGAGGTTCAGGCAGTGCTAAAATGTCAGATCCATCTCATACTGAGAATATCATGACAATGTATCACACCCTCTTCCAGACAGATGCAGACCTTCTTTCCCTTTCCCTTTCCCTTTCCCTTTCCCTTTCCCTTTCCCTTTCCCTTTCCCTTTCCCTTTCCCTTTCCCTTTCCCTTTCCCTTTCCCTTCCTCCTTCCCCTTCCTCCTTCCCCTTCCTCCTTCCTTTCCTCTCCACTCCCTTCCCTGGAGTGGATGCTTATGTATAAGCATCTTTTTAATTTTTAAACAGGGCTGCGGGGAAAGCCAGCAAAGAAAGAAAATTTGGTCCTGGGTGATGAATTGGAACCAGAGAGCACCTGAGCCAGGTACTCTCCAAGACATGAGGGCTGCCTAATAGTGGACCAGATGCAAAGAGCCATTATTTTTTGCTGGTGGAAGCTCACCATACCTTCTGATGGACAAGTGATGATGTTTGTCCACCCCAGCTCACCCTCTGGGCAAGAGAGCTGCTCCCTGGAGGAGTTCACACACCCATCTCTAGGTTTGCATGTCCTCCCTTCCTCAATTCCCCACCTCCTTCCCCAGCATGGCAAATTCCACCATGTCCCCTGGAGAAGAGCAGCCCAGAGCTGTGTGTCCCTCTGCTCCCTCCTCCCCACAGACCTTCTCCAGTGCTTCCTTCAGGATGGGGAGGGGGTGGTCCAGTGGCACTGGCTCAGGGTAGCGGGGACACATCTGCACAGCTTCTGACCTCACCTCCATCACAGATGGATCTGGAAAACAGTTCAGGTGACACAGGTGACCTCAGCAGACACAAGGGCAAGCTTGAACCTCACCCAGCAGCCCCCTTGAGCTTTCTTGCTCGCATTGGCCTAAGGGATATTTCTGCACAGGGAAGGGACAATGCTGAATTGTTTCTGTCTGATGTAAAACAGGGCTGGCAGGGGCACTGTGCTTATTCCAACGTGGGATGGACACAGGATGGACTTCAACTAACTGTGCAACCTGGGACAGTAAAGAACTGGGGCTGCAGAAGACTCTGGAGTGCCTGGCAGTGGGTTTAGCCCCCTGGGAGGGCCTGCCCATGTCTAAAGGAAAGTGTGAGCTGGGGTTCAGGACAGCAGTGGCAAAGAGTCATCCCTGTATCATAACCTCAGAAATGGGGCCAGGAGTGGCCTGTGAGGGCCACCTGAAATCCAGTACTACACACAAAGCCCCACACCCACTCCAAGAGCTGTCTCCTGAATGAGCTGCATCCTCCATATGCCACAGACAGCTTAAATTTTTGTGGCCGGCAAAGATCTTTAAACTTTGAGAGAGATGGGAACTCCCTTTCTTGGAGGCACTATTCTCCCAGCTGATCCCAAGGTGTTCATAAATACAGCTACCCTGCTCTGACAGCTGGGGACAAAGTGCCATCTTCTTGCTTACCAGGTGAACGTGAAGCATCAGAAATTGGGATGAGGAGAGAAATAGCACTAGGAAATCTTGGAGATGGACAGGGATGGATACACACAGCCTACAGGCAGTCTGGTACTCTGAGATAAAAATGTGTGGTTTGAAACCTTTTCAACGCTCGGTTTCTGAAATACTTCTAGCACCTCCATCATGAATTTCATGTCACCTTTCAGCTACTTAAAACTCTGATCCATTGACATTGTGTATATTTAATCCTTGTGCATGCAGTGCCTTGAGTGGATCAGTTGAGTTTCCTATAATCAACAGAGGAAGCCATGGGGATGTTCCATGGGCTGGAGCCCCTCTGGAGCTAGGCTGGGAGAGCTGGGGGTGCTCTCCTGGAGAAGAGAAGGATCCAGGGAGACTTTAGAGTCCCTCCCAGGCCCTAAAGGGGCTCCAGGAGAGGGACCTGGGACAAGGGATGGAGTGACAGGACAAGGGGGAATGGCTTCCCACTGCCAGAGGGCAGGGATGGATGGGATATTGGGAAGGAATTCCTGGCTGTGAGGGGGGATGCTGAGGCCCTGGTACAGGGTGCTTAGAGCAGCTGTGGCTGCCCCTGGATCCCTGGCGGTGTCCAAGGCCAGGCTGGATGGGGTTTGGAGCACCCTGGGACAGTGTCCCTGTCAGGGCAGGGGTGGAACAGAATGGGCTTTAAGGTCCGTCCAGCACAAACCTTTCTATGATTCTGTGATTCCATGAATTCTAGTGTGAACCAGAGGGCTTAAGCCAGGGCAAAGATTGGGGAACAGGAAAGAGAGCAAACCCTGAAGCAGATGGTAAGGTATAAAAAAATCTGTTTCTAAACTGGAGTAACAACAGGAAAAATAAAAGATAAAAAATCTAAAATAAAATGCCCCTTTAGAACTTCAACAGCCCCATCCTATCCAAACCTAGGCCAGGAGTGATGGAGCTTCTTTGGACAGCAGCAGAGTGATGTGGTGCCTCCATCTACCCAGCCTTCACCTCCTCTGTGGCCTTGCCTTATTGTTCTCTGGGGAAATCTCTGTTCGGGGAAGTGCTCTTTGGGAAGAAAGCTTTTATTAGTCTTCCAAATCTCTGTGGCACAGCATGACCAAGGTTAAACCCCCTACTCACTGGGCTCCACCTTGGGGAGGCTGTACTGCCACAGGAAGCAGCCGGTCATGGCCACGGACAGCAGGAGGAGGAACACGACCAAGACGTGGATCCACTTCAGCTCCATGGCAGTGAGCTTGAGGAAGCTCCGGCTGCAGGGTGCCTGCTGGAATGGAGAAGGAATGGGCTAGGAGAGAGAAAACACCTGCTGTGTCAGCTGGGAGAGAGGCCCCTGTGCTGCAGAACAAAGCTGCTGCAGGGACAGGACTCACCTGGTCTGCTGGAACTGTCCCTGCCCATGGCAGGGGGTGGAATGGGATGAGCTTTAAGGTCTCTTCCACCCAAACTATTCTGGAATAATTTCAGTGACATTGCTGAACCAGGGCAGGGCAGACCAGCCCCTATTGGGGTACTGGAACCAGAAATTACCTCCTGGCTTTCAGTGAGCTCTGTGAGCCTCCCCTTGCTGGTTCTTGTGGAACACCAACTACTCCTTTTGCCTTCTCCCCTCCCTGCAGGTGAAGCTCATCATCCCAGCCTGGCAGGAGTCTCAGTTACAGCTCTCACTTCCTCCCTTCTCAATCACCATGACTTATTCCTGGATATCTTTCCAGCCCCTTTTTCCAGAGTCCAGCATCTGTTCATGGCAGCCACCAGCCAGACCATCTGAGCAGATCCAGCTTTTCTAGATGAATGATGGAATTTTTCACTCCGTGCTGCCCTTACCCTTCTCTGTTGTGCCTGTAAATCCCATTCTATCACGTACCATCTGTAAGCTTGGCATTTACAGATGCCATGTTTTGGAAAACTGCCTGATATTTGAGTGTGTGCAGCTCTCACAACACTGGAGACCATCCAGGTTGGTGAGAGAACCAGATCAATGTTGAAGAAAAACAAGGAACAGATGACAAATGAGGAGGTGCCTGAGCCTGAGCTGTGCTCCTTCACTGCCTGCAGGAGGTCAGGAGGGTGCTTTTGAAAGTTTGGCAATTAATGTTATAAAACATATGGCCTGCCATTTGCATCCAATATGCTCCACATTCCTATGCTGTTTCAGGTTGTCTGGACTCACTTGTAGGATAGACAGATTGAAATATTCCCTTTAGATTTCCACACAGCCTTTTCCCCCCTCCCTGTTTTGGAGATACAGGATAGCTCATGCAAAAGCTTCTGCAAACCAACTGAGCCTTGTCACTCACAGCCAGGGAATCTGCAGAGCCTCTCCCAGACCCGCACACGGTTCTGTGGATCCAGCTGGGTTTTCCAGCCTTCACTGGAACTCTGAGTTGCAGTTCCACTTTCTGCATAATAACAGAAATATAATTTTTCCTGAAAACCTTCAGCCTGGTCAGGCATTCCTATAGGAATTTCTGAAAGCAGCTTATGTCAGGCTCTTCCATAACAATTAAAATTCAAGGATGGCTTAAGACTGTGCAGATGTCTGCAGACCCAGTCACACCTGAGCCTGCCTGAGCGCTCCAGGTCCCTATTCCAGCCTGTGACTTGTTTCTAAATAGGGGAATTCCATCCTGACACCAATTCCATTCTTGTTTGTATATACCAAGCTCCTTCAGGGCTTTTGCAGGCAGGAGATTCCATCACCCAAGGAAAAGCCTGTGCTGAGATCTCTTTAATCCCCTCACACTGTGGCTCAGTGTGTGTTCAGGGATGTCACCCAGAGCTGTTCTCATGCAGCAAGGAGTGGGACAGGGCCCTCTGCCCTGGAGTGTTCATGGGTGACTTCCTTGGATTTAGTCCCATCTTAATAACATAGATTCCTCCACCAATTTTCAGTTCCTCTGACCATTTTTCTGCCTCTTTCCTTGCTTCACTGAGAAGCCCTGCTTCCTGAGTGCCAGAGAACAAGGTGAGAATACTATTTTCTGGTGTATTCCCCATCTCATGGACTCCAGACTCCCTGGGACATTAAGTGAAGACACAAAGATACCAACTTTGAGCTCATCTTTTAGTCAAACTTATCCTTCTGTCCAAACTGCCCTTTACTTCATGTTGATCATGAGTGCTCTGAAAGGGTTTTTTTCCTTCTCTACCCTGTGATCTGGTGAGAATGCAAAGAAACCAAGAAACCCTGGCAATACCATGGATTAGAGATATGGATCTCCCTTATTGATGGGACATCAGATACCCGAACGTGTGAAAAATATTCCTCCACCGGGGAGATGCTCTACCCTCCAAACTACTTTCCAGGGAAAATATCACTTTTTCCCCTGCACCTGGGAGACTGTCAGGCAAGCAGATGGATAGATCCCTATAAACCCTCCTCCCAATTCCCACTCCAGGACCTGTCTGGTCTCACCTTCCTCTGGTTTCCCCCTGACTCCGTGTCTCTGTGACTGTCACAGCTCACAGCACAGACACAGCAAGGCAGGGGAAGGGGGACACCGAGCACTTAAACACATGCAAATGAATGCAAACACTTGCAGGAATGAGTGCACACAGCTTCCCATGGGGACAGCCTAGCAGTAGGATACATTTCCCACCCCCCGAGTTTTTCAAAATTAGAATGGGGAGAAAATCTGGGGATTCCCATCGGACCACCCAGGTCACAGTCCTGCCCCACCAGGGTTGCTCGGCCAAGGCACAGCTCAGCAGGGATTAGGGAGAGCCAGAAACACCCCCAGCCCCTCACGTACCACCTCCAGGAGCTGCCTCAGTCCCAAAGGCTGCTGTCCTTCCTCCAGGCGTGTGGGCACTTGAACAGCCCCATCCTGGCCAGCCTCAGCCCGGGCAGGGCGCAGCAGGAGCCCTGGGCATCTCCCAAAGGCAGCTCTGCCTCAGGGGCAGGCGCTGCTCAGGCACCGGCTGCAGCAGCCCCCTTTCTCTCCCCACGGGTCCTGCTCCAGATTTATCTTGCCAGGAGTCCTGCTCTGGCTTTCCCCATCCATTTGGCCCATCCAGACCCTCCAGAGAGTGCTGCTGATCTCCCCTGGGAAAGGAGCTTAAGTGACAGGGACAGCATGGCATTTGCACAGGAAAGTGCCTGAGAGATTGGATGTTAATTCTTCCTAATGCTTCTGTGCCATGTGTGTGAATCACAGCTGAAACCAGGAGGGCTTCACCATCTATTTATAGCAGCTTCATCTCCTCCTGACATCTGAACAGGAGGCGATTAAGCAGGAGAGGGCCAGTCCCTGAGTGCCTGCAGCCAGCCTGGGGAGCTGCTCACGGGGAGGGCACACGGAGAGCTAAGCCGGGAGCTCAGGCACTCTCTGGGCTTAATCCTGAACAGCCTCCTGGAGTTCTCCCACAGTGACAGACAAGGGAGTCATTCCCAGCTCCCAGGCTCACAGGACAGAGATGGAGCTGGGATTTCATCCTCCTTCTCTGCCAGGCACTCTGAAGGATAGTGGGAGGTGCATGAGGGCGTCCTTACCCGCAGCTGTAACCCCTCCATGGCTGCTCAGGAGGCTCTTCTCATCCCCTGTGCTGCTGGTCCCCACAAATAAAGGGCTTATAAACCCCTGTGATGGAGAGAACAGAGTTGGTGCAGAAAAAAGCAGTCAGAGCAAAGAGATAACAAAGCCCAGCTCAAGTGAGAAGAGCTGCAGGGACAAGACTGGCTTTGGGGTCATGGGGGACATGGGGGGACATGGGGGTTGGAATGAGGTGGTCCTAAACATCCCTTCCAACCCAAACCATTCTATGAGATAAAACACAGTAGCCACAAAAGTTCTCAGCAGGACTTCCCCTCTCTCTGCCTCTGGTCTGGTAGCATCTTGTGTTTAGCCCTAAGCTCTGGGACCTCCCATTTCTCTTGGCCATCCTCACCTCCAAACACAACAAACTGAAGCTTTGAGACCTTCAGGGATGACACATTTTCCCTGTGGCTCCTCCACAGGGTCCTTCCAGCCCCCCTGCAAGGCTCCTTTGCCCTGTTCCCTCTACACAGCAAACAACACCCCTTACCCTTGGGAATCCCACCCACAGCCAAGGGACTGCATGTCATGATGGGAAGTGCCAGGATAATAGCACCACCACCACCTTTCCCACAAAATCTGCCATAAAATCTCCCTCATCCATCTATCTGGCAGCAGCAATTCAATCCCCAACCCCCCAAAAAGAGCTCTTACCAGCCTTGCTGCTACCTCCGGCTTCCAGCTGAGGAACTGGGGGCTGTCCTGCAGCTGCAGATGTTAAGAGCATCTGAAGCACTAATCCAGCTGCCAGCCTCTCTGAGTACAGATTAATGGGCCAGGCCTCACCCCTCCACAAGCAGCACAGCATCTGTCCAGCCATGCAGCCAGAGGGAGGATTGTTGGTGATTTCCTGGCTCCAGTGGTACTGCAGAGTGGAAAATGGGGAGCTGTGGTGTGTGGGTATCCATAACATGCCATGGACTGGAAATGTTGATAATGGACTGCTATTATATTAATATAATATAATATTATTAATATAATATATATTATTAATATAACATAGCACTTTATAATATTATATAATATATTATATTACATAATATATATCATATCATATAGTGTCATGTCATGTCATGTCATGTCATGTCATATCATATCATATCATATCATGTCATATCATATCATATCATATCATATCATATCATATCATATCATATCATATCATATCATATATAATTTATATAATATAATTTATAAAGTACATCATAAATGCTCTCTAAGGAGGAGGGCATGGTTGTGCACTCAGTCACATTCCAGATCCAGGGGATTGTGCACCTTAGGAGATCCTGCCAGCCTATTCCTTCTTCAGATCTTCACAGGTAGGGGCTTTCTCCCCAGTACCATCCCTTCCTTCCAGTATCTCCAATGGCAGCCCAGAATCTGACAGTGCCCAAAATATCCAGTGGAACCTGTGCCTGTACCCCAGAGCTGTGCCCAGATTTTGGTGAATGGAGCTGCCAATGACCTCCTCGCTGATTAGAGTAGATCAGGCTCCTCATGGTTTTGTCATTCCCCATTTATGGGAACTCTGGTGTTCTTCTGTCCCTGCTACCAACGTTCTTTATGGTGGCCTCATAGCCAGTTATCCCACACTACCAACAATCCCTTTGTCCTGGGACCCCAGTCAATGCCTCAGAAATGTGAGTCTGTGCTGTCAAAGGTCCCTTGTGGTGGCCACTGCAGTGTGGGGCTCCATCTCTGGTTATAAATGGCCTGTCTCCTCCATATGAAATATCTGTGTGCTTTTCTGAGAGACCTACTGTGCCAAAGATTCTCTCCACAGTTTTGTAGCACCTCTGTTAAGGGCATTCCTTCGTCAGTGCTGAGTCTACTTTCCCATAATTTTCAGGAATTAAGAGGGATTAAAATCCTTTTCTGTGTTTGCCTTGTGCTGACCAGGCTGTGCCTGAGGAAGCAGCATGAGAGGGGTTCAACTCCCAGCCCCCAGTATAGAGAAACTCCAGTATTTTCATCAAATCTACTGATGGAATTTTAACACTCATCCTTTGGAGCCTGGGTCCTGGTTCTGACCAGGACAGTGTTAGTTTTTGCAGTAGCTTGGAAGGGGCATGACCAGGACCTGAAGGTTGCTCTGTACCACCTTGTGAATCGCTGGGAGCAGGGAAAGGGACTCTTCTGGGAGAAGGGGGAAAGGTATTCCTTTCAGTTGAGGAAGTGGTCGGGTATTGTCAATTATTGGGTGTTATTTTCTCCCAGTGAATAGTTTCTTACACCTTTTGTCTTTAGTATTGTTGCTGTTACTGTTCATTTTCTCATCTCATGGTTTCCAGTAAATTGTTCTTATCTCAACCCACCATCTTTATCTTTCATGCCTCCAATTGTCCTTTTCAGCCACCCACAGGTGGAGGGTGAGAGGGAAGCAAGAGGCAGCATGGGAGCACTAAACTGGAGAATTCCATTCCTAAACAGCCTCCCACGCCAAAGGTCCCAGGGGAGCTCACACATTGCTGGTATGGGATCTTTGGAGATGAAAGGATCCCAGATTGTGGTCTTGGGTCCCACCTGAGATGTCAAACTATTAAAAAAGTTTCATTGCCCTTGGCTCCCTGCAGCACACTCTCAGACATCCTATCCCAGAAAAAAAAAAAAAAAAAAAAAATTGACTGCTACAGGAATGGGAGCAGCTTGAGCTGGGTGTCTCTGCAGAGGGACCCTGAAAAAAGAGATCCCTGGGCTTTTCTACCCTTGCAGTTTGTGCACACCCTCTTCATGCCTCCAGTGGTGATTTTTGGTCTGGGTCTTCTGACACCTTACTGGACTTTTTCTGTCTCCACACACACTGGCCATTGACTTCTCTTATCTTGTGGAGTTGCAGCTTCCACTGGTGGCCGGAGCCTCCTTATCTCCTGCTCTGAGCTTCCTGGGTACTCGCTGAGCCAGCAGAGCTTGGGAGCCCAAACCCTTCCTGATTTAGGGAAAGCATTGCCCAGCAACAGCTCAAACATCAGTGTGTTAGCAGCATTATCCTCCTACTGCATTCAAGACACAGCTCTGTACCAGCTACAAGGAAAATTACTGGTAAAATGAACTCTATTCCACCCAAAAGCACATCTGGGTGAGAGTTCAGAGCTTGTGACTTGAGGCTTCTGCAAATCCAGCTACTCAGACCAAGAAAGGAAAGCTAAGCAAGCAGCTAAACCACACAATGTTATAGCTCTAAGTGACCTATTCTGATTTAAAACTTACTTATTAAGCCAAACAACAGATATTTCTCAACCCATCCTTGGGGGGCCTGAGAGTGGCCTCCACTAAATGGTTTTCCACTGGGTCCCAGCTTAGAGAAACCTCAGAAGGGGCGTAAGAAGATGTTGTGGTTTCCAGGGCAGCCTCTCCCTCCTGCTCCCAGGGCATCCCTGTGACCCAGGGAGCCACAGCCAGGAGGGAACATCAGGCAGGCACTGCAGCCAAAGGATTTTGTGTTTCATAACACCAAAGGGCTGCAAAGGTCAGTCTGTGGAACAGCTCTGAGCAGGAGTCCGTGGGATGGGGAATGACCCAAACAAACAGCTGGCTGGGGGCTGTTCAGGCCTCTCCCCCCACTCAGCTGCAGATCAACACAAAGATCTGCCCAGGTCCTGAGCTTCCAGGTCTGGCTGCATCTGTCTCCACTGCCAGCCAAGGAAAGCTGCATTCTCAGGTGTTTTACATAGCTTGTCCTGCAGCAGAGAGCCACAATGCCCATCAGGCTCCCTCCAGCTGAATTATTTTTCCATCCCTGCCCAGAAACAACCTTTGGCACTAAGGTGACTGATGCAGAGACTTTGGAAATCAGCAGTGTGGGAAATTCCCTCCCCACAGAGCCCCTTCCCTCCCGCAGCACCTGCTGGCCCCCCCACACCTCTCCTGCTTTCCAGAAACTCCTCCTTCTCCTTGAGTTCCTCTCCCATCCCATTTCCCTGGCTGAATTTGGGGGTGCAGCCATCCCACAGGGGCTTTCACAGGAAGGATTTGGGGGGTTGAGGTGTGCAGTGGGGGGGTCCCAGCCAGCTGAGCCCCCTCAGGGGGTTGGTCCCAGTCAGCTCCATCACCAAGGCAGAGCCACCAGTGAAGCTGATGGTGCCTCTGTGGAAACATTTCAGAAGGGGAAGGAGATGCCAGATGGGAGGAAGGAAAGAGCACAGTGAGAAGTGAAAGAGGAGCAGCAAGGAGGAGCAGGAGGGGCTCCATGGTGCTGTAGATTTTCCCTGCAGCCCAAGAAGGACTCAGACCAGGGCAGATGTTCCCTGCAGCTGTGGATGGGACCATGCCATGGCAGACACTCACACAGCATCCCTTGGGGAACCACTCCAGGGAAAATGGATGTTCCTGAGGAAAACACAGCCCATGAGGGACCACACTGCAGGAGGTTTTCCTGAAGGGCTGCAGCCTGTGGGGTTCCTGGGCTGGAGCACAGAAAAGGTGAGGAGGAAGGAGCAAGAGGAAGAAACCACTCTGTGCTGACCTTGACCTGCTGCCCTCAATGTCCCTTGCACCACTTTTTTTGGAGTGGGCTGATTAGGGGAGTTTGGAGAAGCAAAGAAGAAAAACTGAATCTGAGAAAGGACTGAGGATTGAGGAGAAAACATGCTGGTTTGATCTTTCCCACCACCCAGATTTTAAGGTAATAAATTAAATTACTTTTCCCCAAATTGTGTCTGTTTAAACCTGTGACAGTAATTGGTGAATTCCCCATCTTATCCCAGCCTGTGAGTTTTCTTGCCCCCTTTTTCCTCCAATTTTTGGGGAAGTGAGCAGCTGGGTGGCAGTTCTGCTCACCCAAGGTTCTCTCATCACCACAACCATGGCAGGGGTTGAAATGAGATGATCTTTAAGGTCCTTTCTACCCCAAACTGTCCTGGGATTCTGTGATTCCATGATCACATAAGGAAAAGCTCTCCCTTTTGGCTTTCCCCCAGTCCTGTTCTCCAGTATCTCTGCCTTGAAGAATTCCTGCCATTTTCCTGCCAGAAGAGGCACCTACAGCTCTTCAGGAAGGCCCCAGCTGCTGCCCAGCCCCTGGCTCAGAGCAGGTCCCCACACAGGGAACATGGCAAGGTCTGGTTTTGCTGGCTAGAGGGGACTGAGGGGGATATTTTGTGGTCAGATTTTTTTATTGGCAGGAATAAAAAGCACCTCAAATGAAACAGACTGGGCAGATGAATCAGGTCCAGATGCTTGAGCAGTTAAAGAAACTGGGAAATGAACAAGGGAGGCTCTCAGGGGTGCAGGCACTGATGGATGCTAGGAGAGCAGTGACATGTCCCAGGGACAGGGCTGGCTGCACTGTCCCCTCCTCCCTGGGCTGTCAGTCTCAGTGACACGGGGGGTGCTGGGGGAAGGCAATTGCCAGCTCTAATTGCCCTTCTCTCCTCGCTGCCCTTTGAACCAGGACGGGGGTGAGGGGGGCTCTCCCCCTCCCACGGCCCCACATTGCAGAGCCCAGCCAGGACTTTGTTGTCCCACTGGGTGTCCTTTGTGTCCTAGCAGGCACCATTGTCAGCCTTTGTGTCTTGGTACCAGCTGGTTCATTTTATTGATGGTTTTATGTAGTTGAAGTGAGCTTTCAAAGTCAAAAGATGGAGCGGAGTTGCAGAGGGGCTCCAGCTGCACATTCCTGTGTCCAGGATTAGTGGCAGTGGGGTGGCTCAGATGGCAGTGGAGGGGTGGCCAGCAGTGCCATGTGCTGCCATTGCCCAGCTCAGGGAGTCAAGAAACAAGAGTCACAAGCCTGGGAGGAAATATTCCATATTGGAGGCAGTCAGGACATGTTTTCAAAGGTTTCTTCAAAGTAACACAGAGGCACAATGGTTTTACTCTTTTTTTTTTCATATGCCATGACCCCAAGACCTAGGGATTTGGGTTTTTTTTTTGAAAACAGATTGGTGATAAAATCAAACTAAACAAGGAACACTGCTCCCAGCTAAGGATTGGATATGCTTCATTTCCAGGAGGATTTGCCAAGGCCTTGGGAGTGCCAATGGCCCGGGCCAGCCTCACCTGGAGCCCCCCCTCCCCTCCCTGCCTGTTGGCCCAAGGGCTGTGTTTAACCCCCAGCCTGAGCCTTTGATCCTCACCTGGGATTTGCTGTGACTCTGCTGGCCCCCAGTGCAGCCGTGCCCATTCCTTGGCTGTAGGTTCCACTGATCCTGACCCTGGTGTGTGAATTGATGCTGGATCTGCCTCACCATCCCCAGCCCCCCTGATGAAGGAGGCTCTGGGTTTCCCCTCCCCATGGGGCTGGTGCTGCTCTGCTCCCCTGCTCAGGTGCCATGGGGCTGGGGCAATCCCTGACTCTCTGGCCACAGCACCATCCCTGGCTCCCAGCTCGTGGTCCCTCGGGAAGCATGGAGCCCTCTGGCTCCTTGACAAGAATACATTTCATTATATACATTTCATTACATACATTTTCTTTCTATACATTTCATTTATTTCATGCATTTACACAAAACACATATTTTTTATCTTTCTCAATTTGCCCACATGTTGAGACAAAAATTCTCCCTGCTCCTGGACCTGCACCTGGATGCCACAACCTCCCTAATTATCCACAGGTTGTTACACACAGGAGAAAGTTCAGTCTTTGTGCCACTGAAAAATTCCAGGCTGCCTCAGGGCACTGGGAGTGCAGAGCTGCTCTAGGGCTGGGAGAGCTGGCGGCGCTCACATGGAGAGGGATCCAGGGAGGCCTCAGAGCCCTTCCAGCAAATGGACCTGTCCTGGAAGGCACAACCTCCCTAATTATCCCTGTTACACACAGGAGAAAGTTCAGTCTTTGTGCCACTGAAAAACCCCAGGCTGCCTCAGGGCACTGGGAGCACGGAGCAGCTCTGAGGGCTGGGAGAGCTGGGGGCTCACCTGAGAGGGATCCAGGGAGGCCTCAGAGCCCCTTCCAGGGCCCAAAGTGTCTCCAAGGGGTGGAGAAGGATTTGGGACAAAGGCTGGAATGCCAGGACAAGGGGGGATGGCTTCCTATTGCCAGAGGGCAGGGTTAGATGGGGTATTGGGAAGGAATTCCTGGCTGTGAGGCGCTGAGGCCCTGGCACAGGGTGCCCAGAGCAGCTGTGGCTGCCCCTGGATCCCTGGCAGGGCCCAAGGCCAGGTTGGATGGGGCTGGAGCAGCCTGGGACAGTGGAAGGTGTCCCTGCCGTGGCAGGGGCGCACTGAATGAGCTTTAAGGTGCCTTCCAACCCAAACCATTCCGGAATTCTATGATTCTATGATCAATCTCTGCGGCAAATCCCCTGTGCTGGCTCCAGTCTGTGCAGCAGCAGCGAGGCCTCCCCAGCCCAAGCGGGGCTCTCACAGCTGGGCCCAGCCTGGGCTCCCTCTCCTCTTTCATTGCTGCTCTGAAGCCTGCAGGGAGCTGGGCTTGCACTGAGCCATTTCAAAGCTCTCTCATTAACTGCTCGCCAGCAGCCAGCTCTCCGATAATGGGGATCGCCTCTGGAAATTGCAGCCCCATAGCAACAAGGAGTTTAATGGCTATTATTCCTAAACGAAGGACACAGGTCTGGTAATCCACCTTGTGCCTCCAGCAAAGGCCCTTGGAAATGATGATTTCCCTTTGCAGGTAGGGCAGGAAAACACACACAATCACAAAAGTGTTAAAATGACATGACCTGGCCCAGTAGAGTAGTTTTTAATGTTTCAAAATACGGGAGTTTTAAAATATTTGAAATATTTAAATATTTGATAATTTAAATATTAACTATATATATTTTTATATACATATATAAAATATTTAAATATTTGATATTTGAATATGTAAATTTTTAAAAAAAAATTCTTTTTCATGGAGCCATGTGAAACCTTTACAACAAACCTTTATGTGTTTTAAAAATTGAAAGTTATTAATATTCCTCACAAGAAAAAAAGGAAAACCTGTTTTCAAGGACAGGACTCACTTCACATGGTCTGCAGCAGAGACTTTTGGCAATCTGTGCTTGTGCTTGTCCACTTCCAAGACAAAGAAGGTTTTCTGTGTGTCCCATTGTACAGTAATACAGAACCCCTAAATCCCAGACTGGTTTGGGTTGTAAGGGACTTTAAGCTCATTTCATCTTTCCCTGCCGTGGGCAGGTGTACTTTCCACTGTCCTACATTGCTCCAAGCCCTGTCCAGCCTGGCCTTGGGCTGCCAGGGATCCAGGGGCAGCCACAGCTGCTCTGGGTAACCTTTTCCCATTGCCAGTGTCTCTTCTCTGCACACCCAAATCTGGCTCCATCCTCTCTCCAGCCCTGCAGGCAGTGGAAGGCGTGGTGGGTTCTCCCCTCATGGGTACAGTTCTCCAGCTCTACCCATCCCAGTGAGTTCCCCTGGATCCATCAGGGAGCCCTGGTGCAGCTCCACTCAGCCCTGTCCCCATGATCTTTGTGCCACTGGCTCTCACCATTTCCTTCTCCATCAATTTAAGAGAATACACAGCTTGCCACTACAAAGGCCCTTTTATGCATTAAGGAGGGAGGAGCCAGCTGGGGGTTGGGCTCTGCTCTCAGGTAACAAGTGACAGGAATAGTGGACACGGCCTCAAGTTGTGCCATGGGAGCTTTAGGTTGGATGGGAGGTAAGATTCCTCATGGAAAGGGTGTTCAGGCACTGGCACAGGCTGCCCAGGGCAGAGGTGGAGTCGCCATCCCTGCAAGGGTTCAAAACCTTGTCAATGTGGCATTTGGGGACGTGGTTTAGGAGCAGACCTGGCAGCGCTGGTTGAGCGTGGAGATCTTAGAGAGCTTTCCCAACCTTAATGACTGGGATTATTAATTATTTAATTGATTAAGTCCATGATTTCTACCCACCCAGCAGCTCCATCACCCCTGTCATGGCCAGCAGTGGGTTTCTTGGAGCTTTGTACATGATCAGGGTAAGACCCTGACTATCTCCAGCCAGGATGAGTTAAGAGTGGAAGTGGTCCCAGATGTCCCTGTGATGGGTGGTGGCATCACCCTGCACATGCCCAGTGTCACCCACCCCATTAGTCCTTTTTCCTGCCTCCCCTGTGCTGCCTTCCCCCACCCTGTCTCCAGTGACACCAGAAGAGTTTGGAGCCATGGAGTGGCCTGTGGGGAAAAGGGGAATATCAGTTTGCTTGGGTGGAGAGAAAATGGTGAGAGAGGCTCCAGGGTGGGAGGGAGATGGGGGCCTGAGGGAAAGGTGTGCATGGATAAGAGAAACTCTGGAGAGGGCTGAGGGCAACCAGCAGAGAAGGTACTGGTGGATTCAGGCCTGCCCATGACTGGCTTAGGGCCATGAAGGTTGTAGGAATGTTTGTCCCTGCAGCTGCCTTTTGGAGCCCTTGGGATCACATCCACTGCTTTTTTCTGTGCCAGTGGGGCTGCAAGAGCTTTCTGAATTTTTTCAATGAAAGCAGCACTTCTCCCATTGTCACCAACGGACTCCAAGAGCTGGAAAAGACTGAATAAGAGATGTGATAACCTTATAATATAATTGTACATGCTCTATAGGGTGGATTGAAGGCTTGAGCTCTGTGTCTCCCTGAAGTCACCCAGCCCAGGCAGGCAATCCCTGCTAGGGACCAGCGTGACCCCAGGTAGGGGCTCAGCACAGCTGTGCTTCTTCTCAGCAGAGCTCTATCCTCTGGCACATCCAGGGTGCTGGAGCTGCTGTGTGGGGGCCTCCCAGCCTGACCTCCAAACCAGAGATACACCAGTGTGCAGGTCATTACTGCAGAGATTTGATTTGCACAACCAAGAAAGAAGAGTTAATTTGAGTCTTAAAAGCCCTGTTTGGAAAGCTGCAGCTCCAGTGGCAATGAGTACAGGGAAGGTTCCTCTCCCTCAGCCCCCAGGGGCTGGGGGGATTTGGGCAGTGTCAGAGGAGGCAGGCACAGGCAGCCCTGTGTGCACAGGATGGGCTCTGTGGCCCCTGGGCCGGGTTCAGCTGTGTTTGTGCAGCCCCTTCCCTGCCCAGGCACCTCTGGCCCCCAGCACAGAGCCTGCCCGGGCCCATGCCAGCAGCACCACCCTGCCCACACTGAGAGGGTGCTGTGGGTGCCCTGTGCCCCCACAGAGGTGGCCCCAGGACGTGTCACCAGCAGTGTGACCCGGCTGCCAAGGGCTGAAGCAGCAGCGACCTGCTCTGCCCTGCTCCGGGTACTTTAAATAGGTCAGCAGCAGGTGACTGGATGAAATTACCCTTCATTTTATTGTGAGGGAGCTGCAGACGAGGCCCTTCCCGTGGCTAACAGCAGGGATTGCCAGTGACAATGTAATGATTTTAATCCAGCAGTTTTCATTAACTCCTCACGTGCTGGGGGCCTCGCCACGAGGCAGCACCAGCCGGGTTGGGAGGATGGTGTCACTGCTCTAAACGCACACAGGGACACATCCCAGACACTACTGTGGGCCACAGGGGTGCAAACCCAGCTCTGGGGCTTGGTGCAAAGCCCAAAGCCTCTCCCTGTGCTCCCCTGGGTCAGCAAAGAGCCCAGCAGCTGTGGGGGGAGCTCTGCGACAGCAACGTGCCAGTTAAGCCCAGGGATCTAAATCTCTCCATTTCTGGAGGTAAACAGAGAACAACACAGCTCTTCATGTGTCACTGTGTGCAGTTGGACTTTTTTTTGTCAGAGGGTAAAGGACATGACTTTAGGGTATGGACACGGGACACAACAGGACAGCAGGGGAGGCCAGGGTGGGGATTGAGCAGTGGAGAAAACAATGGCAGATCATGGGTGAACATGAGGGCAGGGCTGTCCCACTGGGGAAAAAAGCAGGCTGAGGGCTCAGAACGAGCCCAGAGCTGGAGCTGGCTTGTGGTGCCAGGTGCTCAGTGAGCTGCATGGGGCAGGACAGTGAAACCTCTCAGTGTGACTGACAGAGGCCGACTTGCCTTTATCCCCCGAGTTCTGATGGTCAATCCAGCTGCTCTTTCCCCCAGTCTCCAGCAGGCCCTTTGGAGAAGCAGGGCTGGCACAGGCAGCTGCTTTTTCAAGTCTGCTGTTGAGAACAAACAAGGTCCCCAGTGACTGTGTGGGGACAGTGCAGAGCAGCCCAGTTTGTACTGGAAGCAGGGCCAGAGGAGTGATGGTGTTTGGGGGGGTCCCAGGACCAGAGGAGTGATGGTGTTTGGGGGGTCCCAGGACCAGAGGAGTGATGGTGTTTGGGGGGGTCCCAGGGCCAGAGGAGTGATGGTGTTTGGGGGGTCCCAGGGCCAGAACAGACCAGCAGTGCAGCTGGGGGGATCCACTGTCTCTGGAGCTGGCACACTCCAGATCCCAAGAGTTAACCCACAAAGCAGAGAGGAAAGAAGATGAAACAAGGGCAGTTCAGGCAGTGGAGCAGCTCCTGCCACCACCAAGGGGAGGCATCCCCTCCTCTTGTTTGTCTTCCCACCTTCCACACTCTTCCTTGGCCCTAGTCCCAGTTCCCCCAGTATCTCCTGTGCCTGTCCACCTTTCTGCAAGGGGTTTCAGCTACCAGACCCACTCTAGGAAATCCCAGCACCTCTGAGGTGTGTGCTGAGCACCTCTGGAGCAGTGGAAGGTAAGACAAGACCTCCCCCTTGTGCTGAGCTGTCACAGCAGATTTACAGCTGTAGCTCTGGACAAATGCTGCAGATGTCAGATTAGTAAAGGAATGGTCTTTTAAGTCCAGAGAAGAAAATTCCTTTTGCTTCAAAAGGTGGAATGAACTTACTCATGTCCTGGAACAGCTTGGGGGAGACACTGCACCTCCATGGGCTGTGTCTGGGATTTTTCATTTATTTTTTTCTTAGGATGTCCTTCAGAGTGGAAGGATGTCCTGAGGTCAGGAAGTGATTTAGTCCAACCTACAACTCAGACAAGTGTCTGCTCTGAGGTCACAGCAGGCTACCTAAGGCTCTTTCCTGCAAGGTCTTGGAAACCCACAAAGTCTTCTGCTCTTCTGCCAGCATGGGGAGATTCCTGGGATTGTCCTGTAGGGCAGGAGTGGGACTCAATGATCCTTGTGGATCTCTTCCAACTCAGGACATTCTATGACTCAATGAACTGTGCTGTGTCACTTTGGCTCTTTGGAAGGTTCCTTAGGAAGATGGATTCCTGAATGAGAGAGCCAATGACCTCTGTGTCCCATTGGTCTGGCCTTCAGGGACATGACTGAAAATCTTAGTGTCCTGTCCAGGTGGTGGCCTGCATGCAAGCAGAGGCGTTCCTGCCTCCCAGGCCAGGAAGAGGGGGAACACCACTTTTCCATGTCCATCCTGCTGGACACGGGTGAAACTGAGGCAGGGAGGAGAGAAGGGCTCCCTGCTCCCCTGTGGCACAGATGGGGCACAGTGACATGGACAGGCCTGCACACAGGCTTCCCATGGGCCAGGGCAGGAGCAGGCTGGGTGCCCAGAGATCCCCGTGCTGCTGATGAGGGGGCACAAACACAAAAATGGGGAAAAACTCTGAGCAGCAGCTCCACTGCAGGCTGGTCAAGCAGCATGACTGAGACCCTGGGATGCTTCCCACAGCTCCCAAAATATAGCCAGGAATAGCCAGCACTTATGAGCCAGCCTTGGCTCTGTTTGAGCTGTTCCCTAAGCTTCAGAGTAACTTTCACTATTCATAAGTTTCTGAGGTGAGGCTGGAGAGAGCGTGGAGCAACCTGCCCTAGTGGAAGCGGGGTGGAACAAGAGGAGCTTTAAGATTCCTTCTAACCCAAACCATGCTGGAATTCTATGACTAATGAAATTGTCTTGATTTATGGTAAATATGGCCCTCTCAATTTTTTTTAATAATTTCTCTTGCATTTTCTCTCATCTATGGTAAATATGGTCATACTGATTTCTTTTTTTATCATTTCTCTTGAGTTTGCTCTGCTTGCGGCATATGGGAAGGAAACAAGCCATGAACTCCGGGTGGCTGGAGTGCTGAGATGTGAAGATCAACTCCTGAGGTCCTAGAGCAGTGCTGGGCTCCTCTGCAGCCTGTCACAAGGTGCCACTGACCACACTGGGCTGTCCTGGAACTCACAGCCTCAGCAGGGTTATCCTTTCTCTCCTAAGGCAGTAAAGGTGTTGATACCATGTCCAAACCCTCAGAAACAGCATATGGAGTGTTTGTGAGCCTCCTACTGATTCCTTGTGCTTCACCTGTCTAACAGGGGAAGTGTAACTCCAGCCTGTCCATGCCAAGCTGTTTATTGTTTGCACATGTTAAAAATATCAGAAATGCAGGAAGCTGGGTGCAGAATAAAGAGGAGCCCAGTCACAGGCTAATCCTCAGCCATGGAGGACAGACCTTCCCAGCTGTCTGCAGCACTTTGAGCTGGGGCTTCCACAGAGCCTGACTGGGGGTCATTGAATCACAGCCTGGGTTGGGAGATAACTTCAAATATCATCAAATCCTAAAATCAGAGTTGTTTGGGCTGGGAGGGATCCTAAAGGGATCCACACCCTGCCCAGGGCAAGGACAATTTCCACTAGACCAGGCTGTGCCAAGCCCCATCCAACCTGGCCTTGGACACTTCCAGGGTTTGGAAATAATATCCCAGAAACTACCAGATGAAAGAAGCTGAACAGCAGGTTTAAATGGAAGCTGTGCAGTTCTGAACAAAACCAGTACAGGAGAAGGGGAGGAGAAGGAATAGGACCCTTTAATTTAAAAATTGCTGATACATTTGTGACCCTCCATCATCCAGAAATAGCTGTACCTGGATCATAAATCTGGGTGACCTGATGCAGTGGTTGGCATCCCAGCCCATGCAGGTTGGAAGCAGGGCTCTTTCCAGCCCAGAGCAGTCTGTGACTCTACGACACACAATGCAGGGGGTTGGATCTGGACTCTCCTTCCATGCACTTCCAGGCTGTATCGATATCTCAGGATGGGGCAGGAATGGGGAGGATTTGGCTCTTGATTTGGGAGCTCAGAGGCATTTCCAAAGATGGAGCAGACTTAAAAATAATTTGGTCCAAGCCACATGTGAGCCACCAGGAGAGCCTGGCTGGCACCTTCCCTTGGCATCCCTGGGCAGCCTCGTGTGCCAGGGGACACAGGACTGGGGTTCAAGCTGTGCTATCCAAAGAACAAAGTCTCCCTAACAACATTGGGCTGGATTGGGATTTTTGGGCCCACTGGGATTTTTGAGGGTGATTGTCCATTGGTTTGTGGCAGAGGAACAGTGTTGGACTAAAGCTTTGAGCCGTGGGGAATTCACCTTCAAATCACACGTTCCATAAGCTCGAGTACAGCTTGCCTGGGGAAATCCTATTCACAAATTTATGGGGTAATTTGTTGGAGGGACTTGAGGATGTCTCTGCTCCAACCTCCTGCTCAAAGCAGAGTCAGATGTGAAGTCAGAAAGGACTTCTCAGGGCCTTTTCCTGTTCTGCCTCAAAACCTCCAAGGACAGAGACTCCACAGTCTCTCTGGACAAACTCTTCTGACATTTGATTCTACACATAAACCCAGCTGCAGTTATTCCTTTGTTTGTGGAGCTCCTAAATGCATGACAGCCTATTTATTAAAAATATAGTCCTAAAAATATAAAATACACATATAAAATATAGGTATATGGGGCTATATAAAAATATAGCCCTAAAAATGTTCTTATTATTTTATAGAACCACAGAATTATTAAGGTTTGAAAAGACCTCCAAGATTGTCAAGTCCAACATTTGACTGCAACTATAAATCTTGGTTTCTGCCCTGTGCTACTTCCAGTCCCTTTTCCTGTCCTAATAGACAAAATTCTGCAGGTGAGGAGCACCACAGGTAAGGGTGGGATGGTAGAAAGGATTGGGAAGATGTTCAGACAGTCTTCAAAGCTGGTGTTGGTACTGACAGACACTGCCCAAAACATGTGTCTTGGTGGATTTGATGTATTGGGAAATGATGAGTAACTTAATACATTTTAATACTTTACTTTCCCAGAACAATTTATACAAAGCTGTTTCAACAAAGCAGAAGGAAGAAAAAAAATCCCCTACAAAATACCCCAAAAGCTCACAATAAATTGCTATTTTCCTTTGGAAGAAAGCGAAATAATTTAGTCCTACTGTTTGGATGTCAGTAAGGACCACTGGTCTCAGGAGATAAGGATGAAGCCCATAATGAAGAACACTCATAAATGTTTCATTCTGACAGAATATTTTTTAAAAAGTGATCTGGAAAGAAAAGCAAAGAATAAACAACTATGAGCATTTCTTTGCGTGGGTGGGAGGAATGATGCTGGCAAACAGAAGAGGTGAATCCTTAAATGCAGAGAAGTCTAAAGTACAAGGAAACATGAGTGTGAGAATAAAAACACAGACACTTCTGAGCAGGGCTTGGAGAAGCCAAAATACAGAAGATTTCTGTTCACTCAGAGGTAAAATTAATGGAGGAAGAAAGATGATGGCCAGCAAATTGAACTGCAGGTGTCAGTCCCTGCCTTGTTCCTGTGCCCCAGCTTTCCCCTGTGTCCCTGGACAGAGGGAGGAGGTGCTGATAGTGCAGGAGGGAGAAGAGGGCAGCAGGAAAACAGCCCCAGTGCAGCCAAGCCCATCCCAGGGCTCTGGGTCCTGCTGGGAGGGACCACAACACTTCCACTGCCCCTCATCCTCCTCAGTCCCTCCTCAGTCCCTCCTCAGTCCCTCCGGCTCCAGCACAGAGAGCTGGGAATGTGCCAAGAGACTGATGGTATGTGCTGATTTGCAGATGAATTTGCATGAATTTGCATACATCTCCCTCTCAGTTTGCATTCATTCCCTGAGATGCCTTTAAGAACAAGCAAAACATTGTCTGCTCTGAATGAGTCAAATTTTCTACTTTAGTTTTCTTTTTTGCAGATACACAAATGTGAAAAAAATCAGCTACTGGTTAATTCATTTTCTTCCATTTCTATTGCTTTTCCCACCTCCCTTCCACCCTCAGCTACTATAGTGACCTATTATTCTTTTTTTACATTATATGAAAATTGTTGTCATAAATTGTTCCCTCAGTTGTGCACAAAGCAGGCAATATCCCAAACTGTAGCTTTAACTGTCCTATTTGCACAACACTGATGGTTCACAGACTGATCTTAATATGCTCCACTTTTCATTTCCTTTCCTGGAGGAACAGGTCTCAATAGTGACATCTGCTTGGTGAGAAGTTTTAGGTAAACAGAATTCCACACAATTAAATGTTGAGGGACAATTATCCTGATAGCTCTTTGCTGTGCAGATGAGGGAGTTGGATGGAAGACCATGGTCTGGGAATTGTCATTCTGCAGGGAGCGCTGGGACTCTGGGGAACAGCAGATATTTTGGGAAACGTTTGAGAGGTTCCCCTTGGCCCAGATCTGAAGTTTGTTGAGGTTCTTCTGGGCTAGAGTTCTGCCATTCCTGTGCCTGTATCTTTTAATTAGCAATTTACTCTGCTGTTTTTAAAACTCTAGGAGGGCAAACTGTAAATGTGATCTCCAGCCAAGAAAAAAAGCCCTACTGACTCCTCAAAAGGCATTCCTCCTTCTTCTCTGGAATCATACTTTTTTGGATTTGGCCTTCTTTTTCTCATTTCACTCTAGGACCTGATGGAGTGGGAGCTAATGCTTTGTTGGCATTTTTCCCTCATATCCCACCTTGTTGTCTCCTTGGTGTCATTCTGTAAGTGCCCTCCAACAGTTCGTGGTCTGTGATCTCCAGCACCTCAGCATCAGCTTTGTGTGACAGCACAAACCAACTCCTTCCATCTGTGCAGGGCCACGAGTCAGAGCCCTGGCAGCTCAGCCATCCCCTGGCAGCTCAGCCATCCCCTGGCAGCTCAGCCATCCCCTGCCACATCTCCTGTGTGTTCCTGTCACACCCTCTTGTTCTGGGTGGAGAAGGGGGCTTGGAGGATGGACAAGAACAGGGGATCCCAGCACTGAGGAGAGGAACTGGAACTCCTCCCTTCTGGTCCCAGTCCTCGTGAAGCCCAGTTTGTGGTTTCCCTGATTTGCCATGAGAGTGCACTGTTGACTCATGTTCCATCTGTCCTCCTGGTCCTTCCCAGCAGGCTGATCCATTCCCTCTCAGGCTGCACTGCTGACCAGGGTTACCCTGCCCTGGCCCGGGGTAGTTTGAGAGGTTCCCCTTGGCCCAGATCTGAAGTTTGTTGAGGTTCTTCTGGGCTAGAGTTCTGCCATTCCTGTGCCAGCTGCTTCCTCATCTCTGGTATTGCTACAACCATAATGAGGCTGCACCTGAATTGTCACCCAGAGAGCCCATGGAGTTACTGAACTCGCCCAGGGCGCTGCCAGGCCTGGGGTGCTCAGATTGTCCCCTGAGGTTAATCAAACTCCAGTCTGACTGTGCCCACTGCCCTTCCTTAGGGATTGTCCATGGCACAGTCTTTAACCCAAGATTTTTAACTCAGTGGTGTCCAGGTTGTGTCAGGGGGGTTTAGGCTGGAGATCAGGGAAAGGTTCTTTCCCAGAGGGTGCAGGCACTGCCCAGGCTCCCCAGGGAATGGGCACAGCCCCGAGCCTACCAGAGCTCCAGGAGCACTGGGACAGAGCTCCCAGGGATGCCCAGGGTGGGATTGTTGGGATGTCTGTGCACAGCCAGGGGTTGGACTGGATGGTCCTTGTGGGTCCTTTCCAGCTCAGGATATTCCATTATTATATATTCCATGATTCCATGTCTCTCCTCACATTAGTCTTCTGTTCTACCACCTTCAAGTTACTCCAGTTCCTTCCATTCCACTGCTTCCCTTCCACTTAACTGAGTCCCCACCTGCTGGATGCCCTTCCTGGCTGGAGTCTGACTCTTCCCCTCCTGGGAGCACTGGAACATGGCCTGTGGCTCTGGGCTCTCTGCCCTTGGGATTGCTTGTCCTGGCAGGAGATGGGTCTGCCAGGCACCCCCAGCCCTTCCCTCCAGAGTGACCCAGGTCTGGGGGATGGGCTTTGCCCAGCCGTGCCTGGCCAGGGTTTGGGAAGCTGGAATGCACTCCCATGTGGATCTGCTCTCTCTGGTGAGGCATTATCCCCGTTGTTTGCTGTTGGGAAGGATGAAAGTTTGACAAGAAAGTCTCTCTGTGCTTAGCAGAAAGATTTTTGAAAGTAGAGTCTGATGAAGGAATAGAGATGGAAGCAAGTTTTGATATGGAAAAAAAGAATTGCTGAGCCAGTCTTACTGGATAACCAAGGAGGCAAAGGGTGTGTTAGTTAGAAGGGGTTTTTATGACTTAGAGAAAAGGATAAACGCACCTCAAAAAAGAAGATGTTTTTACCAAGCAGGAAGATTGCACAGGCAAACAAGTCAGCAAATGTGGCAAGTAGAAAAAGGTCTCAGAATTTTCCACTGAAAGAAAACTGAAAAACAACTTCTGGCTTAAACTGTAATGTACTGACTTTTAGTGATTGGAGAACAGTAACATGCATATGGTAATTATAGTAGTTATGATAGGCTATAGATAAAAGTTAAGGTATAGATTGGTTCTACTGTACTAAGATGCTCAGCAAAGAAAAGTCTAGAATGCATTGTAACCTGAACCAAAGGGTCTCCAGGCCTGCCTGCAGCTGGAGCTGCCAGCTGTGGGCACAGCTCTGTCACACACAACCCTGGACTGCTGCAACATCTTGGATACAATAAACTACATTTTGGGGAGCCACCTGGAGTCCTGCATCCCTCATTTGGGCTCTTGCAGTTTGCCATCTCAGTGCAGGGCAGGATGTCCTTACACTGATGGATGGGCAGCAGGGAAAAGGCAGGAGCCTTTCCAAGCACCTGGACACAGCTTGTTCATGACAACCCATGAGAGGGAAAATCTCCTCCAGCGACCAGGACAGGACTGTTTGGAGTCAGTGGGACAGAGATGGGGATGTTCTCTCATTTCCCCCCCTTACAGAACATTATTGCCATGTCAGGAGATGTTGTTTTTTTTGTTTTGTTTTTTTTTTTAAAGTAAGGTGAAATATTTCATTATTTGTAGCTGTGCTCACTATTAACTGTAAACCACCAATCTAATCAAGTACCCGAGTTGTGTAATCAAACTCCTGAGGAAAACCTGAAGATTGCTCCAACCTTGGCATGTAAATAAATGCCAGCAGAAAGAGGTGAGGCCCTCTGAGCCAGGATTTCCTTCTGAGCCAGGGGAGTTCTGAGCAAGGGGAGCTCAGGCTCTTGAAGAAGCTGAGGGTGGAGTGGGGATGATCCTGATGGATCAGTTATCTACTGATGCTATTGTTAAATACTCAAGTTTTAGCTACAAACAATAGATAACTGACGTTTAGAGTTAGTTTGTCGAGCTGTATCTTTTAATTAGCAATTTACTCTGCTGTTTTTAAAACTCTAGGAGGGCAAACTGTAAATATGATCTCCAGCCAAGAAGAAAAGCCCTACTCACCCCTCAAAAGGCATTCCTCCTGCTTCTCTGGAATCAGACTTTTTTGGATTTGGCCTTCTTTTTCTCATTTCACCTGCAGATTTGCTCAGGTTTGCAGCAGTTTGCTGCCTTGCCTTGTGCACCTCGCAGCAGGCAGTGCAGCAAGAAGGGTTAAACAAGCCTGGGAGTGTGCAGGGGATGTGCTCGACTTTCATTACTGGTTATGGCACGTAAGACAGAGAACCCAGCATGTCCTCTTTAAAGGAAAATTGTGTTCCTCTGCCTGCTTTAGTGTGTCAGCAAAGCAGTTTTGAAGGATGCAATTTACTGAGTCTTTCAAAAGCCTTTGTCAAAGTTGTTCTCAAAAGTCACAGAGAACCAAAAGCATCTCACGAAGCTCTGGCGTATGACAAAGCCCAGCCAGGCAGGGGCTGAGCAGGGATTCCCCTGGTGTGGTCTGGGGCTCACAGGTGAGCCAAGAAAATGAGAGGCTGCTCTTCAAATTAAATATTTCCTTCTGGGGTTGTTCAGCCTGGAGTAAAAGAGGCTCAGGGGAGGATCTTCTGGGTCTCCACAACTCCGTGGCAGGAGGAAAGGGCTGGGAGTGGGGGGTTGGTTGGGCTCTGTTCCCAAGGAACAAGAGGAAATGGTCAGATGCCAAGGAAAAATCCTTCACTGAAAGGGTGCCCAGGCACTGGCACAGGCTGCCCAGGGCACTGGTGGAGTCACAATCCCTGGAAGTGTTCAAAAACCAGTAGACCTTTGTGCTGTGGCTTGGTGGCTGTGGGAGTTTGTAGGAGCGTCGGGGGTAGGACAGTGGGGATGGATGGAGACGAGAGATCTCTGCAGCCAGGTCAGGAACTTGGGGTTTATTGCAAAGGGCCAAGTGCAGGGCCCTGCTGGGAGCTGCCAGCACAGCTCAGAGCAGGACTGAGAGAAGAGTGGGGGAGAGACAATGAGAGGGTAAGAGAGCGAGGTTCCCCTTACAATACAATAAATCTTCTTCTGTGTTGAATATTCTGATTCTCACTAACCAATCTAGTACAAGATACAAATCCTACAGCATTTACATACAGCCTATAAGAATCACTATATTACCATACTGTGCTACATTTTAAACCCTAGAAACTACTCTTTGGGCCCCTTCTGCCAAGCTGGCAGGGCCTGCTCTGACCCTTGGAGCTGTCTGCAAGCAGAGGATGTTGTTCCATCAAAAGGGGATCACCTTCAGCCAGCCACACCATTGTTTTCCAGTTGTTCAGTAACTGAGGGATCTCAAAGCTTGCTTTCATTTCAATCTCGCTTATAGTTTCTGTATTCTCAAAATCTTTTGCCAGACAATCATATTTATGACACTTTCCTGTTTCATCTTCCCCAACAGGAGTTAAGTGGTGTGAAGGTTGGACTTGATGATCTTGGAGGTCTTTTCCAGCCCTAATAATTCCCTGATTCTGTGAGATGCACCACCACCATGGTGTTCATCCTCCCTGGGCTCACAGAACCGTGGGGGCTGTCTCCAGGTGAGCACGGGCTGACTGAGGGGACGTGAGTGACAGCACAAGAGAAGAGTGTTGCTTGTGCAAAGCCCAAGGCTCAGGTGACTTGGCAGCAGAAACCTGTCCCCCAGCAGCTCTGGCAGCCAAACTCCACAGCATCTGTGCTATTTCTCATCACGTTATCCCAACAAACACACCACATCCACCAGGGGCCCAAACAAGGAAACACAGGCAACAGAAATCAATCTCACTTAAGACTTACTGAGGGTGAGGCAAGAAAAAGTCCAAAGCAAAAGATCACACTGCTATAAATGTTGACTTCTGGGTCAGAACTACTGCCCAAAACCCTCTTATCCTTGACAATCACGAGCACCCAGGGAGGGACATCAGGACACAGCAGCTGACACCCTTTCTGTGCTGCATTTGGGAAGCTGCTGTGTCCTGCCAGTGCCTCCCTGCATGGCTGCATTAGTGTGGAAAATGGATTTTGGATAACAATTTATTGCAGCGTGCCCCCCCAGGCACACATCCTGGTGTTTGTGCATGTGCATGTGAGAATGCAGGGGGGCAGGATCAACTCCCCTGGAAAGTTAAATTAAATCAGACTCTTCTCTGCTTCCTGACAGTTTCTCACTGAGTTTTGGTGCACTCACCACAGTCAGTCCAGACTCTTCCCTCGTGGGACAGAACCTTTCTCCTGCATTCCTGCAAAAGCTCCCCAGGGCTGCTTTGCATGGCTGAGTGGAGAGATTTCCTGCATCAAGAGCTCTGTCCCTCTTCCCTGTACCACGGGGTGCCTGTCCCAGCTTGCATGTGAGTCTCAGGGAAGATGTATTTCTGCAGCTGTTTTCTGTGCAAAGTGAGGTTGAGCAGCCCCAGAGCTCCCCAGGGCGCAGGAGAAGGCCTGGCTGGCTGGTCTGCAGCTCCCTGGCAGCACAGGGGGAAGGACTCAGCCCCTAGGGGGAAAAAAATTAAAAAACAGGAAAAAATGCCCAATTCCGAGCTCCTATTTGCCTTTCTCTGCAGACAGCAAGTGTCTTATGGGAGAGATGGGAAACAAGGACTTGGGGAGCAGGGAGGGAGGCAGAGGGCTTGTGAAGGAGGGAAACACTGCCAAAAATCTGTGACTGCAGGCAGCAGGGAGGGACAAGTTGAGACCTGAGGATGACACATCATTTTCTGTGATAAGTTGGTAGCTTGTGAAGGGGCCAAAGGCTGTAAGTCACAGACCTGGAGGTGTTTAATTGTGCTTCCCAAAGCTCCAGCAGTGCTCAGCTGCCTGGGGAGCTGGGTCTGCTCACCCCAGCTCAGCAGGGCTTTATGTGTGCCCTCACCACGGTGTCCATCACTGGAGAAAACCTGTCTTGGGATTCCAGGGTGGCTTGGGGTTCCCTGGTGATGAAGTGGGGCCATGGGGATCCATACAATCCTCCCTCTGCACCCCTGAGCACATGATTTTGGGCATCTGAGCCCTCCTTCCTGCAAGATCCTGCATGTTCTGCTTTGTTTCACTTGTGCAGAAAGGGCAAGGGAGCTGATGGAGGTAGGAGATTCAGCAGTGCTGTGATTAAATTACAGCCAAATGCAGCTTTGGTTCCTGCTCTGCTGCACCTTCCTTTCTCCCCTCAGGGCCAGAGGGAACCAAGGAGTGAGGGGAGTTCAGCTGCAGGGACAGGCTATGGCACCCCAATATCCTATCCAGAGTCTCCAACTACCCCCTGTCTCCTCCAGAGAGAGAATTCCAGTGCCCCAGATGTGGCACTGGGCACAGAGCAGTGCCCAACCAGCAGCCCAGGCCCCTCCCAGCAGGGCACCACTCACAGGCATTCCTGGCTGAGCCCGGTGGCTGTGGCAGGAGGACCTGACGTGGAAAATGCCTTTACCAGAGCAGCACTGATGGAAGGAACTCACAGAATCCATGGAATGACAGAATGGTTTGGGTGGGAAGGGACTTAAAGTCCTTTCCATCCCACCCCCTGCCATGGCAGGGACACCTTCCATAGCCCAGGCTGCTCCAAGCCCCATCCAGCCTGGCCTTGGGCACTGCCAGGGATCCAGGGGCAGCCACAGCTTCATTCTGTGCCAGGGCCCTACCACCCTCACAGCCAGGAATTCCTTCCCAACATCCCACCTAGCCCTTCCCTCTGTCCATTTGAAGCCATTCCCTGTGTCCTGTCCCTCCATCCCTTGTCCCCAGTCCCTCTCCAGCTCTCCTGGAGCCCCTTTAGTCTCTGGCAGGGGCTCTGAGTTCTCCCTGAAGCCTTCTCCTGTCCAGGTGAGCACCCCCAGCTCTCCCAGCCTTTCCTCATAGCAGAGGAGTTCCAGCTCTCACCCCATGTCCCCCTTCGCTCTCTGGACTTACTCCTTACTTGTGGAATAATCCCAGGAGCCAGAACAAGGAGCACAGTGCTCTCTGAAGGAGGAAGAAGCTGCTGTGGGAAGCCCTCAATGGTAGAGCTGAGCCCCAGTTATCCCAGTTATGTCACTAAATCCTGCCACAGTGGTGCCCTGAGGGGCTGGAGGATATAATCACAGAATATCAGTAATGCCAGCCTGGCTGCACCCTGGGAATGCCACCTTGAATGTTCCCTATCCTGGCACAGGTGCCCAGAGCAGCTGTGGCTCCCTGGCAGTGCCCAAGGCCAGGCTGGACAGGGCTGGGAGCACCTGGGACAGTGGAAGGGGGATTGGAATGGATTCACTTTGAGGTCCCTTCCAAGCAAACCAGTCTGGGATTCTGTGATTTTCTGATTCTGTGATTTTCTGCCTCTGTGCTTCAGCCCCAAGCACCCATTTTCTCTGTGCTGGGTGATTTTGGACACACAGTGATGCCTGACCACAGCTGCTCACCAGCTGCTCACCCAGTTCAATGGGAGCCAACTCTGATTTCTGCCTCTGTGCTGAGCTTCCCTCCTGGAGTGGGAAAACACTGACCTGTCACAGGATGCATTCACCTGGGCTTGAGGCATCTGGGAACTCATTTTCAGGACAGGGCAGAGCACTGATAAAGGCCACCTCAGTCTTTCCCACTGACTCAGATGCTCCTTATTGTGAAACACTTCCCTCTTTCCCAACACTGCAGTCCCAGCCAAGAGGATCATGCAAGAGCCAGGGAAAACACCGAGGAAAAAACAGGGTGTAAAAGAGAATGTCTAAACAAGTTCCCATCACAAATCCTGATCCTTAGTTCAGCAGCAGTGAAAAATAAAAGATATCATTTCCTTCAGAGGTGAGATGATGGTGAGACATCCCACTGCTCAGCAGCACTGTGAGACCAGGGGAGAGCAAATCCCTGGAGGGGAGGGGGAAAGGGGAGCAGGACGGCCAACAGATCCAAATTCAGCTGTTACCCAAGAGCAGGAGGCTCAAACAATGACCTGCAATTGGGAACAGGTGAATATCTCACCCAGCCATCAGTGCTGCCAGCCAGGCTCAGCACCAGGGAGCAGGGGAGACAAAGAATCCCTGTTTGCAGCAATAGAGATCGGTGCTGAGGAAGGAGCTGCATCCATTCACACCTGGGATTACCCAAGTGCCCCACCAGGGCCAGCTGATTGCTCAGGCCCAGGTGAGTTGTTTCCCAGGCAGCCCAGAAAAGCTGCTCAGAAACATTTTGATGCTCTCAATTACTTTTGGAGTCAATCAGTGAGGGTTTGGGGTCAGCTGGGAATCTGGGGGAATTTTAACAGCACCACTAATGGCAGCAGAGGGGCTGGAGCCTCCACTGTCTGGGAGTGCTGCTGCTCCTCCTGACCCTTTGTGGTCATTGTCCTGCTGCATTGTGTTTGTACAGAGCTTCAAGATCCCCTCCCTCCTGTACAGGCCCTTTAAACATCTGTTTAACCTGAACATTCCCCCAGACCCCACTGTGTTTCTTGCATCGAGTCCCTCCCACCCCTTCTTGCACAAGCTCTAATATTCATCACCGAGCTCAGAAGTGCCTTATGGCTTAATAAAATCTGTCTCAGTCAAGGGAAAAGATTTAGACAGGAATCAGCTCACTCAGCAGAGGAAACTGTTCTCCTAACAAACTCATCAAGCCATTTCCCATAGGAAACCAGTTCCAAAGGCACTTTGGCAAGCAGCAGCCTAAGACAAAAGGAGATCAATTTGCTGGATAAATTGCACGCTGCAGACAGGAGGGTGACATAATTGTGGGTTTTCTTCTTGTGACAGGTAAATTTCAGACCCAGGGCACCTTAGATCATACAAAATAATTTGTTAAGGAAATAAAGCTTTATGCTGCCTTACCAAACCCTAGACAATGTGGAAAAGAGGGAGATTTGCTGTCAGATGCCTCAGAGCTGCAAGGAGTTAATTTATTTATAAGCACCCCCTCTGCAAGGGACTCAGTGAGGCTGTGGAAGGTACCTCGCAGATAATTCACTGTGCACACAGAGTCTGGAGCTGCCCAGCACATCCCAGTGCTGCCAGGTCTGGGCTGAGGGCTGGGAAGTGATGGTCTCATGGGGAACGTGAGGGAGCTGTGATAGCTGAGAGCAGAGATTTTGCCAGTGCTGGGTTTCAGCCCATGTCCTTTGGTCATTTGTAAATTGGTAATCGATAGTAATGTTTACTGGAGCTTTCTGTGAGTGCAGAGGCTGCTGAGCATCATCATCAGAGCACCCTGGGGTCCTTCTCATGGCTCAGCCCTGGCTCTGCCTGAGGCTGGTACTCCCCACAACTGATTGTCTGTTCCCAGCTCAGGAAAATACTGCACTTGGCACTGATGATTTCTTTGGTATAAAGAATATATATTTATTTGGTATAAAACCACTGATGATGGTTTTGTTATTACAAGGAGTTACCCAGAGCAGCTGTGGCTGCCCCATCCCTGGAAGTGTCCAAGGCCAGGCTGGATGGGGCTCTGAGCAACCTGGAGTGCCCCTGCCCAGGAACTGGATGGGCTTTAAGGATTCTTCCAACCCAAACCATCCTGTGTTTCTATGAATATGTTATTTCCAGCCTTGCTGTCTCTCACATAATCAAACTGTAAGTTAAAGTCACTGCTAGAGGCACCACAGAAATTCTGTGTAAGTACCTGAAAATCAGGCACTTATCTCAACAAATTTCCCCTGTGGCTTCCTGCTCGTGCTCTGCCGGTGAAATCTTCTCTCCCTGTGTTTCCTGACACATTTTCATACAAAACCCCTGCTACTCCAGCTCTTCCCCTGGAGACAGACCTGCAGCCTGAGGGACTTTCATTCCCAAAGGACTGAGGAGGGGTTTTTAGTGGGGAGCTGTGCCCTGCAGCCCTGGCCCTCAGTGCTCCTGCTCTGGCCCTGCTGCCAGAGCTGCCAGGGCTGCTGGCACAGGCACCAGCCCCTGCCTGAGTGGCACTTCAGCCACCAGGTCCCCAACAAAGGCAGGGGCACACGTGGTCATTGTCATTAAGGTAATTAATATTTTCCAACATGTTTCCCTGTCGGCCATGCTCCTGAACTTTTGAACTTCCCAGTCACTGGGCTAGGGCTCCTGGGGATGCCTTGCTGCCATGTTTTTATCCCAGTGTTGTTCCCATTTATCCCCATCACCTTGGTGCTAATGGATACCCGAACCCCACAGCTGGTGGCTTTGGGCAGTGAGGTGGAAGTTCTGATCCTGGTGTCACACACAGACTCCTGGAGCTGGGCCTGGGATCACCCTCAGCCACAGGCAGCTGCATGCCACAGGTCCAGTCCAACCTGCACTGCAGCCATGGGATTGCAGCCCCCGAGGGGTTAAACGCAGCCAGAGCTGCACCTGGGCACACCTGGTGCCCCCACTCTGGATTCCTCCCTGCCAATGACAAGGACTTGGCGCTTTGCACTGAACAGCTGCCCAGGGAAGTTGTGGAATCTCCATCCTTGGAGATAACCAAAAGTGATCTGGAAATTGTCCTGGGCAACTAGGTGGCCCTGCTTTAGCAGGGGACATTGCACTGAACGGCCTCCAGAGATCCAAATGATTTCCAGAGATTCCTCCCTGCCCCAACCAGTCTGACACTCTGTGATTTTCTGCTGTTTCACTGGGGCTTTGCCAGCCCTGTGTACAGATGTGCTGGTTGGGGCTCACCTCAGCAAGCCTGAGTGGCCCAGAGCCACACGGGACTAATTCAGCTGCAGAACTCAACACCACAGGGTGCCTTTGTGATGCAGGTTTTCTTGGGCTCAAAACACCATTAGGTGGGCTAATAAAATAACAAATACCACCTGTTTTTTAAAAATATGCATAAACTGCAGATGCTGAGAGGAGGTTTAAAGAATAGTTTTATTCTGTTCTTGCATCCACCCCAAGGCCTCCCCTCCTGGTCTTGGTGGGAGTTGTGTGGCCATCTGAAGTGTTCCTGTGGGGCAGCAGGGTTGGAAGTTGGACTGAAGGGTGTCTACCCGTACCACTCATCTGGAAATTAGACTTCTCAGGGAAGACTAGGAATAGAACATCTTCTTCCAAGTCAACAGTTCAGCTCCAGCAGCGCTAGCTGAAGCCCCAGGCTCTGTTGAGATTTCCCAGTGCTCCACCCTTTCCCTGAGGGATTTTCTGGACACTTTGTTCTGTGGCCTGGTCTCTCACTCTGAGCACTGCTGGAGGAGGATTCTCCCAGTTCATCCCACCTGAGGCTGTGTCTGCTCTGCACCTTCCGTCCCGGAGTTCCCCCATACTGGGAGTACCCCTGAGCCTTCTCCAGCTGGAGCAGCCCAGCTCTCCCAGCCTCTCTCCACAAAGAGCCTCCAGCCCCTTCAGCATCCTCAGGGCTTTTTGCTGGTCCCCAGCGTGTCCGTGTGTGCTTTGGGCTGCCACGAGCAGAGGGCTGGGCTCAGGAAGGGCCAGCGCTGTGTCCCAGGAGTGCTGTCTGGCATTCCCCTGCAGCTCACATCCCCCAGCCATGGGCACTGTGCCCGGCCAGCGCTGGCTCTGGGGCCTGGCACCACCCCCAGGGTCCCCGTGTCACCCACAGGGGGGTCCTGCCTCTCACTCCGGGGTGCATCCTGTGAGAAACACCTTCATTTGTGCAGTGTAATCTGTGAGTAATGTGCCTTGCAGCTCAATGCATCCTGGGAGTAATGCATCCTGGGAGTAATGCAACCTGTGAGTATTGCAGCCCTCTGCATGCAGTGCATCCTGTGAGTAATGTACCTCGCTGCACGCAGTGCATCTTCTAAGTAATGCACCTCACTGTGTGCTGTGCATTGTGAGTAATGCAACTCATTGTGTACAGTGAGAGGTATGCACCTCCCTGGGTGCATCCTGTGAGTACCACACCTCCTGTGTGCATCCTGTGAGTACCACACCTTGCTGTGTGCATCCTCTAAGTACCACATCTCCTATGTGCATCCTGTGAGTACCACCCCTCACTGTGTGCATTGTATCCTGTGAGTACCACACCTCAGTGTGTGTATCCTGTGAGTACCATGCCTCCTGTGTGCATCCTGTGAGTACCTCCTGACTGTGCTGTATCCTGTGAGTACCACCCCTCGCTGTGTGTATTATATCCTGTGAGTACCACACCTCAGTGTGTGTATCCTGTGAGTACCACACCTCCTGTGTGCATCCTGTGAGTGCCACACCTTTTGTGTGCATTGTATCCTCTGAGTACCACACCTGGCTGTATGAGTTGTATCCTGTGAGTACCACCCCTCGCTGTGTGTATTCTGTGAGTACCACCCCTCGCTGTGTGTATCCTGTGAGTACCGCCCCTCGCTGTATGCATTGTATCCTGTGAGTACCACCCCTCGCTGTGTGTATCCTGTGAGTACCGCGCCTCGCTGTATGCATTGTATCCTGTGAGTACCACCCCTCGCTGTGTGTATCCTGTGAGTACCGCCTCTCGCTGTGTGCATTGTATCCTGTGAGTACCGCCCCTCGCTGTGTGTATCCTGTGAGTACCACACCTCCTGTGTGTATCCTGTGAGTACCGCCCCTCGCTGTGTGTATTATATCCTGTGAGTACCGCCCTCGCTGTGTGTATCCTGTGAGTACCGCCCCTCGCTGTATGCATTGTATCCTGTGAGTACCACCCCTCGCTGTGTGTATCCTGTGAGTACCGCCCTTGCTGTGTGTAACCTGTGAGTACCGCCCCTCGCTGTGTGCATTGTATCCTGTGAGTACCGCCCCTTGCTGTGTGTATCCTGTGAGTACCACACCTCCTGTGTGTATCCTGTGAGTACCGCGCCTCGCTGTGTGCATTGTATCCTGTGAGTACCGCCCCTTGCTGTGTGTATCCTGTGAGTACCACACCTCCTGTGTGTATCCTGTGAGTACCGCCCCTCGCTGTGTGTATTATATCCTGTGAGTACCGCCCGCTGTGTGTAACCTGTGAGTACCGCCCTCGCTGTGTGTAACCTGTGAGTACCGCCCTTGCTGTGTGTATCCTGTGAGTACCGCCCTTGCTGTGTGTAACCTGTGAGTACCGCCCCTCGCTGTGTGTATTATATCCTGTGAGTACCGCCCTTGCTGTGTGTAACCTGTGAGTACCACCCCTCGCTGTGTGTATCCTGTGAGTACCGCCCCTCACTGTGTGTAACCTGTGAGTACCGCCCTCGCTGTGTGTAACCTGTGAGTACCACCCCTCGCTGTGTGTAACCTGTGAGTACCGCCCCTCGCTGTGTGTATCCTGTGAGTGCCAGACCTCCTGTGTGTATCCTGTGAGTACCGCCCCTCACTGTGTGTAACCTGTGAGTACCGCCCTCGGTGTGTGTAACCTTGGGGCGGGCCTGCTGTGTGTATCCTGTGAGTGCCAGACCTCCTGTGTGTATCCTGTGAGTACCGCCCCTCGCTGTGTGTAACCTGTGAGTACCACCCCTCGCTGTGTGTATCCTGTGAGTACCGCCCCTCGCTGTGTGTAACCTGTGAGTACCGCCCCTCGCTGCGGGCAGCCCTGCCTCCCGCGGGTTTGTTCCCTGGCCGGGCTCATTCCCGGCTGCTCCGCTGCCGGAGGAGGCTCCGCAGCGCGGCCGCCCCCCGCGGGTCCCTGCACCTGCCGGGCGCCCCTGTGATCCCTCCCCGCTCCCTGCCGAGGGGATCCGGCGGCTCTCGCTCCCCCAGCCCATCCTCCAGGCCGGGATGGAGCCGGGGCTGCCCAGCCGAGCCGTGTTTGGGGCTGGCACCGCCGGCAGACCGAGTCCTGGCCGGTGTGACGAGCCCCGCTCGCCCCTTTCATCGCCTGGGTCAGGGCTGCTTCTCCCTGCTCAGCTTCTCAAAGGCTCCACATCAAAGACAGCCCGTGGGTTCCTCAGTTTCTTTCATATATCCCACAATGGCCTTGTTAAATCACAGAAACCTTTGCGGCTTTTCTCCTTTCTTTCCTTTCTTTCTGCTATTTTTTTAAAAAGAATCTTTTCATTTGGGGGGAATTGATAAGGGAGAGTGATTGTTGGGGGAAGGAAATTTCTTCCGTAGCATTTCTTTAAGAGTCTTGCTTATCAAAGCACTGGAGAAGAAGCACCAAGGAAAATGCAAGCAGATGGATGAATGCTTTCCTTTTATATATATATATTTATTTATGTCGCTTTGGAGATGTGCCTTTCATTTTCTCATTCTTCTCCTATTTGCCCCCAATATGAAACTACAAATTTCAGCTGGGGAACTGGCCAGAATCACCCCAGTGACCCATGGAATATCCCTTTCATTTTTCTTGCCTTAAACTCCCACGTTACAGGATCAGAGAAAGCTGTTAAACTCCAAATTCCCATATTTGTGCTGGGTCCCCTGAGCCCACAGGAATGTGCTGCAGCTCCAAGAAGACCAAGTAATCCAGGGGCTCACACTTCTGGTGTGATAGGTGGGAGCAATTTGGGCCAAATGGGGCACACTGGGTTCTGTTAAGCCATCTGGGTCTCTGTCAGGAAATCCTGCCAGCTCCCACTCACCCATGACAGCCCTGCCCAAATTGTCCAGGGTACCACCCTGCTTCCAGGCAGATCTCTTTGGAATTTGCCATCCTTTTTTTTTTAACCTTCTCAGAATTTTTCTCCCTCCTGACATGGAAGTGGAGGTTTTCTTTAGGCTGTTACTACCACTGCACCTTCCACCACCTCAAGTTTTCAGTCTAAACTTTGTGAATCCATCTCTATCTTTCCTTGCACCACTACCATCCAATTGCTTAAAACATCTGCTCTCCAGGCAGTCTGAGTCACCCAAAATATTTACAGAGAGTTGATCTGGTTTCCTTCAGATCACTATTAAATGTTTACAAAGAGTGATCTGATCTCCTTCAGATCCCTGTTTTGCTTGGGGGCCATGTCCTGCAGTCTGTCCCTGAGCGTCAGCCCAGCTCTGGTGGCAGGGATGTCCCCTGGCTGGGAGGTGCACTGGGAATGCTGATGGGCTGGGCAGGTGTCCTCACCTGCACCAATGCAGATCACAAAACCAGATTTATGTGCAACAGAGGCCCCTTCCCTTGGACCCCCAAAGGGCAGCAGAGCCCCAGCTGTGTCAGCAAGAGCACAGCTGGAAGGGATGGGGTTGTTCCCTCCTGCTCAGCATTCCTGGGGCTGCATCTGGAGAGCTGTGGGCAGTTTGAGGACACTCTGGGGAGGCCAGAAAAGCCTGCAAAGTCCAGTGGAGGGTCACGGAAACATCCCAAAGTACTGAGTGTGTGGTGTGGGAGGGAACTGGGGCTGCTCGGCCTGGCTGGGGAAGGTCTGTGGCAAAGGTTTGATCAAAAATCTCTGACCCTGGGAATTTTCAAAATTTGACTGGACAAGGTAATGAGAAATCACAGAATCAGAGAGAGGCTTGAACTGGAAGGGACCTTAAAGATTATGCACTTCCAACCCACTTGCCATGGTACCCCCTACATGAAGGTTGCTTCAAGCTCCATCCAACCTGGCCTTGGACACTTCCAGGGATGGGGCAACCACAGCTTCTCTGAGCAACCTGCTTTGACTTTGGAGTTAGCCCTGGGGACAGATCAGGATGTTAAAGGTCCCCAAAGGGGTTTTCCACCTTTCTGTGACTCCAAGAAAGTCAAAGCCAAGGTTTAGGGCACACTGTACTCCTCAGCCCCTGCAAACTCACCTTCCCAGATCTTGCTCTCAGCTGCTTCACCACCATGTGCCACCCCGAGTGTGCCTGGCTGGAGGTGTGGCACAGCACTGCTCCAGAGCTCCTGTTTCCTTACAGGTGTCTGGCCCTGGGCTGGCAGGAGTGGAAGGATTGCACCAGTCCTGGTCATTTCTCACACAAGTTCAGCCAAAGGAAGGCAGCAGGTGATCACCCTCTGGGAACAAGATTCCCCATTTCCTACAAGATGTGCTGCTTGCATTCCCCTCCTGAACTCTCCCAGTGGTTCCTGCCAAGGTTCCTGTGCCAGCAGCAATTGCCACATCGTGCAGGGACCATCCCTAGCTCTGCCTGCACACCACACCTTTGCCTGACCCTGTTTTCCCACCTAACAGGAGAGACCATGCTGGGAAGAGCATCCATGTCTTTCTCTGGTTCCAACAGTCATGCCAAAAGAGGGAGCAGATGGACTGAAAGCAAAGCTTGGAAGGGCAGATGACAAGAATATTCTTTCTGTGCCATCTTGGGTCAGTTCTTGTGTCTGCACACATCAAGCAGCTGCTGGGGGCTCAGGGGTGGGGATCCTCAGAGTCTGTCTGAAGGGTCTGGGTTTAAAATCAGGTATCTCCAGAGTTGTGAGGAATTGCTGGATGTGGTGTGAGAGCAGAACAGTGTCTGCAAGCTTTCAGGAGGTGGGGGGCTGTTATCACCTCCTTTGCTCATCACAAACTGCCTCCAGCATCCTGGTGTTCCCACCTGCAGGAACACAGCCTCTGGGTCTCCAAGTACAGCCCCAGAGACTGGTCTGGATCCAGACTGGCTCTGTTTGCTCAGATGTGCCCTCGAGCAATTGCTCTAAACTTGTCTTGGCCCTGGATCAAGCCCTGCGACAGCACATCCCAATCTCACAGCTCACCCCAGCCCAAACCAGTCCTGGCAGCAGAGACACCTCAGTGCTCCCAGCACAGCACCTCAGTGCTCCCAGCACAGACACCCCAGTGCTCCCAGCACAGACACCTCAGTGCTCCCAGCACAGACACCCCAGGGCTCCCAGCACAGACACCCCAGTGCTCCCAGCACAGACACCCCAGGGCTCCCAGCACAGACACCTCAGGGCTCCCAGCACAGACACCCCAGGGCTCCCAGCACCCACCCCAGGGCTCCCAGCCTGCCTCCCCCCTGCCCAGCACCCACCCAGCCCCTCCGTGTCTCCTGATAACCTGCTCTATCAGAGATCAAATATTCCCACAGGTACACCAAGTATTTCAGAAGTAATAACCACTAGAGAAGGGTTTGGCAGGAATTTCCCAGCCCACCCAGACCTTCCTTCTCCAGGGCAGAAGCCAAGCACTGATTTCCCCATCCTGCCTGTTGTCACTGTCATATTTTCTGGAAAAATCCCTTTGCCAGGATTTCTTCTCCTGGGAAGCTGAGGAGCCTCAGAGAAAAATGAAAATAATCACGATCTGCTTGCTTCTCCTGTGTTTTGCTGCTTTGGAATGTGGTTGGACATTGTTTATCCAACAGGTGGTTGTTTGACTGGTTTCATGTGAATTGTTTTGACTTAATGACCAATCACTGTCCGGCTGTGTCCAGACTCGCAGCAGTCACAAGTTTTTCATTAGTATCTTGTTAAGCTTTCTGTCTGTATCCTTTCTCTATTCTTTAGTATAGTTTTAGTTTAGCATTCTATAATATGATATGATGATATGATATGATATGATATGATATGATATGATATGATAATAAATCAGCCTTCTAAGAACATGGAGTCAGATCCTCAACTCCTCCTTCGTCCTGGGGACCCAGCAAACACCACAGCCTGTGGCTGTTGTGCTCCCACTGCTGCTGCCATTCCCAGGCTCCCACCCTGTGGCTGCAGTTTGCAGAGTCCATGGAACCATCACCAAAGGGTTTCCTCAGGCTGATCCCTGCAGGGGCTCCATGCTGGGGTCCATCCCCAGGCTGCCATGGACAGCATGGAGCAAGGAGAGGCACCTCACTGTCCTCAGGGTCTGTGAAGGAACAAGAGAGCTGGAGAGGGACTTGGGACAGGGCATCTATTGATAGGGCAAGGGGGAATGACTTCCACTGCCAGAGGGCCGGGTTAGATGGGATATTGGGAAGGAATTCCTCCCTGTGAGGGTGGGCAGGCCCTGGCACAGGGTGCCCAGAGCAGCTGTGGCTGCCCCTGGATCCCTGGCAGTGTCCAAGGCCAGGCTGGATGGGCTGGGAGCAGCCTGGGCCAGTGGAAGGTGTCCCTGCCCATGGCAGGGGTGCAACAAAAAGACCTTTAAGGTCCCTTCCAACCCAAACCATTCTGTGATTCTGTGTGTCTGTGATCCAGGAAAGTGAGTTGTGTGGGATGGAGTCACATGGGGAGTGTGGGGGTGGCACAACCTGCCAGCTGTAAGCACAAAGATGCCTCAAATTCTTGTCTGCCAGGGTTTAAGACATCCCCCTGAAGCTGGAGCTCTCCAGTGCCAGGGCTTGGCTCTGTGCCTCACTGAAGTTGAGCTGGAGGTGGGGACAACACCCAGTGCCTTGTAGAACAGCCCAGTGGGGAGAATATGTGAAAGAACACCAAAAACTGTGTGTGATGCCCAAATCCAGAGCTGCCCTTCCCCAGGACAGTGCCTCACCTACAAGGAGGGTGCAGTGATGGGGCTGATGCAGAGCTCCCCTGGGAGTGCTTTGCTGCCAGGCTGGGAATTCACAGTGCCACTGTGCAGGAGGACACAGGAACGCAGCCCTGGGATGGTAAATATGAGTAAAATGCAGCATGGAAACCTTTCAGAGGCAGAAAGCAGAGGGAACAGCAGTGGGCTGGCAGCAGCATGGGAGGGTGAGGGGTGCCCTGAGGGAAGCTCATGTATATTCCCTTCTCCAGAGCTGGAAAAGAGGCTCCAGCCTGGCCACCCCTGCTGCTGCAGCAGCCACAGCCACAGAGCAGAGGAGGCTCTCCTGCCCTCAGCCACCTTCCTGGGGAGAGCACCATCAAAAGCACAGGATTCTTGTGCTCAAATGCTCAAATAGCATTTCCTATCAAAAAGGTTCCCTTGATTATTTCCCAGCAAACTGCAAACCTTTGTGGTAGCCCAAACATCACAGGAGGAGACTGAGGGACTGGCTGTGAGGCCAGCTCAGGGCAGCCCCATCTCCTCAGGGCTGAGCTTAAATTGTTCCTCTCCCAGCACCAGCCCAGAGCACGAGGGAATCATCAAACACCCCCTGCCCTCCATCCATGGTCCCCCACCTGATCAGCTCCTCCACAGCAGTGTGGACAGCACAGTGCTGCTTTGTGCTATTCATGTGTCATGTGCCTCAGTTTCCCAATTCCAGCATGCTGAGGGACAAGTGGGAGAACATCCTTCTGCTCCAGGAGATAAGGAGTGGCTGCTGGGCACACAGGACTCCAGATCCCCAAACAAGGCACAATCGAAATCCTTCTTTGGCATCTGTGTGTGCTCCAAACCTGGGAACAGAAACTCCTCTGCCTTTCACAGAATCATGGAATCATTGAAGTTGGAAAAGCCCTTTAAGATCATGGAGTCCAACCCTTCCCCCAGCACAGCCAAGGCCATCAGTAGATGATGTCCCCAGGTGCCATACCCATGTGTTTGAACACTTCCCCACTGCCCTGGGCAGCCTGTGCCAATGCCTGACCACCCTTTCTGTGGTGAAACTTTCTCTAATATCCAACCTAATCCTCCCTTCTGCAACTTCCTGACACCTGCTGTAGATTCCGTGTGGTTTAGAGCTTTTTAATGGAGATCTCACATCCAACTGAAGAGGAAACGGGAAATAGGATGAGATCTTTTACAGAATCACACAATCATTTAGGTGGACAAAGCTCTCTAAGACCATTTAATCCAACCATTATCCCAGCACTGCCAGGGCCACCACTAAGAAAAGAAGACATTCCTAGCAGCACAAAATCTTCCTCCTCCCAGAGTATCTCTGCCTTACAGCAAAGCTCTGGCTCTCACTCCCTCTGGGACTGGTTTTTGAAGCAAATCTCTGGAGATGTCCAGTGGGGGCACAGCATTAGGGAAACCCAAATCATCCACAGGCAGGAGTGCTGGAGGGACACGTGGCAGGATGAGACAGAGCACAAGGACAGAGGTGCCATCAGTAACAGCTGGAAAGGCTGGGGAATGGCTATAAACAAATTCATTCTTCATTCCCACTGACGCTGTCTCCTAAAAGTCTCAAATCATCAAATTTGGAATATCCTGAGCTGGAAAGGAACTCACAAGGATCATCAAATCCAGCTTCTGGCCCTGCACAGGACAGCCACAATCTGCCTGACTGAGCATCTTGCTTGTTATTAAAGCTCTTTTTTTTTACCCTTATGGTTGCCTGTGATCCTTCTGTGATGGGTGTAGGGAGCCAGGGCAGGATCCAGCAGCAGGGTATGGAATTGCCAGTCCCATGAGCTGTCAGGAGTTAGGGAACTGGGACAGTGTGGGCAGTGGATCAGCCAGTGGAGAGACACACACAGGAGCAGAGTGCAGGAATGTGTAAGGAAAAGTTACCAGAAGAACTCCCTGGGAAGGACAGAGAATCAGAAAACTTCATGCCTAGC